>NC_029776.3:7245514-7247019 GCF_000817695.3 Arachis duranensis
GTACCTTCATTAGGAGAAGCTGGAATTCCAGATTCTAAGGTTTCTTTGAGCTTCAGGGTGATTAGGTACCAGCTCAAGAGATCTTTGTTGAACACAGCTACCATTTTCTTTTTAATAGTAAATTTCAATGCTTCCTTTACTTTGTGATGATTGGATGAAGAGTCAGTTGTGAATCATAAAAATGAAGGCATTTCAAATCAAACTATGGTGTGAAAGGAGATAAACCAAACATTTCTTTTTTTTTTTCTTTCTTAACATGATTTATGTAATTGACCTGAACTGATTGTGCAGCTCATATGGGACCCCTTTCAACCCAAATAAATAGCAGTAGTTAATGTTATTTAATTAGTATTTATTAGAATTATTTAATATATATAAATATTTATTATAAGATATTATATTTTTATTATTTCCATTTAATTATAAATATCTTTGTATATTGTATCATCTTGTACAATTTGAATATACACAAATATTTTCTCTGTTATTTTCTTTTACCTTTCTAACAGTTAATTTTCTGATAACACTTAACTTTCAAGCATGATATAGTTCCAAGTTTATTACAATTATAATTCGTATTTCCTGTCGTATAGCACACCAGAATGGATAAAATTAAAGTTGCTTCGACATGTTCAAAATGGTTAGAAATCGTATGCACGTGATGACCAATTGTTATTATATTTAATATAAAAAGAACACAAGTGTGGTATGGATTAAGTAAAGGGAGGAAGAGGCAAACGGAAACGTTAACATTTGATGGTGGGAGAAACGTGAAAGAAATTCATAGTCATTGGATATTTAGGCTTAAGCTTCATTAATCATGACTTGTAGCGTGACTTAACTATTCATTTAAACATAAAAAAATGGGAGAAAAAATAATAAAATATGCATATGATTTTTGTGTTTAGGGTTAAATCTTTTAACTCCAAAAGCTAAGTGAATCTCTTTTTTCAGACATGAGTTCCTACCTCGTGCTTCAAGTGCAGCTAGCAGACATGGACCCCCCATCGATGCTCTTTAGTCTTTACAGCTAAAACTTGATTTCAAATTTAATTTGAGCACAGTTATCCATGCCAAATATGAGCAATTAATCTGTACTCCCAAGATTAGATGTGTTTCTTTTTTTTATTATTTGATAAACGTCTTGTATTTTATTACTATATAATAAGGATTTTTCAATTTGATAAGCATATATTCAGTTCAGATGTCACATGTGCGACTTTATTTTATTAAAGCAATTAAAATATTCATGCTAGGCTCATCAAAATGTTAAGAACATTTATAATCTATTCATGCTAACATTGGCAGATGAAAATTAAATGTGTGTAGAAGGGACATGAAATAATAAAGTAGTTGGTGTGCTTGTTATCATCTATCACTAGTAACTAATCATGGGCCACCTAAAGTTTAAATGGTGAAATTTTTTTATGCTCCGAAAATAAAACGTGTTGTTTCAAGACATGAGTGGAATGCTCTGATTAGAATGATGAGGTGAATTGATAATA
>NC_029776.3:7247046-7250622 GCF_000817695.3 Arachis duranensis
AGGCCATCATTGCAATTCCACACTTGGCAGGAGTTAAACCCAAAATAATTTCTGAGATTGGCATCTTGTACTAAAATTGTTATTGAGATTTTAATTGTACTAATTATGTTTTTGAGATTGACAAAAATACACCACATTAATTTTCGACTAATTTTTCGTTAACGACGTGATGACATGGCATGATGGCGTTGGCTGTTACTAATACGTGTCACTCCATGATTTGACTATGTGTAATTGTATGATGATGTGTTGACCAGTAACACGTGGCATACTAACGTGGATAGTTGTGCCACGTATCACATTACTATTTGGTCACATGTCTTTTTGTGTCACGTGTCACAACAATATTCATCAACGTGTCATTCATTATGTCATCATTGTAGATGCACCAAATTAATCCCTCATTTTGTGTTAAGTGACTCATTTTAGTCCTTTAAATTGAATGTCGTGCACCAAACTAGTCCTTTTACCAATTTTTTCTCATTTTTTAAAAATTTAAAAATTTTAATATCTTGGATACACTAATTTCAATTTTATTTTTTCACGTATCGTTTAAATACAAGTACTTTTATCAAAATTTTTAAGATTTAGTTTTAATTATATAATTTTTTCTATAATAATTTAACATTGATAATTTTGTAATACATATGTATGTTATTATAAAAAACAGTATTATATGATTGATTAGACATATTTTTCAATAAAAAAAGTATTTTTAACAAGAAATCAAGAATTAAAATACACATTTTTTTGGTTCTTATAAAATGCATGTTTTCGTTGTGTGTAAATGGGTTAGACTGAAGGCACTTCAAGCATCCTCTCCGACCTCTTCAGTCTAGACGAAAGAGGTCGGAGATGGTAGTGGGGGTGCTTGAAATATCTTTATGTCAACTCTAAGACGGCGGTTAGGGATACCCGCAAGAAAAAATAATACTTTTATAAAAGCACTTGTATTTAAATAACATGTGAAAAAATAGAATTGAAATGAATGGATTCAAATATATTGAGAATTTTGAATTTATTGAAAAAAATGAGAAAAAAACTAGTGAAATGACTAATTTAGTGCACAACATTCAATTTTAGGGACTAAAATGAGTCACTTAACGTAAAGTGATGGACTAATTTGATGCATCTACAATGATGACATAATAGATGACACATAGACAAATATTGTTGTGACACGTGGCACAAACAGACACGTGACCAAATAATAATGTGATACATGGCACAACTATCCACGTCAGCATACCATGTGTTACTAGTCAATACATCATCATACCATTACACATGACCAAATCAAAGAGTAACACGTGTCACTAATAACTCATGTCATCATGCCATTAACAAAAAATTGATCAAGAACTAATATAATACATTTTTATCAATTTCAAAAATATAATTACTACAATTAAAATTTTAAGAATAATTTTAGTGCATCACACCAATCTTAAAAGCTATTTTGGAGTTTAACTCCACTTGGCAATGAAAGTGCTTTGCAAGTTGCGCTGTATCTTGATGTAGCCACATCTTCACCCCAATCACTTTCCCATGAGTTCCTCACCAACCAATTCTCCACATCATTCTCACTACCTCCCATATCCAACTACCAACAAACCTTATTTTATTATAATTAAAATTTTTTTAATTAAAAAAATTTATCCTCTTTTCTACTAATTTTACAACAAAAGTATATCACATATTACTCTTTTATTATAATTAAAATCAAATCTTTTTCTTCAAAATTAAAGAGTTCTTCTCTCATTCCTACTAATTTTACAACCAGAATGTGCCACATATCATTCCTCCATTACAATTGAATCAAATCTTTTCTTCCAAAATTAAAGAGTTCTCTCCTCCTCCCTTTCTCTTTATCTATCCCTCTCATTCCTTCGACCACTATATCTCTTTTATATATCATTATCAATAAATAATTATAAATTTGACAATCAAAATGTGCAACATGATATTTTTTAATTATATTAAAATTAAAATTAAAATATAGCTATATTATATATTGTTGTCTAATTTAATAACAAAATGTGTCACATGACACTCTTATTAAATTTGAGAAAAAATATTTTTCTCTCAAATTAATAAACTACTTTCTTAAATTCTCTCATCTATCTCTCTCCCTTTTTATATTTTTCTCTACCCTTCTTACTTTATATATAATTCTAATATATTTATATATTATTATCTAATTTTTTAATAATCAAATGTGTCACATGACATTCTCTTATTCAAATTAAGAAAAGATATTTCTTTTCAGAATTAATAAACTTCCTTCTTAAATTCTCTCATCTATTTCTCTTTCTTTTTCTATTTCTCTCTACTCTTCCCAGTTCCCACTCTGTATATAATTTGTAATTTATATTTTATATTAGTAATTTGACAAATCAAAATATATCATCAGATATTTTTTATTATAATTAAAATGAATTTTTTCTTTCAAAATTAACAAATTTTCTCTCTGAGTTTTCATCTTTATCTTTTTCTCTCTTTTCTCTCATTCTCTATTTTTCTATCTTGTTGTTCTACAAAAAATAAAATTAACAAAATAATATAATTCAAATAAAAATATTATTATTATATACATATTTTTTATTTTTTTATTTAGTTTTAAATTTTTACTGTTTACGTTTCTAATCTATATTTTCATTTTTCTTCTTTTAAATATTTATTAAATATAATTTAGAAAAAATACTAATGTTATGATTAAAAGTTAAAATCAAGATTCAATTATTTTAAAAAAATAATTTTGAGTTAATTTTATAACTATCAACATAATTTTTTCATGCTAATATCTAATAATGTTTTTATATACATAAAGAGAAAAATATTATTTTTAAATAACAAGCATAAAAATTAATTATTTCTATTTGTTCAACAGACTTAACACCTAATCAAAAGTATACAAGTTAAATCGTTTCAAATTTTAGATAACGAATATTAAAATTAATTATTAGTAATAAATCAAACTCTTTCACATGAAAATAATAACTAAAAATATTATTATTTGATTTTTTATCTACGGAGACCATGGTCTTCTTAGCCGACAGGAACTTTTGTCCCTACAATCTTTTTGTAAAGATAGTTTGATTCTATAAATCTTTTGTGTTATAATCAAGAATGTCAGGACAAAACCGACATAATTTGAAAAGATTTATATTCCTGTAATGGAATTACGGATAAAAATACTAGTAGTTAATAAATTTAGTACAATAGTAATATGTATATCATTTTTGTAATGATTAAACATATTCGTGAGCAAATGAACTATCTTTTCTCTAAAATATTTGTTAAAGATATCATTATTTATGTTATTTTTTTATTAACTTAAATTTTTAAAATAAATAATTTTATTTTATAATATTAATGATCTATGTTCCAAAAATGTATAATTTGATCATTGATAAATTTTAAAAATAAAAATATAACATAAAGTAAATTAAAAAAAAAAGTTTAAGCTTAAATTTTTTAGACGAATCATGGGAGTATTCTCATCAAATGGGGGCAACGAAACATTCTCGTACCCATTAATTTTCACCACTTTACTGGCCCAGGGACAGACCTAGA
>NC_029776.3:7250781-7282434 GCF_000817695.3 Arachis duranensis
TATTTTAGATATTATTTTTTTGTAAAAAATACTCATTTTTCTTCTAAAACTACGTTGCTAAAATAAATTTTTTTAAAGATATCTTATATCTTGTATTCTATAAGGGTACTGTGTCTTTTAAATAATTTATAATTTATAATTTATTTTCAAATTTTTTAAAATTTTGAAAGAATTAATTTTAATTAATAAGATATGTGATAATTTTTAACTAAACGCGCTATAAATTATTGGTATTTTATAATTTTATAATGTACTATTGATATTATTATATTTTCTTTATGTAATTATCATATTAAAAACAAAATTGTGAAAAAAATATATAATAATAAATCTTTTAAAAACTAACTCTAATAACTATATGTTAATTATTTTTATAGAATGAAAAAAAATTATCTAAAATTCGGCCCCTCTATACTAAACTTTCTGGATCCGTCCAACATTAGTTAATGTTTTTTTTTACTTAAATAGTATTTCCCAACTTGACAGGTTAAAGACTAATTCATCGCGAATTTAAACTCTATTTAAGGGTCTACCGCTGATTAATAAGTTATTACATACACAAGGCGGAGTTCGAACTCCCGACACTTACTTAAACAAATAAATGAGCTGGCCACTCGACCAACTCAAATTGATTACCATTAGTTAATGTTAATCACGTAACTAGAGATTCAATCAACGCTTAGTTATAGGACCACATTGGGCCCTAAGGCCTTTGTACGGGTAGTAATCCTCTGTGTGGATGCCACCATTTTGGATGATGAAAGTACAGGCTTTGTCCATAACCATAAGGCCCTCATTGCAACCATTGTGAGATCTGTCGCAATTCACAAGTTATAGCTCTGACAGAGAAACAAGCTCACCGGTGACGACTTTTCTTATTGCTTTTACTGTTGTCATTGCTGAGAAAATACAACTTCCTGTCTGAAAACTTATAAAAGGCCCAAAAAAGCTTACGGTCCAACACCCGTGTAATAAAATAAAGAGTAAAATATTATTTTAATTAGTATGAAAAAATTTATTAGCTAACAACAATCTTTTAATGAAGGCCATCATTAGTACATGTATAGTAAAAGAGTAATACTAAATGATCAATAAAATTTATTATTTTTTTAGTATTAAATTATAAATTTTAGACTCTAAAATCTAATCCTAATAGTATAAAAGTGTTTATACTATGATCTAAAATGACTAAAATTAAGGCATAAAAGTGGATTTATAACTGCTGTTGGAATAAAATTAGAAATGTTTGTGAATTGGATACGATTAAAATTTCGATTTAATACATACTAAATTTATCATATCATATCTATTATCCACATTTTTTATATTCAGAATTGATTTATACTAATAAAAAGAATAAAACTTAGTTTTCACTATAAAAAATTTTTATTTATTATTTTAATCTTCTTTACTCCTAAAATATTAATAAATTAATTTTTTTAAATAATAAAAATAAAATAATACAGTATATATATAAATAATAATTATTAATTAAAATAAAATATATTATTTATTTATTTATTATCTGATACTGATGTGCAGATCAGATTTTCAAATATATATGTGATATTTGCATTCTAATTCTATTAAAGTACAGATAAATACCACGAAATTTTGATATGATCCAATCTATAAACACTCATAGCTAAAGAGTTCGGATGTCAGGACTGGATCCAACCTGACTTGAGGAGCAAACAACAACTTCCTCTATTCACCCTTAGAGGAATAACCACCTCAGTGTAAGTTGACTTTCACACAATACAGAGAATAACCATCTACTATCTTTAGAAAAGATCACATTTACTAATGACCAATCATCATTTTACTCTATAAACATCAGAACACTTATTCGAAATGATTTCGAGTATTTCTCATTCTATTCAACTTAGTATTTCTCATTCTACTTTAACTCCAGCTAATTTGAGTATTATAATCTGAATAAGTTTAGTGTTCTTGACATCTTATCCCATGACAACAATAAAGACGTCTCACGGGCTGGTGGCAAGCGGGAAAATCCGCTCCGGCCTGGCCTGCCCCGCCAGAAGCTCGTCCCACCCCGCCTAGTGAAGCGGTTCTAGAATTCCACCCCGCCCCACCTAACTGCGGGCTGGCGGGCTAAGCCCGCCAAAGCTCCTCTTTTTTTTACTATTAACTACTGACTAATATATATAATTTCACAACCATATTAATAAATTTATAATTTCTAATGGCATAAAAAATTATATTTTTTATATTCACAAATATTAAAATCTTTATAATTATAAATATCTAATAAATATAATTATAAACCAAGTTTTCATCCAAAACATAAGTATAAATATTTTCTTCAAAGCAAAATAAACATAATCCAAAATATAATTATAAATATTGTGTCCAAAGTAACATAAACATAATCCAAAACATTCAATTTTTATCTTCATACTCTTATAAATTAGGTTTTGACAAAAGAAAATTACAAAAATACCCCCCACTAAAAAAACCTTAGCTCGGTGGGGAAGCCCACCCCAGCCCGCCAAAGCCCGCAGTTTAAACTGTGCGGGTTAGACAGATTTTTGCTATTTGGCGATCCTGATTTTCCAGCCCGACCCGTCCTTTCAGGCGGGTTACGCAAGCCGACCCGGCGAATTTAAGCTCGTTTGTCACCCTACTCACGATCCATAAATTCAGCCCAACAGAATACACAAATTTAATTATAATTTTAATCTTTATCTTATCTTTATTTACTTTTATCTTTTATAAACCAATGTTTTATATATATTTAATTTTACCTTCATAGTTTACAATTTTCAATTAATCAACAATTAATAAAATTTTTTCATTCTCTCTTCAATTAGAAGAAAAAAGAAAGGAGAAAAAAGAACAACGAAATTAGGGTTAGGATTTTAGCCTTCTTTCTTCTTCGTGTATATCTAATTCAGCAAAGAATCTCTCTTTTCTTCTTCAATCGATAATAAATGGCGTCAACGAAGAAGATCATTTTGAAAAGTTCCGATGGCGAGGCGTTTGAGGTTGACGAGGCAGTGGCTCTCGAATCGCAGACGATCAAGCACATGATCGAAGACGATTGCGCTGACAGTGGAATTCCTCTTCCAAACGTCACCAGCAAGATCCTTGCGAAGGTGATTGAGTATTGCAAGAAGCACGTCGATGCTGCTGCTTCCGAGGAGAAGCCGTCTGAGGAGGATCTCAAGATGTGGGATGTTGAATTCGTTAAGGTCGATCAGGCCACGCTCTTCGATCTCATTCTGGCTGCAAACTACTTGAACATCAAGAGCCTCTTGGACCTTACTTGCCAGACAGTGGCAGACATGATCAAGGGCAAGACTCCGGAGGAGATTCGCAAGACGTTCAATATCAAGAACGACTTCACGCCGGAGGAGGAGGAGGAGGTCCGCCGCGAAAACCAGTGGGCGTTTGAATGATGATGATCTGCTGCTTCTCCTGCTGCATGCTTAGCTTCTGAGATTGGTGCCCTGTGGTTCCATTTATGTTATAGTTGTTAGTTTTACTTTGATGGTTTATCTTGTTTTCCCTATTTTTGTTATGTCAATGTTGGTGACTTGGTGACAAGACTTTCTCTTATTTGGATCTTGAAATTGTAAGTATTTGATTATGGCGGAGGAATGATTTGTTTTTGGGTACCATGTTTTAATGTTCAATTCTTTGCCGAGAAAAATTTATTGATTATTGATTTATGAAAGTAAAAAATTAGGTATATATAGAACATCGGTCTATAAAAAATAAAAATAAATATAAATAAAGATAAGATAAGATAAAAAATTAAAATTATAATTAAATTTGTGTATTCTGTTAGACTGAATTTATGGACCGTGAGACATAAGATGGAAGAGTTATTTAATACGCTTTTATAAAAAATCTTTTTTTGAGTTATCTTTTTTAAAAGATCTTGTAAAGAAGTAAAAGTAATTTTATGTTTGGATATCTCATCTAAAAAGGTTTTTTTATCTATCAATTATGTTTGGGTATAACAATATAAAAGTACTTTTTTGTTTATTTATTACATGAAAAATATCTTTTTTTTAAGAAAAAAGATCTTTTAAAAAAATGTAAATTACAGCTTCTCAAAAAAGATTTTTTTATTTTATTAGTGCTTTTACTTTTACTACTAAAAATTTGTCAAACACATTAAAAAATAAAATTTTTTAACAAAATAATAGCATCCAAACATATACTAAACTTATTGGGATTAAGATGGAATAGTGGTTTAATAGTTTAAAAATAGACGTGAAGCCATCTTAAAACAGTCCGTTTCAAGTACACCTTAAAACAATAAGTAAGATGTTGATCTAAAATGTTGGTTAATAACTTAATATTAATAAAAATGTTGGCCTAATATTTTTCATAGTTAAAAACATTATTAATTAAACAATATTTTTGTGTGAATATTTTAATAGTATAATTTTAAAGATAAGACAAAAGCTAATAATGTTTAAGGCTAGTTTGTAGGTGTGGTTTTGATCATTATGCTCATCAATGAATTTCAAGTTATCCTTGAAAATTTTAAATTTTTCATTTTTCCTCCCAACCCATTATGTGTTTTTCGGTGCTTGATCAGCCACTCCTCGTAGATAGCCATGGCTTGGTCATCACTTCGCCAATGCAATTGGTCAAAAGCCAACGAGAGAGTGAACAAAAGGAAAAACATGGTGGATGTCACCATTACAGCAGCCATATCAAGAGGAAAGATCGATAACTAGCTAGTTAAGCATTGAGAGGATTTGGAGCTAGCTCAGGGAGAAGAGAAGGTTGGGATTACTTGGAAAATCAGGTAGAGCTGAACAATAGTTTTCTTGATGAAAAACGGTTAGAACTCTATTTTATTGGGATGAAAATGGCTTGCATATCATAAGGTTAAGTTGACCGGCTACTCAAAACACACATCAATAAATCACTTTTAGTGGCTTGGGTGAAATTTACATTTATTTTGGCTTTACTAACAGATTAAGTTGAAATGAGCAAATGGAAATATATATAAACAAAGTGCAAATTAAGGATCAAACTCATACATATAATTGATAGAATTTTTTAAATAAACGTTTAAAATTAAAAACTTCTTCTTAATATATGTTGGACTCATAGGGTTTGCGTGATATTCTGTTTATTGATAGTTTGGCCCATGAACTCGCTGCATCGTCTTGATTAGGCTGTTCTAGTTTTTCATTCATAGAGATCACCCATTCAGACTCTGCTGAGTACCTTCATTAGGAGAAGCTGGAATTCCAGATTCTAAGGTTTCTTTGAGCTTCAGGGTGATTAGGTACCAGCTCAAGAGATCTTTGTTGAACACAGCTACCATTTTCTTTTTAATAGTGACTTTCAATGCTTCCTTTACTTTGTGATGATTGGATGAAGACTCAGTTGTGAATCATAAAAATGAAGGCATTTCAAATCAAACTATGGTGTGAAAGGAGATAAACTAAACAGGTTTTTTTTCTTAACATGGTTTATGTAATTGACTTGAACTGATTGTGCAGCTCGTATGGGACCCCTTTCAACCCAAATAAATAGCAGTAGTTATTGTTAAAATATATTAGGATTAATTAATATTTATTAAAATTATTTAGTATATCTAAATATTTGTTATAGTATATTATATTTTTATTATTTTGATTCTCTTAGGCTGTGATTGGAAGAGAAACTGAAACTGAGTTATGTTGTATTATATTTAGTCTAAGATACATATGAAAATTAAGAGATAAATTTAAATTTTGAAAAGTTAAATGACAATACTTAAAAAAATATTATTAAAATTTCAGTTTTTATCCAAAAATTTTCAATCACTTGCGTTTCTACTTTCTAGAAGTATTGAAGGTGAAGGGATTAAAATTTTAGTTTCAACTCACCAAACACAATACTAAATTTTAGTATATTATATCATCTTAGTTTCAACTCACCAAACACAATACTATAAATATTCTTGTATATTATATCATCTTACACAATTTGAATATACACAAATATTTTTTTAAATAAACGTTTAAAATTAAAGACTTCTTCCTAATATATGTTGGACTCATAGGGTTTGCGTGATATTCTGTTTAGTTGGATCATGTGCCCCTCTAATCAGGAGTGGACTTTATTGTTGGGAGAAAAAAAGAAAGAAAAACTATAGAAGACAAAGTGTATAATCCTATTGAGAAGAATATGTATTAACATGGAATAAAATTTGAATACAGGCTTCCTGCAAGACAGCAACTGCTGCAAAACTAATTCATGCGAACGGAATATATAGCACCCTCAACAAAAATAAGGAAACAAAAAAGAAAAGAAAAAATCACTTTGAAAGAAAAAAAATTGGGTGAAATCAGACCGGAATGCACAGATGCTGGTCCACCATAAAAGTTACAAGGCCGATGTATGTATCCATTGTCCATTATAGGACATTGGCTTCTCCGTTTGGTTGAATTCAGTTTCATTCTTGTTTCTGAAAGACCAGCATTCTATTCTCTTCTCTTCTTTATCCACAGGCCAGAAAATTCCTCAAATGTACTCTTATTAACATATCAGTTTTGTTGTTCAGAAACAGAAAGCGTAGATGCTTGCACACCTATCACTTTGGTGTCGTGCCTTCTCTTAGTTCTACTGCGCCTTGTTCTTGGTGTTTTCGTTTTTGTAGAATGCTTGTTTATCTGCTGGTCTTGTGTTTGAGCGCCATCTGACATTTTCTCATTAGATGGGAGCTCAGGAGGGGCATCTGGCCATGGAGTTCGCTTCGAGGGGACAGTGATGTCCAGAGGAGGGTCAATTATCCATCTGCATCAAATAGAGTTACCACATATGATCAGCCAATAGGACCAATCTTAGCATGCTTAAAGTTTTTACCTAACAATAGTACAAGCACAAAAATTGGGGTGAGATGGACCCCCAAAATAAACTAAATTGACTTTCAGACGAAACTTTAGGAAGTACAAACAGAAATACCACTTATTTGACTAATACTTCAGTATCCAAGGGAAGAGCATATTACGGAGCAAGAAACATAGCAGTCAGCAAAAGTTGACTTAATGAAGAAAAAGAAGTAAAGGGAAAAACATGGTGGGTGTGAAAAGTGTGAAAAGTATGCACCACCTACTTGTTGCACAGGATGTCCTAAATAGAAGGTAAGGCTTAGAGATTAGATTGATGGTAGAATGAGTGATTGACCAAACATAATCTTGGGCATCTTCTTGAATGTAGAAAAATATTATGTAATGATGCAAGATCCTAATCCAAGCATCATGAAAAAACTATTAATAATTGACTAGATAATCTGGTTGAAGTTTATAGCCATTAGACATAACCGAAAATTCCAACAAAAAAACAGAGGATGTCCCATTTGATAATACTTAGCCTTTCTTCTAGCAAATCCATCTAAATGCAGAAACTGACTTGACATGTAGTCTAAATTAAAATCACCAATTCTTGGAGAAAAAGTTCGGAGTGATGTTGTCCAATTAATTTTAATCAGGAAAACAATCAGAGACTATTGTTTCCTTGTACTATAAATTCTCCTTTCCCTTTGACCATTTTGGTTGTTTCAGGTCAGCCAAATATAAAGGGGAAGAATCTTTTGTATACAGTGACTTTCTCAGATTCAGCTTTGCATGAGACTCTCTACAAGTCAGCACAATAGTATTCCTAGATGTTTTAACATAGACAATATTATATGGTTTCTGAAAAAATTCTGCCCCAGTTTAGCAACAGTTTGATTTACCCAGTGGGCTTTCCTTGACTCGATCTGACCAGGATCATCTTATCTATTGCTTCAAAAGCACTACTTGGTGGGCTTTCCTTGACTCGATCTGACCAGGATCATCTTATCTATTGCTTCAAAAGCACTACTTACGTGGGGAAACTATGAATATCCTAGAAAATAAGTCTACATTGAATGATACCAATGGCCAATTTAAGTATACATCTATATTCCTAATAAGATTATCCCATGGATAGCATCAAACTTGAGAGAAAAAACGAAGTTTCTAAGTCAAAGAGAAGAGGACTTACTGAGCAGGGAATTTGCTGTCTGAGCGAGCTTCAACCCGCAACCACCAGAGCAAAACTTGGCGGCCACAATTCCCAAGTGGTTCTACCATGGAAGTGGTCTTGAGCAAGGACAATGGACTCTCTACCTCCTCTCCAGCCCCGTCCAACTCATCAAGATCCTTAACCCACTCTGGCTTGTCATCAACATCCTTCCATACCAATCTGGAATTCAACACAAATCCAGACCACTCTAGCTTCCTGGGCAGTACAGGTGCTCGGTCATCAATATAAACTGCACTTCTTCCTGCATATCGCAATGAATTGAAGGTGTGCCACCCAACTAACTTATTGGTAGCATTACAAGCAGGACCTTGCACGGGCATTGGGGTGGATTCCTCCTCGCCCTCTCTTTGAATCGTAGCTGAAGAGTCAGTAGAATGAAGAAGTATCCCAACCGAAACAGCACCAATCCACTTCACATTTTGGATTTCATCAAATAGCTCCATACTATGCATATTACTATCATCAGCAAACATCACCACGCCATCCAGCTTCTGTTCCCTCACAATCCTGTTTGGTCACATGGCAACAAAATCAATCAAAACATTCCATTAAGGAATCACGCCATAAAATAAAATCGCCAATAATTATACCGTTTTCCACTGTATTAGGCACCACACAATACAAAGAAGTGGAAAAAATAGTAACGTTTCATCATTAATCCATAATCAAGTTTCCATAATAACAAAAGGAGAATACTAGGGGGAGTCATTTTAGTTTAAAAAAAAAGAATAACAGAAAGCAACTGGAATTTCGATCAATGAAAAACCAAAAAAGAATAAAGAGCTCAGAATTCACGCACCCCAAAGCATGAAGACGCATACGAGACTCCAATTTGTGTCTTCCCTCCCAAGAATTCGGCATTGTTTGCCTAAACCCAACGTGGATAGTTCTGAGTCCCGATTTAGCAATGATGGAAGCAGTTTCGTTGGTGACGCCACCAGCCTCCACCACGATCCAAACCAGATCGTACGGCACCAGCATCAGAGAGTGCATAACGCCGGTCAGGTGAAGCTTCTGGAAGGTTCTGGCGTAGGTCGGGGTGACCGCGATCACCGTCCTAGGGTTCTTCACGCCGAACAGCGCCCTCTGCTCCCTCTGGACCCGCTCAAGTATCTGGTGAGCCTTCATTACTTCCACGGGATCCGGATGCGGCCACGGCCGGATTCGGATCCCGTGCCGCCCGACCACCACCCTGCTGGTGGAGCTCGCCACGACCGCCGTCATGTTCCCAGGGACGCTGTCGGCGGGCGGAAGTGGAGAAGATAAAGAAGAAGACGAGACGGGAGAAGCGGAAGCCAAGGACGAGGCTGATAAGGCAGCATACGCCGTGGAGTACGAGCCAGAAGACCGCCGCCGGCGACTTTACTGAGCCATCAGCAGCGGAATCGAGCTGCGCGGATCCTCTGAAGCTGTTGCTCCGGCGGTTGAGGTAGCTCTGCTGCAACGCCGAGAGCTTCATTCTGTGTGTATATGTAAGCGCGCGCGTGTGGCACACACACTGTGAAAGTCACGCGGATTCAAATCAAAGGGAGGATTGAAGTGATAGAAGGTTGTTGTTGGTGGCTAATGAGTTATTGAGGTTGGGGATTTGGTTTTTGAAGGGGATGGAGGAGCAGGTTGGAGATGGTGGTGGTGGTGGCTTTTGCTTTAGGTTGCTGCTTGCTCCTTCCTCTCTCATTCAATCCTCCTTCATTTCTTTCGATTTACGGATAACTTCTTCTCTTTTTTCAAAATTAAAAATGATTAATCACTCTAACCACTTTCCGCTTCCACAATTATTGAAATGTAAAATGAAAAAAATGAAGAAAGGTAGACTCATTCTTCGACCTTGTTGGTAATTGCTAGTAGTATTTGTATTACTGTTATGCTGGGGCTAGCTAGCCACGTGTACGCGTGGACACGTTCTATTGGATACAGTAATATTTAGATTAGCAATTTGGTAATCCAGTCTTGTTAGTAGACTGAGAGTGACATATTAAGTCACACAGTAATTAGAATTTTTTTTTTTTTTACCTTTTTTGAAGTTATCTGTATATATATTCAGCCTAATAAGTCGTCGGAGAAAAAGGTGTGTTAAAATCATTGAAAACTATAGCGGTTAATTACTTTAGATTGAAAAAATTAAGTCGTGTCTCTTATTGTTTTCAATTTCTTTCTATATCGGTACTGGTATGTGTTGCCAATTACAATAATATATACGGGTAACGTTTTACTTCTAGGATGTGAATAATTGCCAATATTTGACCTTGTTCAAATCAAACCTGTTTCCCTATAAAATCCACCCTCAACTTCAATCATGACTTTTTTTTCCAAGCCCCACAATTGTAAAATTTTCATCTACGGTTCCTATACTGGGCTTTTTGCAACGGTGTGTCAAATTATGGATGAGAGTGACAGAAAATCAGTAATGTCTTATATCTCTGTGGCAGGTTTAACTCGTGCATCACCACTCACCAGCAACAAATTCTGCCCATAGAGTCAATTATTTGCTGCAAATAATAAACAGTAGCAGGTGATTTTTATTTTAGCCATGTTACGGCAAAAACGAAAGTAAAATAAAAATTAAGTAAATAAATTTAATGATACCAACCCCTGGCATATGATTATTATTAGGTAGAGTGATTGGGTTCGGTGGGTTACATTGCTTCAGTTACAAACTCAATGCATCCAAACAAGAATGTAAATGAACCATATATAAAGGGTTCCTTTAGAATGTGGCTAGCTATGTATACTTTGAAATTCCTCCAACTTATCATTACGAAATGCTAAGGACAAGTTTGCGAAAGCACAAAAACTTTAACTCTTTTATGTATATATATTTTTTATTAAACTATATGATATTACATTAACATGCAACGACGTGTGATCTGCCATTCAAAATTCAAAACAGAGCAAAATACGGTTGGTAGGTTGCCATCTGTCAAGGTCTTTGGTCCCAGCTACCCATACTTGCGAACAAAGGGAATTATTCTTAATTAATCAAATTCTTAATAGAAATGAGTTGGGCGTGCTTCGTTTCATGTCTTGTTTTTTTAATTAGGTGGAGACTGTTGCCTTACTTGATTACTACATTCCACCGTTACTTATGCCATAACACATGGGTTTACATAGAGTTAATATTTAATTTGGTTTCTAAATTTATATATGAGTCTTAATTTAATTTTTAAAATTTTAATTATCTTTATTTAATCTCTAAAATTTATAAACGTACTATATATTAGTTCCTAAGACGATTTTTAGTATAAACGTTAATAGAGTGTTGTTATAGACAATTAAATGTCGCGTTAAAATTTGTAAAATAATTCAGTTTTAGTTTTGGTATTTAAATAGCTCAAAACGGCATTGTATCACTTATTTTATTAGGTAAAATTTTAATAAACACTATTTACGATATTATTTTTGAATTATTTGAGTGTCAAAATTTAGTATGACTTCCAATTGTTTACGATAATGTTCTTTGTACATTAAAAATTATTCTATGGATTAACATGAATCATGTTCACAAAATTTAAAGACTAAATAAAAACTGTTAGAGAATCATTAGAATCAATTTAGATCAATTAGTATCGTCTATATTTATATAGCATCTCTGTACATTAATTGTAGGATTCTATGTCTTTATTATTTTGATTCATTTAGCACCTATAAATACCCCTTGTATATTGTACCTGACACACAACTCAATAATACACTTTTCACATCATTCTCTCAGTCTCTTGTTTCTATCATGGTATCAAGAGCTTAGGTCTTTTTTTTTTTTTCAATGAATATTAGTTCATAGCCTCTTTGTTTTTTTTCTTGTCGGCAGTGTTCTTTGGCCTCCTTTTTCGTTCTGTTTTTGACGCTTTGGTTCGTCACCCCCATAACCATCTTGTTCGTCTTGTTGCCGTGATTCCAACGCAACCAGAACCGTCGCCATCCGCCGCCAGACGCGCCTCCACGCGCCGCCGAAAGACGCTGCCACGACCAAGTTGATCTTCCTCCAGATTCCACCCGTGCCTCTTTGCTCGCAATTTTCGAGCTATTTCCGACGCTTTGGTTCGTCACCTTCGGCATCATCGTGTTCTTCTCTCCGTCAGCTTTCCAACGCTGCCAAGATCGCCGCCAACTACCACCGCACGCGCCCCCACGCACCGTCATAAGATTGCTGTCCACCACCATTCTTTCTCATCCAGAAGCTTCAGCAGCCGTTGGATCTTCGTGCAGATCGGACGTCCCTGGATCGTCCACGTGTCACAAGGCAAGCTGGTTGGATAACCTTGACCCGCGACGACCCGACCCGACCCGACCCGCCTTTGACCCGCGTGCCACCTGTCGACAGCGTGCCTTCTTCCACCAATCTGGTGCTGCCACGTGTCGTCACTCGCTGACGTGGCACTGACGTCGCCGCTGACGCATCGCTGATGTGGCGCTGACGTGGCTGCCAAGTGGACCCTCCCTAAGGTTTTTTGGTGAGCTCTTTCCGATTCCGCGCTCTGTTTTCTCGTTTTCTGCTCCGAATTTGCTGTTTTCTTCTTCCTTTGCTATTTGTTCTATTACTATGGAAAAACCGGATGTCTTTCAGCCTATCCCTGTTATTCTTAATGGCTCCAACTATGCACATTGGGTTGAAGCCATGCGAGGGTTTCTTAAAGGGAGAAAATTATGGCGATATGTGACTGGTGATATTGCTTGTCCTGTTAAGCCAACTGTATCCAAAGATGGTGCCTCCAAATCCAAGGAGGATGCTGAGAAGGAGAAGGACTATGCAGAGAATTTGGAAGATTGGGATAGTAAAAATCATCAGATTATCACCTGGTTCCGCAACACTTCTACTCCTGGCATTCACTTACAGTTTGGGCGTTTTGAAACTGCTAAAGAGGTATGGGATCATTTGGCGAAACGTTACACTATCTCTGATCTCTCTCATCAATACCAACTGCTTAAGGAACTTCATAGCCTTAAGCAAGAACGTGGCCAAGCAGTTTTTGATTTTCTTGCTCAGATGGAGATTATTTGGGATCAGTTGACCTCCTGTGAGCCTGTTCTTAAAGATCCCATTGATGCTAAGGCATATGAGGATTATCGGAACCGGACACGTCTCATCCAATTTCTGATGGCACTTACTGATGACTATGAGCCGGTCAGGGCTTCTCTTCTTCATCAGAATCCCTTGCCTAGTCTTAAAGATGCTCTTCCTCGTCTTAAGTCTGAAGAAACGCGCTTGGGATTGCTTCGTTCTAAAAGTGAAACTGTCTTTGCTGCCACCGACAGAAAGAGAAAAATCTGTCGCAATTGTAATCGGCCTGGGCATTCCTTCTCCGACTGTCCTTCTATTGAATGTCGTAAGTGCAAACAAAAAGGCCACATTGGCTCCAACTGCCCGAAACTGTTCTGCCATTATTGTAAGCTCTCGGGTCACTTGATTGCTACCTGTCCTACTCGACCACCACGCTCAGATCAGAACAAGTATCAACCTCGTCCCAACAACTCTTCGCATGTGCCTGCCTCTGCTGCTGCTGCTACTACTGAGTCCACCTTTTCCACATCTCTCAACACACCTTCTGTCTCTCCATCAGATATTGAAACCCTTCTCCGGCAACTTCTCTCTTTTTCTGGTAATACCCCCGCTACTCTTTCCACCCCTCCAGGTAATTCTAAATGGTATTTTGATTCTGGTTGTTTCAATCATATGTCTTCTTTGCGTAATCTTTTTTCGTCGTTGTCTCCCACTACAAATGCACCTTCTGTTAACACTGCTAATGGCTCCCTCTTGCATGCAACACATCACGGGGTTATTTCACAGTCCAATATTCATCTTTCTTATGCTTATTTTATTCCAAAATTGAATTTTAATCTTATCTCTGTCGGTCAGCTTGTTGAACTTGGTTTTGATGTCATTTTTTCAAATTCTGGATGTCGTGTGCAGGATCGTCGGACGGGAAAGATCATCGGGACTGGATGTAAGGTTGGACGCTTATTTGAGCTCGAGAACCTTCATGTTCCCTCTACCAATCTCTGTGCTGCTTCCTCTCCATCTACTCTTCACTTGTGGCACCGACGTCTTGCCCATAGCTCCTTAGGCAAATTACGTCCTCTTATATCTACGGGTGTTTTAGGTCAAGTTCAAAATGAGTCTTTAGATTGCATTTCTTGTCGCACTGCAAAACAACCTGCCCTATCCTTTAATAATAATTCCTCTATTGCATGCTCTCCTTTTGATCTTATTCATTCTGATGTTTGGGGACCCGCTCCCACCGCTTCTATGGGAGGGGCTCGATATTTTGTCCTCTTTATTGATGATTATTCCCGTTTTACTTGGGTCTATTTGATGACTAATCGTTGTGAGTTGCCTCAGATTTATATTAACTTTGCCACTATGGTTCGAACTCAGTTTTCAAAGGTCATTAAAATTTTCAGACGTGATAATGCTATGGAATATCGTGACTCCAAACTTTTAAATTTTCTCGCTGAACAGGGTACTTTGTCCGAGTTTTCTTGTCCTGGTACCTCTCAACAAAATGGCAGAGCTGAGCGTAAACACCGTCATATTCTTGACTCTGTCCGTGCGATGCTTATTTCCTCTTCCTGTCCTGAGCGTGCTTGGGGTGAAGCTGTCCTCACTGCTGTTCATGCTATCAATAGACTCCCTTCTTCTGTTCTTGGTAACACTACTCCCTTTGAGCATCTTTATCGTACTTCTCCTGATTACAGTTCTCTCCGTGTTTTTGGTTGTGTCTGTTTTGTCCTTCTTCAGCCTCATGAACATAATAAGCTTGAACCTCGGGCTCGCATGTGTTGTTTTCTTGGGTATGCTTCTGAACATAAGGGTTATCGTTGTTGGGATCCTGTCTCTCGCCGTATTCGTATATCTCGTCATGTTGTCTTCTGGGAACATCACATGTTCTCTAGTTTTTCCTCCTTTGAGTCCATTCCTTCTACTCAATCACCGTTTTTTACTAACGCAAATGTTGATCTCTTTCCTAGTGATGATACTACAGGGTCTACTCCAAGTCCACCACTCGAGGCTCCTGATCCTCCACCTTCTCCATCTCCCGATGATTCCAGTCCGGACGGCGATTCCGCTCCTCGCGTCATGCCTCCTCCTCCCACTCGTTCTTCTAGGGTAAGGAATCCCCCTCCTCATCTTCTTGATTATCATTGCTTTTCTACTATTCTTCATCAACATGAACCTAAGTCATTCAGAGAAGCCTCCACAAATCCAAATTGGCAACAAGCAATGCAGGAAGAAATACAGGCACTTGAAAAAGCACACACTTGGGATTTGGTTGATCCTCCTTCTGATCAGGAAGTTGTAGGCAGTAGATGGGTATACAAGATCAAGACTCGCTCTGATGGCTCTATTGACCGTTATAAGGCACGATTGGTTGCTCAAGGTTGTACGCAAGAGTATGGTATTGATTATGAAGAGACTTTTGCTCCTGTTGCTCGCCTTACGTCTGTTAGAGCTCTCCTTGCCATTGCTGCGGTTAAAAGATGGTCTCTCAATCAGATGGATGTGAAGAATGCATTTCTTAATGGGGATTTGAAACAGAGAGTCTATATGAAACCACCTCCAGGATATCCTTGTCCTTCCAGTAAGGTTTGTCTCCTTCGCAAGGCACTTTATGGACTTAAGCAAGCTCCTCGCGAATGGTTTGACAAGTTCAGCACTACCATTTGCAGTCTTGGCTTTATTTCTAGTCCTCATGAGAATGCACTTTTCATTCGTAAAAGCGACCGTGGAGTTGTTCTTCTACTTTTGTATGTTGATGACATGATCATTACTGGAGATGATGTTGATGGTATCTCTGATCTCAAGACCTCACTTCAGCGTACCTTTGAGATGAAGGATCTTGGTTCTCTCAGCTATTTTCTTGGTCTCGAGGTCCTCTCCACAGATGATGGCATTTATCTCTCTCAGGCTAAGTATGCTTCAGATCTCCTTGCTCGCGCTGGGATTACAGATAGTCGCACTGAGTCTACTCCTCTTGAGCCTAATGTTCGATTTACCCCTATGGATGGCACTGTTTTGGATAATCCGACACTTTATCGCCAGTTAGTTGGCGGTCTCGTCTACTTGACTGTCACCCGACCAGACATTGCCTATCCAGTTCATGTCCTCAGCCAGTTCTTGTCTGCTCCCCGTACTACTCACTATGCGGCAGTTCTTCGCATTCTTCGGTATGTCAAAGGCACTCTTTTTCATGACCTTTATTTTTCTGCCCATTCCTCTTTGACCCTTCAGGCATACTCTGATGCTGATTGGGCTGGTGATCCCACTGATCGTCGTTCTACTACTGGTTATTGTTTGTTTCTTGGCGACGCTCTCATCTCTTGGCGTGCTAAGAAGCAAACGTTCACTGCTCGCTCAAGCACAGAAACTGAGTATCGTGCCCTTGCTGACACCACTGCTGAGGTTATCTCGGTTCGTTGGCTTCTCGAAGATCTGGGTGCTCCTCAGTCGTCCCCTACTGATGTCTTTTGTGATAACCGCAGTGCTATTCAGATTTCCCATAATGATGTGTTTCATGAACGCACCAAACACATTGAGATTGGTTGTCATTTTGTTCGGCAACAAATCCTTATTGATGTTGTTCGTCTCATTGCTGTTGGGACACTGGATCAGACTGCTGATATCTTCACGAAAGCTCATCACCCGACTCGCTTTCGGATTCTGTTATCCAAACTCAAGTTGGTATCCTTAGCTCTCACTTGAGTTTGAGGGGGGATGTTAGATAATCATTAGAATCAATTTAGATCAATTAGTATCGTCTATATTTATATAGCATATCTGTACATTAATTGTAGGATTCTATGTCTTTATTACTTTAATTCATTTAGCACCTATAAATACCCTTGTATATTGTACCTGACACACAACTCAATAATACACTTTTCACATCATTCTCTCAGTTTCTTGTTTCTATCAAAAACAATTAAAACTAAATTAAGACTTACATACAAATTCTGAGACCAAATTAAATATTATCTCGTCTACATAAAACCGTGGGTAAATTTGATCAATTTTGTTTTCCAAACTTTGTAACAATATGATCATCTAGAAACTAGAAAGTCTCAACTGGTTACATATTTGTTCACAAATATTCAAATTCAAAGTCCTGTAAACGAAATTTATATAAAAAATATTTTATGCATATAACAAATTAGTCTCTATATATATATATAAATAGTTAATTTTTAGTGTATATATAACTTAATTCTTTTTATCCGTGGTATTTTTCAGTTTGATAGAATAAAGATTAATTGATCAATAAATTATTGCATGCACAAAGTAATATTTAAATTCTTGATATTTATTTAAATAAATGAGTGAATTGATCACTCGACCAATCCGAATAAATTAATTTCAATGATTTTTATATGCTTCTAGTATTTTTACCCGTAATAATATTACGGGAATATAAATTTTTTAAAATTACGGTCCACTTTGTTCTGACAATATAGATTATGCATAACACAAAAGATTTATAAAATCAAACTATTTTTACAAAAAAAGGTTTTAGGTTGACAAAAGTCTTTACCTAAAAAGACTAAGGTATCTGTAGATAAAAAAATCAAATAATAAGATTTTTAGTTATAATTTTTATATAAAAAGTCTAATTTTTTATTAATAATTAATTTTAATATTCGTGATCTAAAATTTAAAACAATTTAATATGTATATTTTTATATTTAATTAGGTATTAACTATTAAATCTATTGCACAAATAAAAATAATTAATTTTTATACTTACTATTTAAAAATAATATTTTTTCTCTCTATGTATATAAAAATATAATATTAGCATAAAAAATTATACTAATACTTATAAAATTAACTCAAAATTAATTTTTTTAAAACAATTAAATCTTAATTCTAACTTTTAATTATAACATTAGTATTTTCTCTAAATTATATATAATAAATATTTGAAGAAGAGAAATAAAAATATAGATTAGAACGGTAAGCGGTAAAAATTTAAAACTAAATGAAAAATTAAAAAACTATGTATATAATAACAATAATAATAATATTTTTTATTTAAATTATATTATTTTATTAAATTTATTTTTTGTAAAAGAGAAAGATAGAAAAAAAGTAAAGAATGAGAGAAAAGAGAGAGAAAGATAAAGATGAAGAGTGAGAGTGAGAGTGAGAGTTTGTTAATTTTGAAAGAAAAAAATTTATTTTAATTGTAAAAAAATATCGGATGACATATTTTGATTTGTCAAATTATTAATATAAAATATAAATTATATATAGATTAAAAATAGTAAAGGGAAATAGAAAAATGGAGAGAGATAGATGAGAGAATTTAGGAATGAAGTTTATTAATTTTGAAAAAAAATATTTTTTTATTTTAATAAGAGAGTGTCATGTGAAACATTTAATTATTAAATTAGATAATAATAAATGATGTGCCTATAGATTTTTTTTTATCAATTTTTTTGGTCATGGGCTTGCAGGCCCAAATTAATGCCCAGACACACCCACCCTACCCAAGTCCTAACCCGACGAAGCCAACAGAATTGTTTCCCACTCATTTGCTGAGAAAGACACTCATCCCCAGATCCCCTCTTCAGTAAGGCTCGCCACTTCTGCCATGTCACTCCGCCGAGGACTCTGATAAACCGCTGCCATGTCCGGTGCTTCTGGTTTCCATTGACAGTGAACATGCCCGTTCTTCTCCCCTGGAGGTCCTTGCTGATGGAGCTTGTCCTTGCCATTCTCCGTCGCCGGGAGCACGATTCCGGAAGTCTCCTTCCACCGAGCCTGAGCCGCCCCATTTACGGTCAGATGCTTCTTTTTTTTAGCAGCGCCGTTTGCTAATCTGTCCTCCGATCAGCGCCGTCTTCCTCAACAGACACGTCGTCCCCTCCATCAGCCTGGTATCCGTTGCCACCTCCGGCCTCCACCAAAGGTTGCATTGATACCGCGCCTTCAAGCCCGCTGCTTTGCTCCTCCGCTTCCGAGGATCGTCGTCGCTGCTTGCTGGTTTCTCCGCTTTGTGCTTGTGTTCCTCGAAGCATCTCTGCTGAATTCTGCACCAGAGATTTCCTCCTTCATCTCTGCAATATCCATTAGAATAGGATCCACTTCCCCCAAACTACCTTTCGATTTCAATGTTTGTATTAAGAGTAAGCAATCTGATTCTATCAAAACATTGCTTAGTCCTAAATTACTTATTATGATCATTGAATTTCTTATAACATTTGTTTCTGCCGCCAGGGCTGAACATGAAGCAATAATCTCTGCTGCTCCCAACAGAAGCTTTCCATCTGTGTATCTGATCACAACCGCGGTTGCTGCCTCCCCTGTGCTTGCTCTGAATGCTGCGTCAACATTAGCTTTTAACCAACCCTCTGGCGGTGCTCTCCAGGTAATGTGCCCCACTCTCTATCTCTGCTGATTCTGTGTTTGTTGATTATGTCTGATTGTAAGCCCAGTTCAG
Organism: Arachis duranensis; assembly: GCF_000817695.3. NCBI lineage: Eukaryota > Viridiplantae > Streptophyta > Magnoliopsida > Fabales > Fabaceae > Arachis > Arachis duranensis. Next base: position 7,270,263 of record NC_029776.3, read on the forward strand.
CCTTAATAAGGTGGGCAATACTTGTACAGTGTACACTGAAGCATAGCTGAAATTAGGATTTAGTTTAAGGGTACATTTTAATAATAAAAAATTCTAAATTTTTAATAAATTGATATATTGAAAATATAAAAAAATAACAAAATGTTTTTTTTTAAATAATACTTTTAAAATCTGTTTTTACTTTTTAGAGCGTATGTTATCAAAGACTTAAAAATTTCATGTATATGTTTGATACTTTAAGGTTCTCTCTTGCATAGTGTGCATTTCCATTGTTTTGGAATTAAAAAGCTCAAAGGAAATACAGTTTCCTAAGGGTTGAGGGAAAAAACTGCATTTTATTCTGCAAGTTGAATCAAAGCCATAAATCCAGATTACAGACAGAACAGTTGTTGTGCCAGAAGTTCTAAGCAATAAATAGAACCCCCTGAAACATGCATTTAAAAGGGTTCTTATTAAAAATTGGTAACTAATTTAAAAGAGACTGTCTGTTTAGAGATATAACTATTAATATTGTCTTTTTTTATCAGCTTAAGCCTTTGGAATAAGTGGTTTTATGACATGATATCAAAACTCTAGTTCGATTCTTGATAAACACAAAACTAAAATAAACCTAAAAGAGGCTCTTGTTTGAGTGGTTCATGACACTGCCATCTCACTTTCCATTAATCCTATCAAGTTTCAAAGACTCGAGTTCCTGAATTAATTGAAGAAGATTGGTGTGAGAAGAGCCACCAAACTTTATTGCTCTTTTAGCAGCATCACTAAGCTCTCTTGCTCTTCTCCTCATTTCAACACTCTCCTCTCCATTACCCATCAACAAAGCTATGGCCTTTGCAATCTGATCCTTCTTCACAACCTCTTCGCCAAACTGCTGCCACTTTCTCCATTCTTTCACTCCAACCGCCACCCCAATCTTCAACGCATCAACCAAAAGCTTCTCATTGAAGAACTGTTCAGCAAACATAGGCCATGTGGCCATGGCCAAACCCGCGTTCACGCTTTCCATCACCGTGTTCCAGCCACAGTGAGTTACAATTCCTCCAATGGCTGGATTCTCCAGTATCAGCAACTGTGGTGCCCAACCCCATATCAAGTAACCTTTGTTGCTTGCCTTCACTCTCTTCTCAAATTCCTCAAGAAAACTCCCATCTTCACCATCTTTTTTCTTAACAACCCACATGAAATCGTGCCCAGAATCTTCAAGAGCTTGAGCTATCTCAACAAGCTGCAAAGAAGGGAACTTGCTCATACTCCCAAAGCTCACATACAGAACAGAATTCTCAGGCTTTGAATGAAGCCATTTAAGACACCCAGAATCTTCTTCTTCTTTTCCTTTTTGTTCAAGCTTGGCTTGTCCTCTTCCGGCTTTATCAGCAGCATCTTGGTTCGCCCACATGGAAACAGGTCCCAAGCTCCAACTCTTGGTTCCCATGGCTTTCTTGTAATGATCCAGGTACTCACCTTCGAGCTCGTAGAAGCTATCAAACACGGATCCGTAGCTTCTTCTCTCAGAGTCCCTAATCATCTCCATCAAATGGGTGTAGCCGTTGGGTTCTCTAAGCCAATCCGGCAGCTGCAAAGGTGTCATCTTCAGGCGGTGCGGCAAACCAGGCAATGAAAACTTGTCATCAGTGCTGTCGGATTTTATGTCCTTATGAGGTGCATAAGTCTTGACCTATATATGTTTCACAAACATTAATGAAAGCTTTATTGGTCTCACACTCTACAAGTTTAAGAGTGCAATGTTTGTTTTGCAAAATAATTTTCATCAACAAGCAAGAGAAAATGTTCATTTTGAAGCAAAACAGTAAATGAATCGGATTAACAATAATTTCTTGAGTCTATAAATAATTTTTTAACTCCTTATAATAGATGTTATTTTGACATTAGTATTTTCATAATAATCAAATACTCAATTTCTTAACTGAGTGTAGTGCCGAATGAGCGAAGCAGCTCCCGGCAAGTAAGATCAACCTAGGAATCCCCAACCTGGCTGCTGCATCTACAGTCCAAGGGTAGAACATGTCAGTGACAATGCAATCTGCCTCCAGTTCCTCAAACAAATTCTCAATCTCCTTTTCCAGCAGATTCAGTCCCTTTCCAATTTTGGGAAGCATGTCCGGTGCCGTATCGGCGTTGAATGTTTCTACACCAACCGGAAGACCGACCTCTGCGGCTGGGAACTTAACGACGTGAGTTCTGATTGAACGGCCGAGTGAGGAGTCGCGGCCAACAGAGCTCTGGAACAATGAGGCGGCTACTGGGGTGGCTATTATGGTAACATCGACTCCGTGCATAGCGAAGAGTCTGGCTATGTCTACCATTGGTATGATGTGGCTTGTTGATGCGAATGGTAAGAACATAACTTTTATCTTAGTATCAACTTCTTCTTTTGCAGATTCCATGGGAACCGGTATAAATTAAAGTTAACTTCTACAAAAATAGATTTTAAGAGACACAGTCCTCTGCTGCTAAACTCAACTCCAATGTCTTTATATTATACTAAACATGTTTACTCTCTTTATTTTCCCACATTAAAGTTCAAATAAAATTAACAACGTTGTACCACGAGCTGCGCGTTGTAATAATATATTGTCTTTGAATCTTTAAGGGACAATATTAAAATACAAATACCAATATGAACACCTTTGTTGTATTTAAGATTTTAAATAATTAACTAAGGCACCCAACTCTATCATGCATCTCATCTTAGTATATAAATATTTATTATCTTATACAATTTAATTTCTTTCATACATCTCATCTTATAACTTGCTGAAGACATTTTCGTTTTGATGGATATACAATTTGTTTGAGTATTATATTTAAACTGAAATAAAATAAAATAAAATATTGTCTGTACTACAGATAAATTTAGAGTTGAAAAAATCATAAAATTGTATTATTATCAATAAATATCTGTAGTGCCTTTTGTCTTGAGCTGAAAAACATACATTTTCAAGATGTATAAATGATAAAAAAATTAGAATTTTAAATGAGGCTTATTTTTAATGTTAGTTGTGCATTTTATTGATGAAGAATTACAAGAAATTAGATTATTATTTTATAATGTCATCTGCTTTATCTTCAAATTACTTGTAACAGATAAATATTATCTTAGATAATTATAAAATTTTTACACAACATTAGTATGTATAAATTTGAAAAAAAAAATATTAGATCATAGTTTAAAGTAAATATTTATTTTAGATTTTTTTTTTTGAGAATACAGAGAGTACTATTTTGTAAGCTTCACTTTTTCTTGTCAACTTATAAGAAATATAATGTAAATCTAAACAACTTATAAGAAATATAATGTAAATCTAAAAATAAATTTAAAGAAATAAAAAAGTAACAAATTTAAAAATAAAAAAATAGATCTTAGAAAAAACACACACACACAAATTTATTATTTTTAAGTAAGTCACAGATTTAGATAAAAAAATAACAATATTCAATAATTAGCATGTTACTATTATAACTTTACCCCTTAATAAGATGTATTTAAAGGAGAAGAAAATAGAATTTGCGATAGAGTTTAAGCAAACAATAAAATCCAATTCTAGATTTACAAATGTCTCAAAGAAGGCAAAGAAGGAGTATCTCATCCAACTCAATTTGTCTTTTCTCTTTCATATAACTGGTCAAACGATGCAACATTTGCAGTTGGATCCTGATTCAAATCTTAAGTTTACACATTCATAATACTGAGTCTAGTACATCACTTGCAGTATTGGCTTTGTTTATTGCATCTTAATTAAGGCATCGTTATGCTACTAGAAAATTGCTTTTTAAAAATAATTAACCAAAAACAATAATAATTTATCTAAAACAAATTTTAATTTTTTGTTTTCTTCCTAATATTACTATTTTTATATAAGGTGGCAAGACCCCATAGCATTACCACTTAATGGGGGTGAAAGATAAAAATCTTATATAAAGTGGAAACTCAGGTGAAGTTGATAGTAAAAATTGTTAGATGATTTGACTGATTTGATTAAAATTTTATCTAATGGCTCTCGGTATCAACTTCACCATCAACTTCACCCAGCTGAGTTTTCTCTTTATACTTTTATGGTTGGAAAAAACAGTGGAACGAGGAAAACGAGTAGTGAGATATTCCTTTTTCTTTTTCTTCTTTTTGTTGTTGTCAATAAAAAGCGTTGTTGTGTGGTTGAGCCTTGGAGAGTTTGAGAGAGTGGAGCTCCTGAATCAATTCAAGAATGTTGTTGTGTGAAGAACCACCAACCTTAATAGCCTTCTTCGCTTCAACACTCAGCTTTTTCGCTCTTTTCCTCATCTCTGAATCTTCTTCTCTGCCACCCATCAAAGAAGCTATGGCTTTTCCAATGTCTTCCCTACTCACAACTTCGCTCCCAAACTCATTCCAGTTCCTCCACTCTTTCGCACCCACCGGAACCCCAATCCTCAGCACATCCACCACCAGCTTCTCATTGAAGAAATGCTCCGCAAACAGCGGCCACGTCACCATCGGCAGCCCCGCGTTCACGCTCTCCACCACCGTGTTCCACCCGCAGTGTGTCACCAACCCTCCGATCGCCGCATTCTCCAATATCAGAAGCTGCGGTGCCCAACCCCATATCAGATACCCTTTCCCGCTTTTCCTCACTCTCTTCTCAAACTCTTCAAGAAAACTACCACCTCCTTCTTCTTCGTTCTTTCTAACCACCCAGATGAAGTTATTCCTCGAACCTTCCAATGCATGCCCAATCTCAACGAGCTGAGAGTTAGGGAACTTATTCATGCTCCCAAAACTCACATACAGAACTGAATTCTCTGGCTTCGTGTTCAGCCATTTGAGCCACCCTTCTTCTTCTTCTTGAGACTCTGTTTTTGTTTGACCTCTTGCTGCTTTATCCGAAGCATCTTGGTTGGCCCACAATGAAACAGGGCCTAACCCCCAACTCTTGGTGCCCATCACCTTCTTGTAATGCACATAGTAATCGCTTTCGAGCTCGTAGAAGCTGTTGAAGAGGGAGCCATAGCTTCTCTTCTCTGACTCTGCGATAGTCCTCATCAACTCCGTGTAGAGATTCGGTGTTCTAACCCATTCTGGTATCTGCAAACGCGTCATCTCCAATTCATGCGGCAAACCAGGTAGCACAAACTTTTCAGAGTCCGAATCAACCTTGAGGTAGGGTTTATAGTGTTGAACAGAGTGCAGTGCAGATCTAGCAAGGTAACTAGCTCCATGAAACATGATCCTGGGAATCCCAAGCTTTGCGGCGGCATCAACACTCCAAGGGTAGAACATGTCGGTGACAATGAAATCAGCATTGAGTTGCTGGAAGAGGCTCTCCATCTCCGGTTGGAGGATGGCGAGGCCCATGAAGATCTTGGGGAGCATGTCCTTACGGGTGTCGACGTTGAAGGCTTCGACGCCGGCGGGGAGGCCCACCATGGAAGCAGGGAACTTTAAGCAGTGAGTTCTAATGGGTCTTCCACGAGCGGAGTCAAGGTCAATGGATTTCTGGAAGATGGTGGCGTTGTGTGAGGTGGTGAGAATGGTGACGTCGACGTCGTGCATGGCGAAGAGCCTGGCCATATCAACGAGGGGGATGATATGACTTGTTGAGAGGAAAGGAACAAAAATTGCCCGCAGCTCATGATTTTCCTTTTCCATAGCCATAGATTGTGAATAAAGATTTTTTTTGCTTGGCTAGTTTTAAACACTGCCTTATTATAAGCCCACTGGAAGGAATCCAATCTATATATTCATATTCAATATTCACTCTTAGGCACGCAAAACGCACCTAAAGCGGGACACTCGTGCTACAATTTTATAATCTTATCTCAATATATTAAAAAAAATAAAAATATTATTTGTACACTAAAATCAACTATTAAAATCAACTATTAAAATATTTATATATAAATATATATAGTTTAATTTTTTTAATATGTATTTATATTTTGTCAACGAGTTATATTTCAAATGACATAGTTTTTCCTACTCAACTAAGACATTACGGATTGTATTCTATACTGGTGGCTGTTTTGTTTTTTATTTTAAAAATTTCATTTCTAAAAGTTAAAAATAATAAAAATATGTTTGGTTGGTCTATTTTTAAAATGTATTTTTCAATGTTTTAGAGCATAAAAATATATTTTTATTAAATGTATGATTTTAGTTATTTAATTTTTTTATTAAATGCACCATTAATTTTTATACGATATCAATATAAAATAAATTATTATTTTTATACTATTTTAGAAAATTTTGGTACCTCTTGTGTATATAGTTAGTTTTATATGTTCTATAGCATTATATAACAATAAAAATATCAATTAAAACAAAAAATTGTAACTAAAATTAGTTTTACACCAAACGAATTAATTAATTAATATCAAAATTTATTGATGTAAACATTTTTTAACAAATAATTTATTAATAAAATAATGAATAAATAACTATTAAAGTTTAAAAAAAATTAAAACAAAAGTCAACTTTCTCATCAATATTTTTACGTTTTTATGTATTCTTTTCATTTTTATTATCGATATTTTTATAATTGATTGTCAATTTAAAAAATTATTTTCATAACAAACTTATTAAATGAGATAGTCTTGTCTTTGGAAAAATGAAGGTCAAAAATAAAAAAATTTAATAAATACATATTAATTCGAAGAGTACTCAATACTAAATAAAATAAAAAATTAAACAAATACATATTTTAATTATACTTGGAGCTTTATTTTTTTCTTTAATGATCTTATTCATATAGCTCAAAAATACAAAAATTAAGCCTAAAATAAAAAATAAAAAAATCAAATGAAATAAAAAAATTGAAAAAAAATTACCTTTTCAAGACTTTAATGATAAAATATGTTGTTGGATACTAAACTTTAATACTAGATTAAAAGAATTGAGTCGATGACCAACAGAACTAATGGCCAAAAGTAATATATTCTGATGGTCTATAATATTTTTCAATTGAAAAGTTTCTGAAAAGTTTCTGGGGTCATCAACTTTTAGTATTTTTTTTTTGCCATCATTTAATTTGACCAGCATAAACATTAAATTGTCTTTAATAAATAAATTTTATTAATTTATGTGTACAACTTTTTACAAATTTTGGGTGAAAACTATATTGAATCATGTATATAAAACTCTAAATTATTGCTAGACCAGGCTCAAAATAATAATATTTGTTCGACATGTAGCATTGCTTTTCTCAGTTTATAATTTAGAATATTAAAATAAAAGTTTATAATTTAAATTTTAAATTTAAAATAAATAAAATAATTTTTTGAAAATTAATTAATTTTGAGTGAAAAAGTTTATTACTCTATTAAAGAAAGACCGAATAGATAAAATAGAAAAATTGTATAACAAGTTTTAAGCTTCTAGTGGAGGTCTTATAATTTAAAAATTTTTCAATTAACTTTGTGTATTGTATATTTTTTAAACAATAGATTGCCATTAAAAAAACCATCAATATTAACTAATAAACAAAAAACAAAGTTCAATACTTATATTTTTTTAAGGATAAAGTATATTTTTTGTCTTTAAAATTTGACAAAAATTTTAAAATACCCCTAAATTTTATTTTTTTTCAATTTTGTCCAAAGTTTTCAATTTGCATCAAATATATCCTTGAACAGTTAATTTTTCAAAATTTAAAGACCAATTCAACAATAATTTCATAAGAACAATCATCAACACAAGCAAATCAACTATAATTTTCATGAATTTTTAAAAATACTATAATAGACATAAATGTAAGCGTCAAATTTAAAAATTAGTTAACACATGAAGTTATATATTAGACTTTTAAATTTTTAAAAGTATAAACTAACTTTGAAAAACTCCACTTTAGGTGCTTTCAAAAGCACCCTGATCTTTTAAAGACTACAAGCACAAATACATGGTCTTTTTTATTTACTAAACACAAAATGAAGAATTTGAACTTTTAAAAAGCACAAACACCTCTTAAAAAATTTTTACCAAACCAAACTTAAGTTTGTTATGCTTCTAATTGCTTTGAGTTTGGCTTGCAATCTGTTTTAATTTTTTTAGTACTAAATTTGGCCTGTCATTAAATTTGATCTGGTCTAAAACCTGTTAGATCTGACAAAATTTTTTTTAACAAAAATAAAAAATTTAAAAATTATTTTTTAATCAAAGTAACTTATATGTAATATGTCAAATTTAATATTTATAAAAAATTTTAAACGTTTAAAATATTTATAATAAAATATAATAAATTTAAAAAATCTAATAATTTGTTAATAACAAGTGTAATAACTCGTGATAAGACTGAAATTATAATTTTAAATTTTTTTGTTAAGATTAATTTGAATTATAATAATTTGATTAATAAAAATGTAACATATTATGTACTGTTTATTTTTTCTTAATATAGTATTAAATTTATTAACTCTAAAAAGTTATTAATTAGTTTTAGTAATTTACTTTTTTCAATAAATCAAACATATATATTCAATGTGATCATAAATAACTTGATAATACTTAGACCCACCAACAAATTTTTATATATTGTTTTATTGTCAAGTAAGAATATATCAAAATCAGCTCAAAATAAATAATAAATTATTAGAGAATTTTAATGCATAAAATTTTCTAACAAACAATAAATAATTTAAACTCACTAAAAAATAACTCAACACTTTTCTTTGATACCTGCAAAACATATACCTGAAATAATATTATATCAATGTTATATACAGTTTTACAATCATCGACCATATTTACTATACGTGACTCCTTTTTAAAAGTTATTTTACATACGTGTGCAGTCGAAGGATAAATTACTGGACTTTATTAAATATTGATTTTATATAATTATAATAAAGATATTTTCCTAAATTAGTATAATCATGCATTATTCGTTAAATGTTAATTGTAATATAATTATAATAAATATATTTTTCTAAAATAAATTTAGAAGAGAAAATAGTGATTTCATTTTAGAGGAAAAATGAATTCATGAGGAATTGACACGTCACTTTTATTAGTTGGAGCAAAAATTCAGTTTTAGTATATTTCTCGTTATTATATATTTTTCTCTAATCCTATATTTCCTTCGTTTTCAGCATTTTGAACTGGGTTTAACTTATCGTAATTCTCACTTCTCAGTCATTCTATTAGATGTAGTTGATAACTATTGAAATTTTTTGATTAACATAGGAGAAAAATATATTATTATATGATAGAATTAATATGAATATATTTTGTTATTAAATACACAAAGTTCATGTAAAATAAAATTATAGATAAAAAAGCAAAGAAAATAAAATTAAAATAGCAAAAACGATAAAAAAAATTACTTTTACAATTTTGTTGTCATTTTTATGTATAGAAAATTAGAAAATAATAAGCTTTTGACTAAATTAATTTTGTATTTGTTGTATTCAAATTAAATAAATAATAAATTATATTATTTTAATTTATTCCTTAAATTTATATATCATAAAAATCAAATCAATATATATAATTTTAATTGTGTAATACTTAAATATCTAATCAAATCAATTAGTTATTATAATTAATACATCATAATGAATTGTATTTAATGAGTTAAACAAAATAAATTAAGAAACACTCTCAGAAATATGTTACGTTGACTCTATCATTAAATGTAAAAAAATCGATTTTTATATAATAGACGGCGAGAAAGAGAAAGATAAATATTTTAGATCCTAGGTTGTTTCATTTGGATGTTGTAACGTGGGTATCACATTATTTTACTTATTCTATCCTATGGACCTTTTTGCAACTCTTTTTCAGTATGAATAGAATTTCACTATCTTTTAGTAATAAATTAAAATCCAAAATAAAACTGAAAAAAAAGTAATAAATTAAAATCCAAAATAAAATTGAAAAAAAAAAGAAAAGAATATAAAATTATTGATTGAAATTTTATTTTATTTTTTGTTATTATAACAGATATTTTTATTTAATATACCAACACCGAACAAAATTAATCGTAAAAAAAGTATAAAATATAAATAAATATACATAATTAAGAGATAAAATTATATTTGTTATCTCATTTTTACTTTTAACAGCACAATAGAATATCATGTACTCAACATAATTTAAGATGCAAATTATAATTAATTATATTTTTTATTTTAAAATATTTAAAATTAATCTTAACATAAATAAAAATAATTTAATATATTAAATAAATTAATAGAATAATATAAGTAAACTATTTTTTTGATTAATTTTGTTGTTTTTTCTGACTACCTTTAAAATTATGACTTTTTTTTTTAATATGACCGTAAAATAAAATTAGAATTGTTGGTCTACACCATTAAAAAAAATAATACTATGCAATTACATTTGTACATATAACATATTTCTAAATTTTTATATACAAAACTTAAGATTCTGTATTTCTTTGTTTATGCCATAAATAAGTATTGTTTACAATGATCCGTATTGACTTAAAAACTTAAAATTTTTTGTACATATTAATTTTATATTTAATATTAAAACATGCTAATTTACTATGTTATTTTACTATTAATGTATGTAGTATTACATTATAAAATATAAAAATTGAAATGATTATTATATAGTTTAGATAGATTGGACTAAATAAAAAATTAAAATAATTATTATATAGTTTAGATGGATTGAATTAAATATACAAATGTAAAATAGAATTGTATTATTAAATTTTAGTAATTTTAATTAGTTAATAATATAAAATAAGATAGAAGTGACTATTTATAATTGAATAGTTTTGGTTGATTAGACTAAAAAAATCGAAAAACACTCTAAATAAAAAGCCAAATTAACTTTAATATTAAATTCATTAATACGATTTTAATTTTATATAATAGTTAGATAATAAATTAGTAAAAACAAATGGAAGGATGGTTTTAATTAGTATTTGATAAAATATTTATTTAGAATAATTAAAAAAATAAAAGTATGATATTATTAAAAATAATACATTTTTATGTTTAAAATACATTGAAATAAAATATTTGTAAAATATAAAATTTAGAATAACATAGCTTCATGAAAATTAATCATTAATCAATTATGAACTAACATAAAATTATAATACAATTTATTGACGCAAAATAATCAGTAAAAAATAATCAACAATTAATATTAATAAATATAAAAATCATCCAAACACTTTGATTAAAAGTATGAGTGGTTAATTATTATTTATTATTAATAATATTTTATTCATAACTAAAACTAAAAATATAATTATTCGGATTTAGATTTTAGAAGAATAAACGTACAAGTAACAAATAATCTATTTTATCATGCATATTATAAATTAATGAATTAAACTAACTGATATAATGAATTATAATTAATTAATTGGTATAAACTATAATAAATGATATGATATATAAAAAAAATAAAATGAATAAGAAGAAAATAAAAAGAAATAGAAGAGATAAAAGACTACAATAAAATAAATTGAGTGTGAGAGTTTTATTTTTTTTTTACAAATTTTATATCACATCCGTTTCAATAATAATAAATAAAAATACATCAACTTGATATCTAAGAGAAAATGATAAGATAAAATCATAACACAGTTCTAAAACAAAAGCTTAAATTAAACCATAATATCATTTCACAACACAAATTAAAAGTAATTTCACAATATAATATACCACACAAACAGGTAAATGACTTAAGCTTAATTACGAAATTTTTTTATTTATGCATACGTGATAACACCATGGTCTATAAATATTTCATGTATAACATATCATATATTGCTCTGAATGATAAGCACGGAAATTGAAGAGTGTGTCGTGATTTGTGTCCACGATAGTTGCCTTCTTGCGATGACACCTCATAGGAAGAAAAAGAATTGTTGTAAAAGCTACCTAATAAAAGAGTAATTGGTAAATGAATGATATTTTTTTCTAGCATATATGGTCTTTTATAGTGGTAAAATAAAAATAGAAAGAATAAAATTTTATATTTTTATATTCGGAATAGAATTTGATATTTATCGTAATAAAATTAAATAACTAATCAGTTATAATTCATGTATTTAAATAAATAAAATAAATTAAATAAAAATATTTTTAAGAATTAATCAAATCAGTTAGTTGATACAAATAATTAGTATAATTGATTTTATTTGATTTATTGAATTCAAAAAAATAAATTAGAAAATAATTTATTAAATTAATT
>NC_029776.3:7284351-7288032 GCF_000817695.3 Arachis duranensis
CCTGTTTAATGCTACACAAAGAATCCTTATTTATGGCCAAAGAAATTTTAAACCTTGAAAGTGCAATTCTTCCATTAGACAACAAAAGTACAGCAATCCCACAAGAAGCAACATTTAAAACTATACCTCATTTAGACCTAATTGAGCATGATATAGTTGACCATAAGAAAGTTTTTCCACAACCACCTTGACCGTATAAGAAGAAAAGTCCACCCATATTACCGCTAACAGCACCAATTATTTGATCGTATGTAAATTTCTACTCATTAGTTAGCCTTTCTAAATACCCACTTAGTTCATTCGCAAGAGCATTAACGTCAAAATAATTGAAACAATTGACTATTACGACTTATATATATACACACACTAATTACAAACGATATAAATTTTTAATGGAGATACTGGATACTAATAGAAAAAATTATATAAATAGAAATTATTTAATTTCAATTTCAATTTCATATAACAAAACAGTGATTTTCAAAAATTATAAATTTTTTTTTGACATATGTATTATGCCATACGTATAAATTATACGGGTTATTATATAAATTCATATATATACATAACAAAACAGTTTAATATTATATATTTTTTACATTAATTATATGTCAATATTTTGAAAAAAGAGATAAAAGAAGATATATATAAATATGTATTATATTATTGCTATATATGAAGCAATTTTATATTACTTTAATTATAGAGACTTACTATAATTATATAAAATTTAATTTGAGAAAATAATTTCCATTGCCATAATAATATACTAAAACTGTTAGTATATTATCTTCTTTATGATTAATTGAATTTATCAATGATTTTTCCGTGTAAATCGCTATTACCCAGCTTTTAATAATGACTTAATATACAAAATTTGAAATTGGAAATTGTTATTACTAATTCAATTAACTGGTTAATTGAGTAATAATTGTCAAATTATTAAGGTGCAAAATCATTGATTTACTCAATAGATTTTCATATATTATTTATATTTCAAGTAATAATTTAAAATTATATTATTTACCCAGGTAATAATACTATTATTATTAAAAATTATTTTTTGCATTGATTTTTAAATCAATTATTAAGTAATTATTTTTGTTAAGGTAATTGTTTATAAATTATTTCAAATTATATTTTGTTAATATATAATTATTTAGATTATTACTCATGACATTGGTATAATTTTATTTTATACCAATTAATTAATTATAATTATATGACTCGAGTGTAATTTCAATTTTATCTACGGATTATTTCCTGTAATAATATACAATATATTATTTACCGTGATAATTTGATTTGATTGATTTCTATTTTATTTATGTACATAAATGATTAAAATATATAACATAAATATCGTAATTATTATAATTCCATGATATAATTATAATTAAGATATTTTATCATAATTAAATATTAATTTGATATAATTATAATGAAAATACTTTTCTAAAATGATATAATCTACTATTATTCATCCACTAATTATTTGGCAATAAACCTTAATATGATTTTTTACATCTCCGTTATGAGAAATAACTATTTAGATATACCAAATAATATGTAACATATTACTACCTGTATAAGTTAAGGCACAAAGACAGAATTTAATTAGGGCGATTGAAACTTTCACCAAACAGAATATGACCTCAATCGAATAAAAAAGGGTACTCGATTTTGTATTAATTAGCTAGTCAAAGAAATAACATACTCATCCATTATTCATGTTTCATTATATTTTTTAAATAATATATAGAAAACATATATCCTGTGTATAAAAATGTGACTATTAGTAATTTTATTAATAAACTTTTTTTAAACTATTACTAATTTCAATTTTAATAGAAAATCTGAGGAAATAATTTCACTTGACATAAATAATATACTAAAACTGTTAGTATATTATCTTCTATATGGTTAATTGAATTTATCAATGATTTTCCCGTGTAAATCGTTATTACCCAGTTTTTAATAACTACTTAATATACAAAATTTAAAATTGGAAATTGTTATTACTAATTCAATTAACTGGTTAATTGAGTAATAATTATCAAATTATTAAAGTGCAAAATCATTGATTTACTCAATAGATTTCCATATATTATTTATATATCAAGTAATAAATTGAAATTATATTATTTACCCAATTAATAATACTATTATTAACAATTATTTTTTGCATTGATTTTTAAACAGTTAATAATACTATTATTAATAATTATTTTTTGCATTAATTTTTAAATCAATTATTAAATAATTATTTTTGTTAAGATAATTGTTTATAAATTATTTCAAATTATATTTTGTTAAGATATAATTATTTAGATTATTACTCATGGCACGGGTATAATTTCATTTTATACCAATTAATCAATTATAATTATATGATATGGGTGTAATTTCAATTTTATCCACCGATTATTGGTAAATAAATTTTATTCCAATTATAAATAAAATCTATTTTTATTGGTAAATAAATTGTTTTTAGGTCAACAATTTAATATATGTGTAGGTTTATTTTTTTGTCAAATATAATAAAAATACAAATAAAGAAATAAAGGATAAAAATAAACTTAATAATATCTGACACTATTTTATTTTATTAAATTATTTAAAAATAGCACATCCACAAAAAAATAATCATAATATATAAATTGAGGCAATAATTTAAAATTTTATAATTATAATTTAATCAAATACTAATAGTAAAACCAAATTACCTAAATAATATTGAACATATTCTAGTCCTTAGTCACGTATAGTCTAGAATCATTATTGTAACGACAACCAACTGAAATAACATCGTAAGTTTCAATATTTAGAATTCGTGAAAAATCAGACCATCCTCTTGTTAGATAAGCTTTATCATCCGCTATCCATGCAATGCAGCAAGGTATAGAATTGCCACACCGAGAAACCAAACTAACTCTTATTCCCCTCAATGGCATTGCATGCATGCAAAAGAAAGCCGGTAATTTCTGAAAAAAATCAAAATATATTAAAAAATTATTCTAATAATGAACGACTTAAACTAAGAAAATTCAAATATATTACCAATCGTTGAAATTGCATATCTGAATTTGTCATGGATTTAGCAAAACTGAACTGAAACTGAGGGAATTCAATTTCATTATATGCTCCACTTCGACGATTTTCGGGCAGACGTTAAAAACATGGAGGGGATGAAACTTGAACTTGCCCTATAAAGTTTCGTGGATAGAATTCCTCAATTAAAAATCGAGCTCCTCCTAATAAATGTAATTTTAACCACATTCCATTGGGTTGGTCATAATAGGTGAGTAGATCCAACCATCCTTCGGTAAAGTAGAGACTATTGCCTCTTCTTTGAACGCTTACATCCATGTAGTTGGAACCCGAATCAGTGAAGACAACTCGATGAGGTATTTCATGGATGTGATGCATTGTAAATGATTGTGGTAAAAGACAATCGAACTGGAACATTAGACGATAAGAATAACTTAGAGTAACAACAAATAAAAAATTATCAAAAGAATAATATAATAGAATGAGTATATGAAAAATATTATAAAAAATTATAAATTGTACCTTAAAAGGATCAACTTCAATAAAAAAATGAAGAATACATTCTTATTCTATGAAGTAGTAAAAAAAACACTAAATATAAAATTATGAATTGACTCTCAAATTTAGATT
>NC_029776.3:7288196-7290519 GCF_000817695.3 Arachis duranensis
TCGGATAACAAAGATTTATTATTATTATTATTATTACTATTATTGATATTATTATTATCATTAAAATTATTAAAAGTATTTTTAATTGATAATTGATAAGTAGTTTAATAGTGCATTAAATATTGATTTGATATAATTATAATGAAGATATGTTGCTAAATTAGTATTATTATATATTATTCATTTAGTATTAATTATAATATAATTACAATAAAATAATTTAGAATAGAAAAAAAATTTATTCGTTTTAGAGGAAAAACAGAGACATGAGAGATCGACAGGTCACCTTTAATAGTTGGAGAAAAATTCAATTTTAGTATATTAAGTAGATAGATAAAAAATTATTTATATATTTATTTATGTTTTAACAAATTCAGTTAGGTCTAACCAGCCAATAAATTAAAACTAATTAGTTAGCTTGAACTATTTTGTAATAAATTAGCCGAGATCAGGTGAAATACATGCTAGGTTGTAGGTCCGACTACTTGACCTATTTTCACCTCTAGTCATGGACAAATATGATGAATAAGTTTTAGATTTTTGGTTTGATAATCTCTGATCAAACAGATACTTTAAAAGCAATTTTGTATAATATTCCAACTTTTAGCATATCATGCTTAAGTTATAACGGTGTTAAAAATTATGAGTTTTTAAGCTGTCCATAAATCCTATACATATCTATATAAGTTACATGTAATATGAGCCTGTCGTACTATATGCAAACATTTAAGGAGTCGAGAAGGATTATCGTTGTGTGTCACAAGACGGATAGAAAACTAAGAAACCAATATACATATATATTAACGTTACATATAATCATATAAATCATGTCTCTATCACAACACATGAACATATGACACCTTGAGTCCTGATATATGAAGAAGTTCTTAGTCTAGTATTCAGGTTAATTATGGCAGTAAAATTTTATCCCTCAATAAAAGACTAAAGGAGAGAGGGAAAAAGACTCTTGCCTCTTAACATTGTGTCCTATCGGGTGCCTGTTGGGTTTTTCTCTCCTTTGTGAGGCCCAAGCCCAACATTTTGGGGGTGTATTCTTTCACCCTAGTGTCACAACCCTAATTCAGTTTTTTGAGGTTTTTTGAGAGAGAGAGTAGCCACAAAAGAGAGAAAGAAAGGAAAAAATAGAATTCCCGTTTTTGTCCAAAGCAGCAAATTTCAAATAGCAGTTTCTCAGTTGTTCACCGTTGGATCGGCTTGAAATTTAAACTGCATATTCCTATCATCTTGTTCTTCATTTTGATCGGTGGAGATGTTGATTGGAGGTTTTCAGTAGGAGAAATTGGTTTCGCAAGAGAGAAATTAGGTTTCCCGTTTTTACACAGAGCAGAAATTTTGGAACGGCAGTTTCTCATTCTTTCACCGTTGGATCGACGTGAAATTTGAACTGTAGATTCTTCACATCTTGTTCTTCATTCTGAACGGTGAAGATTTTAATTGGAGATCTTCAGAGGAAGAAATTGGCTTCGACATCAGCTCTGTTTTTTGGGTATATTTCATCTTCTTGCCTATTATTTGTGAGCTTTGGTGCATTGATGTTTTGGCTGGTTATATGCACAATTTTGTGCTTTGTTTGAGACTCTCTTGTACCTCATTTGATTATAATGGAGCTATTTTCATTGGTCTGGACGACCCGTGGTTTTTACCTCTCACATTGAAGGGGTTTTCCACGTTAAAATCTTGGTGTGTTCTTGTTATTGCTTTACTTGCTATATTTGCTTGTTATAGTTGCTGCCATATTGTGTTGGGAGTGCTTCCATATTGTTCTTGTGTTGGACATTGTTGTCGTTTCCGCTGCTAGGCTCTTTCAAAAATAACTCATAAGAAATGAACACTTTACCTCTAATATTTCTAAAAATATACTAATATACCAAGAATACTAATAATTGTGGAGACTTATAACTTATTACAATTATAACAAATTTAATTATTATTCTAAATAAATATTAAGAATAAATTAAATAACAATAATTGAATATTAATAAAGAGATACAAAGAATATACAAATATTATTATAATATGACTAATAAATTTTAATAAGATAGTCACTAATATATTACACTAATATATCAAATTAAATTAATATTATTTTTTAACTTTAATATGTACTGTAAATATAAAGAGTACAATAAGTAATGAATAGAGATATTAACAAAAAATAATACGTATAATACATATCAATTAAAATTAAACACTATCAAATGATTAAAATTAAACAATTTTTTTAATCTTATATTGCCTAATAAATTTTAATAATTAATACTTAAATTAAATAAATTAAATAACAATAATTGAAGAATAATTT
>NC_029776.3:7291478-7305376 GCF_000817695.3 Arachis duranensis
AAATTATGGGTTTACACTTTGAAGACCAAAGATCAAGTTTTGAATGTGTTCAAGCAATTTCAAGCTTCTGTAGAAAGAGAAACTGGGAAGAAGTTGAAATATATTCGTACTGATAATGGTGGTGAGTACTTAGGTCCATTTGATGCTTATTGTAAAGAGCATGGTATAAGACATCAGAAGACTCCTCCAAAGACTCCTCAGTTGAATGGCTTGGCTGAAAGGATGAACAGAACACTGGTTGAAAGAGTTAGGTGCTTGTTGTCACAATCTGGATTGGCAAAATCCTTTTGGGGTGAAGCTTTGAGCACTGTTGTTCATGTCTTGAACCGGACACCATGTGTTCCCTTGCAATTTGAAGTGCCAGAGAAGGTATGGTCAGGTAATGATGTTTCTTATGATCATTTAAGAGTCTTTGGATGTAAAGCTTTTGTTCATATTCCCAAAGATGAGAGATCTAAGCTTGATGTAAAAACTAGGTAGTGTATTTTTATTGGCTATGGCATGGATGAGTTTGGTTACAGGTTTTATGATCCTGTTAACAAGAAGGTGATTCGAAGTAGAGATGTTGTCTTTGTTGAAGACCAAACATTGAATGATGTTGATCATGCGGAGAAGTCAATGGTTCAGCCTAGTGATGATTTTTCTGAGCTGGATATTACTCCCTCTATGCCTATGGTAGAAGATGGTAGAGTTGAAGCTCAAAATAATGAGCATGATACAGGTGCAGGTGAAGACGAAACAGTTGATCCGATACTTGATGAAGTTGGTGATGATGATCAAGATGAAGAACCAACTTTGGAAATTCCTGCAAATGCTCTCAGAAGGTCTACAAGAGAGAGGAAGCCTTCGTCAACGTATTCTCCACATGAGTTTGTTTTGTTGACTGATGGGGGAGAACCTGAATGCTTTGGAGAGGCTGTTGAAGATGAAAGCAAAGCTCAATGGCTTAAAGCTATGCAAGAAGAAATGAAGTGCTTGCTTGAGAATGATACCTATGAGTTGGTGAAGCTACCGAAGGGTATGCGAGTTTTGAAGAACAAATGGGTATTCAGAATCAAGAATGAAGAACACAATTCTAAGCCTCGGTATAAGGCTAGATTGGTTGTTAGAGGTTTTAGCCAAAGAAAAGGTGTTGATTATGAGGAGATCTTTTCTCCTGTTGTGAGGATGTCATCCATTCGTGCTGTGCTTGGATTAGCAGCGTCTCTTGATTTAGAGATTGAGCAAATGGATGTGAAGACAACTTTTCTTCATGGTGATTTAGATAAAGAGATCTACATGGAGCAACCGGAGGGCTTTGTTGTTAAAGGAAAGGAAGATTTTGTGTGCAAGCTTAAGAAGAGTCTTTATGGGTTGAAGCAAGCTCCAAGACAGTGATACAAGAAGTTTGAATCTGTTATGGGGAAGCATGGTTACCGTAAGACAACTTCAGATCATTGTGTATTTGTGCAAAAATTTTCTGATGATGATTTTATCATTCTTTTGCTTTATGTGGATGATATTTTGATTGTGGGCAAAAAATGCTTTGAGGATTAATGAGTTGAAGAAACAATTGAGCAGGTTCTTTGCTATGAAGGACTTGGGTCCTGCCAAACAGATTTTGGGCATGACTATTACTCGTCATAGAGATTCCAAGAAGCTTTATTTGTCACATGGATTATGAGATATCTCAAAGGTACAACTAACTTGAGTTTGAGTTTTGGTGGTGAGAAACCTTTGCTAGTTGGCTTTACTGATGCAGACATGGCATGAGATATTGATCCTCAAAAGTCTACTTCAGGTTATTTGGTCAAGTTTACAGGGGGAGCTATTTCATGGCAGTCAAGGCTACAAAAGTGTGTTGCACTTTCTACCACAGAGGCAGAGTTTATTGCAGCAACTGAAGCATGTAAAGAGTTGTTGTGGATGAAGAAGTTTCTTGTAGCACTTGGTTTTAAGCAAGACCGTTATGTCTTGTTGTGTGATAGCCAAAGTGCTATTCATCTTGCCAAGGATTCTACTTTTCATCCAAGATCTAAACATATCGATGTTAGGTATCACTGGATACGGGATGTGTTAGATTCCAAGTTGTTGGAACTTGAGAAAGTTCACACTGATGACAATGGTGCTGATATGATGACAAAAGCATTGTCAATAGATAAGCTTAAAACATGTTGTTTGATCATCGGGATGACGAGGGCCTCCACCTAATCAAGAATGGGAAGACTTGTTGGGCTTTTTTTTCTCTTTTGTGAGACCTAAGCCCAATTCTCTTCTTTGTGAGGCCCAAGCCCAACATTTTGGGGTGTATTCTTTCACCCTAGTGTCACAACCCTAATTCAGTTTTTTGAGGTTTTTTGAGAGAGAGAGTAGCCACAAAAGAGAGAAAGAAAGGGAAAAACAGAATTCCCGTTTTTGTCCAAAGCAGCAAATTTCAAATGGCAATTTCTCAGTTGTTCACCGTTGGATCGGCTTGAAATTTAAACTGCATATTCCTATCATCTTTTTCTTCATTCTGATCGGTGGAGATGTTGATTGGAGGTTTGCAGTAGGAGAAATTGGTTTCGCAAGAGAGAAATTAGGTTTCCCGTTTTTACACAGAGCAGAAATTTTGGAACGGCAGTTTCTCATTCTTTCACCGTTGGATCGACGTGAAATTTTAACTGTAGATTCTTCACATCTTGTTCTTCATTCTGAACGGTGGAGATTTTAATTGGAGATCTGCAGAGGAAGAAATTGGCTTCGACATCAGCTCTGTTTTTTGGGTATATTTCATCTTCTTGCCTATTATTTGTGAGCTTTGGTGCATTGATGTTTTGGTTGGTTATATGCACGTTTTTGTGCTTTGTTTGAGACTCTCTTGTACCTCATTTGATTATAGTGGAGCTATTTCATTGGTCTGGACGACGCGTGGTTTTTACCTCTCACATTGAAGGGGTTTTTCACGTTAAAATCTTGATGTGTTCTTGTTATTGCTTTACTTGCTATATTTGCTTGTTATAGTTGCTGCCATATTGTGTTGTGAGTGCTTCCATATTGTTCTTGTGTTGGACATTGTTGTCGTTTCCGCTGCTAGGCTCTTTCAGTGCCATCAAGTTTTCAATGGATCTTTGTCTTCATTCCTAAGTGGTTGTTTGGTATTTTCCCAGTCCTCTGCTTTTACTACGTCAATCTAATCAAATATGATTGATTGTGTCTCTCAAAGGCTTGAACTGGTCCACCAACTTTAACATAGGGTTGGGATTGGCTAGAATTCTTGGTCGAAGCCATGGTGGAAAGTGGAAACCCTGGTTGAGGTGGAATTGGACGTTGAAGAACCTTAGAGTGCAACTCAGCGTGAGAAAGCGCATACTGTAAATCCGAGGCAAAGAAAAGGATAAAGGGTAGAAAGGAGAAAAGTCTTTCATGTGAGCAATGAGGAACCCATAAAAACTTATTAATGGGGCAAAAACATATAAAGTAAGATTTAGGTATAAATATTTTTTTTGTTTTCTACTGTACCAAAAAATTAATGATTAATTCATCGTGGAAAGAGTTTGTTATTGACTAATAAATTATTACATATATGAGATAGAATTCGAACTTCTAACATTTACTTTAGTAGATAATTGAGCAAATTATTCGACCAATTCAAATTGATTTAGATATATTAAAAAAATTAAATTAAAACGGTCTATATGTAAAAAAAAAAAATAAAACAATACACGCAAATGTCTACACATATACTCATTTATTATAGTATTTAAAACAATAAAAAGATAATTTCACAGATATATTATATAATATTCCAAAATAATAAAAAGATCATTTATTTTCTATATGCTTTTAAACAATTATTTATCTATTTATTATCTTTTATTTAATTGTGAAGTTCATTTATTATAGCATTGATAGTATAAATAATTTTTTTAACTAAAATAATTACTAAAATGAAGACCATTTTAAGAAAGAATATTAAGTATATTAATATATAAATAGTATATTTTTTTATCTTAAATAACTTTCAAAAAAATTAATAATAATTTGTTGTGTTTAATTAAAAAACTAAGTTTTAATTTAATTATTAACTACAATTAAGTAGTTGGTATCATAAAGTTAATTATCACTACTTTTATAAGTTGATTTATTTATTTATTTATTTTAAAATTTTATACTAAATCAAATTTAACAAGATAATTATTATTGTATATTACGTTTAATAAAATATTTTTTAACATAGAACACAAAAAAATAATTTAAATTTTATTTTAGGAGTAAAACATAATATAATAAATGGACAAATATATAAATCTAAGTTATATATAATCATTAGGATTTTTTTCAAAAATTTTTTGGAAACAAATGTCTCCTCTTATTTGTACATCAGTCGTCGGACCCTGTTTTCAATGTATACATACGAACTCAGACCTTATCTAAGATGAATGTACTTCAATAGTCCGGGTCATACTAATGAAACGATCTTAGGATAATCCTTTGCGTTAGGAGTTAGGATAGTCACGCATATACTAATTTGACTCTAGGCCTACACTCTCAATCCTCCTATGACTAGAACTTTAGTTCTATAGCATTCAAATAGCCACAATAGCCAAACATAGATAAATAACAAAATACAATCACCCAGCACAATAACAAAGATTATGCAGCAAATAATATAATATATGTCTGTCCTAGCCTCTGAAGTAGGCTATAAACTCACGTATCAGTGACTACTTACAATAAGAAACAATGTGTATTCAAATATATATATCTTATTTGAAGTTCTTTAATTTTTTTTTTTTTTTTTTTTTTTTTTTTTTTTTTTGTAAGAAACCCTTTTATCTTTATCTTGGCAAAAAAAATTTATTTAGTTATTTTTTGTTTTAAATTATCATTTTGTTTTTAGTCTTTTATAAAAGTAACTTTTTTGTTTTTTAAAGTTTACAATTACCATTTTGCTCTCAACTTTTTATAAAATAACTTTTGTATTCTTTAGACATTAAAATTATCATTTTATTCTTGATCTTTTATTAAATGACTGTTATATTCCTTAAGCTTAAAACTTACCTTATTACTCTTAAATTTTTTCTTAAAAACTATTTTGCTCCTTAACCTCATAATTAGATTTTTACTGTTAATCTTTATCTCAATGGTCTTCATGTCCTCAAGTTTTAATATTATTTCTTTATCTTTGAACATTTTCATAATTACTATTTTATCTCTGGTCTTTTAAATATAATTATTATTTTGTCCTTAAATTTATCATAAAACTATTGTGCCCTAAAGCTTTATTATAATTACTAATTTATTCCTATATTTTCTTTAATTTATATTTTGTCTCGAAATTTTTATGAAATTATATTTTTCTTCTACCCTCCAATTATTTATGTTTTTATCCCTTTAACTCCTTATATTTACAATTTTTATCTTAGTACTTTATTACACTTTTTTCCTCTTTGCTATTAATATATTTATTTGTTGCCTATTACTTCTTACAGAAATTATTTTTAATATGGAAATAGAGACGGTATTTTGGTTGAATATTGATACTTGAAGTGTATTATAGTATTATGAAAATCATTTAACACGCACTCTACGTATTTCAATACGTCCCCACGTGTTGGCCAATATGTTACCACGTGTTCAACACGCTCTCCACGTGTTGGCCAGGATACTGTCACGTGTCCAACACGCTCCCCACGTGTTAACTTCTCACATATAAAATCCATCCATCTATAATTACACCAAATAATCCTATTTCCAAAAAAAAAAACAACAATATTTTTTTATATA
This sequence comes from Arachis duranensis, assembly GCF_000817695.3. Lineage (NCBI taxonomy): Eukaryota > Viridiplantae > Streptophyta > Magnoliopsida > Fabales > Fabaceae > Arachis > Arachis duranensis. The sequence goes on from NC_029776.3 coordinate 7,297,227, forward strand.
AAAAAATCAGCCTAATTCTTATACCTTCTTTTTCTTTACTTTTACTAAGACATGTTTTAGGACACGATTAGCTAAATTCTCTTCAAACTTCTTTTAACTTTCTTAAATTACAATTTGACTTTTAGATTATGTTTTAATAAAGACTTTTAAACACTTTTTTTTGTAATTTTTAATCTCTCTCTCTTTTTTTTTTCTTTTACTTTAGGACCCATTTTTAAAAAGTTTTCTCTCAACATTTCAAATTTATCTATCTTAATAAAACTTTTCATAATTATAATTTGTCTCCGAGTATCATAAACATAACCTTAAAGCTTTTAAAATCATTTAATTTCATGCATAATTTATTTAACATTCAAATATCATCAAATACACATTCAAGCAATTAATTACATTTATTAATCATCAATTCACAATTAAGACTTTCATGACACATATAGAAAAAGTATTCTAACTTAATTATTACTTCAAATTAAAAAAAATGTATCACTTTCTAATGGTCCTTAATTAGAACATCCAAACACATAATTTCAATAAAAAATACTACAATGATCATTCATAAAGTCATGATGCTCGAATTCATCATGAGAAAAAAGAGAGACATTTTATTACCTTCGGAGTTTGAAAGCTTCATATTCTTGCTTCTTGGAAGTACTAGGACATGTGATTCTTAAACAAAAAAAATATAAAAAATGATTCACCTACCCTTCTCTTTAGGCATATGATAAAAAATTATTGAGAGAAAAATGAGAGGATTTTTTTTACTAGTCTTAATAAAATTGCTATTGATTTGTACCCACAAAATCAGCCCGACGTTATATTTTTAAAATATCACGTCCAACAAATAGAACGCGAGATACTAGGTCAAAGATCAGGTTAGTTAGTTTTAGGATAAGTTTCTGTGCTTAAGCTCGGATACGGGGCTGAAGATCTCGAACCCACTAATGTACCTCTTCATCTTAAATAGCGCTATACTCAAATAGACTCAAGGTGGAACGAATTCCACTATTGTGATAGTTATTAAAATATTATTAGCATTTCTGTGTAGAGACTGACTTAAGCATCGGAGTCCCTTTTGCAGGTGCTCCACACTGTTCGAACGAGGATGGAACCGATGGCACAACCCTCAGCTGAAGAATACCACAAGCATTCTAGTAGTTGTCACCGACCTATACCTCAGGTTGAGAGCTGAGACATGAACATTTAGCGCCCACCGTGGGACCCTCGCCTCTTTTTTTAATTTTTATAACACCTCTGTATCCACCTTGTACCATTTTTTCTTTGCAGAAACTGAAGCATGATGGACCTTTCAGAGACTCAGCAACCTCCTTAAACCAATGCCGACCTCATGGCCGCTAATTCCATCCTGTTAGCAGAAAATCAATGGATAGCCGAGCTATTAGCAACAATGCAGGACAATGGAGAAAGAAAGAATGACAACAAGAAGCCAAATGCCAATCAACACGAAGAGCATCAGTCAGAGTCTAATGCAAAGACAGGAAAAACACCCCCCAAAACAGGAAGACGACGAACCAATCCCTTTTCCGAAGAAATAATGAATTTCAAAATGCCTAAGAATTTTACACTACCAATGACTTTGGAACCATATAAGGGGATCGAAGATCCTAAAGTTCATGTCACAAAATTTGAGTCTATAATGTTCCTCAATAGTGACTCCGATCCCATTTTGTGCCGTTCTTTTCCAACTTTTTTAGATGGAGTTGCCCTATTATGGTTTTCTAATTTACCTGCAGGATCCATAACCAGTTTCAACGAGTTTGCCAAGTTGTTCATAAATCATAAATCATTTTACAGCATCCAAAATCTATGTGCGAGACTCGGACTACCTCAGCACAATTAAGCAAGGACAACACGAAAGCCTGAAAGACTACATGACATTCTTCACAACAGTAGTCATGGAGATTCCTGACCTTAATCCAAAAGTGCAGTTACACGCTATCAAGAGTGGCCTCCGACCTGGAAAATTCCAGGAAGCTATCACCGTTGCAAAACCGAAGACATTGGAGGAATTTTGAGACAAAGCGACTGGACAAGTCAAAATAGAGGAGCTACGCGAAACTCGGAGGAATAAGAGACCACCGTTCAGGAAGGAAGAAAACAGGCCTTACAGGTCCCAGAATAAAGATTCTAAAAAACCTTTTAAGCTAGCTCCGAAATTTGATTCATACACCAAGTTCAATACCAAAATTGACGACATAATCAAAGAAATCCTTCACAATAAGCTCATAAAGCCGCCAAGCAGAGCAGGAACGTACCAAGACCAAAGGTATGTCGACAAAACAAAGAACACTAACCTTTCGAAGTGAAAAACTTTTCCACACACCACAAAGTTTACCAATGCAATAAACACTATCACACGATCAAATTCATAGTCAATCCCCAACCGTCGGATTGATAAACTGTTGACATGACCAACGCATCATTACCTGGAATCTAGGACCCACTAACACCTATTTCCAAGCATCCTTTCAACATCCAAGTGACAATAAATGCAACCCTTCATTTCCTTCATTTCCTTTTTTACCTTTTTGTTTTTTATTTTATTTTCCTTGTTTTTTATTTCTTGAGTGTTATTTTCTAAACATTTTAAGACTAAAATTCGGCAACAAGTTAAGCTTGGGGACTCGGACATAGGCCAAACAAGGTATAACAACGGTCGACACTAACCTTAACATGCTCCCGACCAAAGCAAGTCATGCTTGGGAGCTGTGATCCGTACCCACAAAACTGGTCCAACTTTAGACCTCTAAAAGACCACGTCCATCAAACAGAATGCGAGATACTAGGTCAAAGATAAGGCCAGTTAGCTTCAGGATAAGCTTCCGTGCTTAAGCTCGGATACGGGGTCGAGGATCTCGAACCCACTAACGTACCTCTTCATCTTAAATAGCGCTACTCAGATAGACTAAAAGCGGAACGAACTTCACTATTGTGATAGTTATTAAGATATTATTAGCATTCCTGTGTAGAGACTGACTTAAGTATTGGAGTTCCTTTTGCAGGTGCTCCACACTGCTCGGATGAGGCTGGAACTGGTGGCACAACCCTCAGCTGAAGAATACCACAAGCATTTTAGTAGCTGTCACCGATCTATACCTCGGGTCGAGAGCTGAGACAGGAACAGGTATAAATGAGAATAGAATGTTCAAATGAATTGATTAATTGGAACGAATTTTAAATTAGAGTCTTGAATCTTTCAAAAATCAAGATCAAAGGTTGGATGAACATAGCTTTCTCTCTCTTTTCCTCTCTTATTCTTATAAGATGATAAGAAGAAAATGATAAAGAGAGAGAATGATGGTGAGTTATAATGAAAAAAGAGTTAAAATTTTAGCTCTCAAAATATTTTTTTAAGAGATAATTATCAAGAGCTGTAATTATTCAAACATTAATTTATACTTTATCTAATTAGTTATTTTATATACCAGTGTTAATAATATTGGTATAATAAATGATCTCAACTGTAAAATATCTTTAAAATATTTTGGTACAGTTTATTTGAACAATGAATATTAATAAAAAAATTCATACCGATTAAATTTAGACCAGATAAATATACGAGGACAATTTACCTAAATAAAATGATTAAAGAAAACCTTTACGCAAATACAACATTGACAAATTCCAGATGCAAATGCAACAAACGCAATTGTATGTAATCCGCGACACCCTCTAGCGGAACCCAAATGCACATAATCCGCTACACCCTGTCGCGGATTACGTTGAGGACTTGAATACTCATAAACCGCTACACCCTATAGCGGTTTATGATCATATGGTGATGAACCCTATTCCACTACACCTTCTAGTGGATTATGAAGAGTGTGGAAGTAAAGAAGATGCCTATATATACCTAACAAGTTGTGTAGAGTGTCATTTTTATTCATTCATAACTTGAGAGTGAAGAGAGCTTTTTGGTGTTAGTGCACTCTACCGGAAAAATAAAAAAGAGTAAGAAGCACGATGTGAAGTTTACAGATAGAGAACCATTGAGTGTTTTCGTCAGATCGTCTGATACACTGTTGGATTTGAAGAGCAGTATAAAACATTCGTGTTACGATCAGATGAAGATATGCAGGTGATGTTTCATTGTCGTCGGAATTTCTCGGAAGTGAGGATAGATACACAAGTTGTTTGCGAAGTTGGAACATGGGATCGATAGTTCTAGCGCATCCGCGCCAAACCCTCAGTTCACCACGATTGGGGGGTGCTTCCACCTCGATGCCAATCGTTGCACCTGAGTGTTTGTTGGAGTATCGGCCAGCTGGTCCAGTTGGGGTATTCACCTCATCTCATCCATCTCAAGATGTAGGACGTGAAGGGGAACCGAATCAGGTAGAAAATGCGATGCTAGAGGATGATTCCAACGAAGAGCCTGCTGACATTGGAAGGGACAACAATGATGAAATTCCGACAAACCCAGCACCATGTCAACCACCGTCAAGTGCCGGCACACATTAGCAACCTGCACATTATTCTACCCTGGACCCGGAAGCCACCGGCCAACCGACGGAGTTAGCACCAACCTTTGAGGATCAAGGGTTGCACGAGGGAAATTCTGTAGCTGAATTTCAAGTTGGCCAATCTTTCCACAGTAAGGAGGAAGCTGTGCTTACTATAAAAGATTACATTATTCGGTGCGGTGTTGAGTACAGAGTGATGGAGTCGGATCATCTTAAGTACCATGGGAGATGCAAGGAGTTCGGGAAGGGTTGTACGTGGATGATTTGCATCAGCCTTTGAGCGCGGAAGGGAACCTGGGAGGTTCGACGGTACAACGGACCACACAAATGCTTGGTTACATCGATATCAAGCGACCACCAGCAACTTGATTATCACCTTATCTGTGCGAAGATCTTTCCTCTGGTTCGAGCCAATGCAGCGGTATCGATAAAGGTGTTGCAAGAAGCTACCGAAGGAACGTACGGGTTCAAGCCAACTTACAGGAAGACGTGGTTGGCAAAACAGAAGGCGATAGTACAAATATACGGGGACTGGGAAGAGTCCTACGCCGAGCTACCTCGTTGGATCCTTGGTGTGCAGTCTACCATGGAGGGGACGGTTGCCTTGTTGAAGACATCTCCAGTTCGAGTCGGTGATGACGTCGATGACTCAACCGTGTACTTTCATCGTCTTTTCTAGACGTTTCCTCTTTGTGTTGAAGCTTTCTAACACTGCAAGCCATTGGTCAGCATAGACGGTACTCATCTGTATGGCAAGTATGGAGGGACTTTGCTCTTGGCCATCGCTCAATATGGGAACTCCAACATCTTGCCTATTACTTTCAGTCTTGTGGTAGGGAAAAATGCCAAGTCGTGGTCTTTCTTCTTGACCAACCTGCGTCAACATGTGACTCCACAACAGGGGATACTGGTCATCTCAGATAGGCACAACGGCATCAAGACTGCACTAGAAAACCCTAACAGCGGGTGGTAACCCCGGCCCGCATGCATACCGAGCATTTTGTATTCATCATGTTGCAGTTAACTTCACACTCAGTTTTAAGGGCATGGATGCAAAGCGTTTGCTTGTGAAAGCTGCTTATGCGAAGACTGAGGCAGAGTTTCACTATTGGTTTGATATAATGCGGGCTGAGAATCCAGCAATGTGTGATTGGACGAACAGAATAGAATACGATAAATGGACTCAGCATCAGGATGGTGGCTGACGATTCGGTCACATGACGACCAATATATCTGAGTGTGTTAATTCTGTTCTGAAGGGTAAACAGAATCTTCCGGTTACTGCCCTTATGAAGTCCACATATGGTCGGCTAGCGGAGTTATTTGTGATTCGTGATCAGACGGCAGAGGCTCAATTGGCCAGCAGTGTCAAGTTCTGCCAGTCTTTTATGAAGGCAATGGAGCGCAACTTGAAAGACTCCAGGTGCTTCACTGTCACCCTGTTCGATAGACACCAGTCTAAGTGCACCGTTGCCGAGATGACACCGACCGGGAGCTTTTCACTTGGGACGTACCGAGTTTTCCTTTAGAATTGTACATGCGACTGTGGATACTTTCGGGCTCTCGATTATCCATGTTGCCATGCGATTGCATGTTGTGCCCATTCTTGCTTGACTGGTCTATCTATGTCGACGAGGTCTACGCCATGCAGAAGGTGTTCAGGGTGTACCAGATGGGTTTTGTGCCGCCAATACCAGAGAGACTTTGGCCACCTTATGATGGTCCGACCGTTATTCCGGACCCTAGCTTAAGGTGTTGTCGTGATGGGCGAATGAGGTCTACCAGAATCTGGAACAACATAGATGAGGCCGACCCTAACCGACCGAAGCGATGTGGGCTTTGCAGACAATCTGGGCGCACGCGTAGATCTTACCCCCCAGAGAGGCTCCACCGTTTCTGGTAGTTCGTAGGACTTCTAGTCTTTGTACTTCTAGTTTTTTGAATTTGATTTTTTCATGTAGCAATTTATGTTTTCGGGTGTTAGTATTAGTGCCTTTGGTGTGTTAGTGTTAGTGTTAGTTCTGACCTATTTGTATGACTTATGACATTTTTATTTCCTTTAACTGTTAATTGTTGTATGACTATTACATTTGTATGACTTATGTAGTAATTTAATCTGTGTTAGTGTTAATGCCTTGTGCCTATTATATTTCTACGGCTTATTATTTATGAAGACTGTATTTGTATAACTTCGTACATTTTGCATCACGAGTTGTTACTATTAGACTGATATTGTTGAATATGTTCCCAAGCTTCCACACTCTTCATAATCCGCTAGAGGGTGTAGCGGAATAGGGTTCATCACCATATGATCATCCTATAGCGGTTTATGAGTATTCAAGTCCTCAACGTAATCCGTGACATAGTGTAGCGGATTATATGCATTTGGGTTCCGCTAAAGGGTGTCACGGATTACATACAATTTCACTTGTTGCATTTGCGTCTGAAATTTACCAATATTATATTTGTGTAAAAGTTTCTTTCAATCATTTTATTTAAGTAAATTGCCCAATATATGATCTAAAAAAATTATTTTATCATTTGCTAATAAAATAATATTTTTATAAATAGTAATTCTAGATTTTTTTTATTTTTGATTCGGATACGTTTCGTTAAACGGAATTAAATTATAATACATAATTTTTTTAATTTTAATCATAAAAAATTCCAAAATTTTGTGATAAGAAATATTGAGTCATTTAACATTTTAAATGATAGCAGACATCAAATTCATATTTTAAAAAGTCATGAAGAAAATTTTTTCTCTAAATCTATGTTTATTTGTTTATATAAATTATATTTACTAAATTTTACAAAAACATTTATTATGGGTAAATCTAACAGATAAATCTTGACGATTTGGAGGGATAATTTTTTATTTTTCTATCTTTTTTATCGGTGCATCAAATTACACTTCAATTTTAAAGGACATTGTATATATATTCTAAAGATAAAATATATTTTTTTATCTTTAGTGGTTATAAATTTTTTTAAAAATATTTTTAATATTTAATTTTATTTAATTTTGTTTATGATATTTTTTGTTGTGTCAAAATTACTTCTGGATGTTAATTTTATTTCAAACGTTAGAGATAAAATTAAAAAATATCCAAAAATACTTTTAACATAAATTAAAAATATTAAAAACAAATTAATTAAATAAAAAATATAAAAAATAAAATAAATGAAACTAAACATTAAAAATATTTTTAAAAAAAAATCACAAATATTAAGAATAAGAAGTATATTTTATCTATATTTTAAACATATACGAAGGGAAAACACTTTTTTTTTCCTCTCTATGTGTGTATATTATTTTTGTTTGAGCGTTTTTTTGTTTTTTATAGACACGAGATAGTGTGATTTTTTTGTTTTTTGTGTAGATTGTAGGTAGGGATGTCAATACCACTCGAATTTTTGGGTATTTATCTCGCACTGGGGCGGGTTTTTAGTGGGGTGAGTTTTTGAGAGGAGCGTGACAGAATCGGATTTAGGTAATATCTGCTTTTATCTGCCCGCTATATATATATATAATATATATAATTTTAATATATAATAGGTATAATAATAGTAAAATAATTAGTAAATGATTAATAATATTGTATCATATTTAAATTTTTACTTTAATTTATGTTATGTATGTGATGATGGTTATATAAATTTTAAAAT
>NC_029776.3:7305505-7310553 GCF_000817695.3 Arachis duranensis
ACAAAATTTTAAATAATAAATTTTAAATTTAAATTATTGATATAAAATATAATAAATAAAAAAGTTAAAATTGATTTAATTAACAAGAAATACAACACTTCTCATTTAGCAAAGAATGTTTAAGTTTATAGGTAACGTTTGTTTTGAGATACTGAGATTTAGTATTATGTTTGTTGATTCTAATTTAATTTGTACAAAGGATAAAATTAAAATTAATTAATTGAAATGAAGGTATTTTAGATATAAAATGTTATTAAAGTTTCAGTTTCTGTCCCTAAAATTTCAGTAGTATTTCAGTATCTCAAAAAAATAGAGACACAGGAGACTAAAATTTTTAGAGATAGAGACTGAAACTTTAATAACATTTTATACCTAAATACCTTCATTTTAATTAATTAATTTCAATTTTATCCATTGTACAAATTAAATTAAAATTTTATTCTTGTTTCAATTTTTGTCTCCCACTTTACACTAAATAAAATAATAAAACTTATTTTAATTTCTATCTCTTAGTCTCTTGTCTCTCTATCTCAATCTCAATCTCAATCTCAGTAAACAATTGATTAACAAAAATAACAATCTCTTTTAGGATGGGCTTTGTAATGTGATGATCCATTGCTACTTAATCCGTAGCCTTAGCCCTTAGCCCTTAGCCCAAACTTTCTCAGCAGAAAACGAAACCCGCTAAACCCCTGACCAAAAACACCCGCCAAAAAACAGTTCCGAAACAGAATTATTTTTATTTTTAAATTGATTGATTATTGTTTTTTGATAAAGAAGAAAAAACAAAGAGGAACAGGCAGCTAGTTTTCTGGTAAAGGGAAGAATTTTGAGAATTTGTAGCTTCTATATTTTCTAGGGCTAAATTTTTTGCCTGAGCTTCGAATTCGAAATGGACGACATGGCTGCGTACTACTCACAGCCCACTTATCAGTATTACCAGCACCCTTGCCTCCCCCGCCGGGAGCGGCTCACCCGCCGGTGCACCACCTCCACACGCAGTACGTGCCTCACCCGCAGACGCCTCCGCCAATGTTCGCCTCATACGGCCCTCCGATTCCTCCTCAATCCCCCGGCAACGAGGTTCGCACTCTCTTCGTGGCTGGTCTCCCCGAAGACGTGAAGCCCCGCGAAATCTACAATCTCTTCCGCGAGTTCCCTGGATACGAATCCTCTCACCTTCGAAACCCTACCAATTCCTCTCAGGTTTCATCACTACACTTTTTTTTTTCTCTCACTCTCCGTTTCACGTTTCTTTTCTTTTCTTTTTTTTCTTTAAATGGTTATTTTATTGATTTGTTATTACTGGTAGCAGCCATTTGCTTTTGCTGTGTTCGCCAATCAGCAGTCAGCAATCATGGCAATGCATGCTCTCAATGTAAGCATCTTAATCCTAATGTGATATTTTTGTGTGTTTGATTTTATGCTTAAGTGGTAATGAAAATTCGTGTTTAGTTGTTCGGCTTGATATGTTCTTTTCATGTGGTTGCTATGTAATTGCTATCTTAAACTTCAATTGGTTTGTTTGTTTGTTTGTTTTCTTGCAGGGGATGGTATTTGATCTTGAAAAGGAGTCAACTCTTTATATTGATCTTGCAAAATCCAACTCCAGAGCTAAGCGCACAAGGATAGGTACCTAACCACCTCTTCTTTTAGCCATTCGAGGGGAAGAAACAAGATTATAATCCAAATATTAGCTCATATATTTCTAGTCCTTGTGGGTGCACATGCCTTTGTTAGTCAAATAACCAGAATGAAAGCATATTGGTTGAAAACGGTTATTTTTCTTACTGATTTTTTTGGGCCTTGTCTTTAATTGAATTATTTTTATCTCTTGCATTTCGTGTACTTACAATTAAATTTTATTGATTGGCTGACCTTGACAAGCAGATGATGAGAGAGCTGGCTCAGATAAGAAAGCTAGAGGATCATGGGCGACTTCAGATTCTGGTAAGATGATGTTGTTAGCTTGTTTTAGTGCACAAGATGTTCTTGATGTATGTAGCTTGTGTGAACACTTTTCAGTTTAGTGTTGTGGCGTTGTTATGTGCAACTCAATGTCTAATCTCTTGCTTGGAGACCAGTTAACTACTGACCACACGAAAGACACTTTTACCTATGAGCTCACTTTGCACATGTTTTGCACTCTCCGGCACTAGCAGGTGTTGGCAGCATTCACATGCCTGGAATGGGTAATTCTGCTTTCAACACGAACACGATTGGTTATCCATCTGCACAAAGGTCATCTGCACTACTTAATCACAGCTTTATTATGTGGGAGTGATTGCTTCTTATTCACCCAAAAATAGCACAGTTTTCGAATTGAAATGTTAGTCTAGCCTCAATTGGGGAACCCTGTCTCTACCGGAAGAAAAATACATTCGTCACTATGGCATGTCATGGTTTCATTTTGTCAATAGTTCTGTTGCATTAGCATTTTGTGCTATCTCATCTTATTTGTTTATTTGTTCTTTGAGTAGTCGCGGAAATGCTGACGGTAACACTCTGAATGATGGTGTATTTGCAAATCTGGTTAGTGCTATGAAATATGAAGTACTTACTTTATCCATTTTTATACATCATCTGGAATTGTTTCCACACTATTATAGTATTATGTGCTTCAAATAGTTATACCATTTAGTTTTATTCACACTCTTGTCATCCTCTTAAGATGCATGCAAAAGTTCTATTTTCCTTAGCCTGCTATCTCCCTTATTTTTTTATTGTTATTATTAGTTATTGCATTGATCTTAAGTAATAATTCAAAGACAATAGCTATTTCTCGCATGCAATTATCAATTGTGCCACTTCGTAATAAATGATCTGTGTCTTTCAATTATAGACAAATAGTATTCTATTTTTGTTGCTAGCGAGTATTCACATGATAATTTGATCTAGTTTTTTCCGTGATTGAATATCAAGCATTACAATGGGCCTGGGGGATGTAGTCATAGGTGGAATTTTATATTGAGTATGTTGGATGATGGTAAGTTAAATTTGTAGAGTGAGTTTCTATCATAGGATTCAACAGTTGCCAATAGAAGATGCCACTTGAGCTATGCTCTTGAGTGGAAACTTTCCCTTTTATTCCAACTTTTTATAAGCTTCTTTACTCAGACAGTATAAATACTTATGATGACTGTATAATTTGGGTAAAAAAAAAATAGGTCCTTTAGTTGATTAGGTGGTTGTTGTTCAGACTAATGCATTATGTGATTATCATGTTACTTTTCTGAAGAACACTATGAATGCCTTTTCTTCATCCCCAACATGCATCTGGCCCCATTTGTTTGCTGTTAGGAAAATGTGGGGTTGGTCACTCATATCAGCATGTTGTATTATGGTCCAATTGTTGCGTCTAATCATGCCTATTATTGTTATCTCATGCATTGGGAGCAATATTTCATTTTAAAACTGTTGCATAATTCACTTAAACTAACTGTTTTCTTTTGTATCTTTATTTGGACAGAAAAAGTGTTCAACTCCTTACATTCCACAAAATTCGACCCCATGTGCAACATTATTTGTGGCTAATTTAGGGCCATCTTGTAATGAACAAGAGCTCATGCAGGTGTTTTCTAGGTTAGTGTATATTTATCAGGTGAATGCGAATTATTTCCTATTTGTGGAGACTGTAAAAGCTGAATTTTATTTTACCTAATATCAGATACCCTGGATTTTTGAAACTGAAGATGCAGAGCACATATGGGGCTCTCTCTCTCTCTCTCTCTCTCTCTCTCTCTCTCTCTCTCTCTCTCTAAAATGCTTTCCCATTCGCTGCCTGTTATTTTTGTACCGCATATTTGACAATTAAACAAATGGGAGAATAGGACGTTCCTTCCTGTGTCCATTTAAAAAAGTAAATAGACATCATATGTAATGATGGTAAACACTTGAAAATCTGTTTAAAAAAAAATGCATAAAATTAGATTCCACCCTGTTATGCCTAGATAAAATCCATGGATTGCCATGTTGGACTTAGCATGATTGTTCATAGACGTGTATGGAACAGTCTTGTAAACCATAACCCTTAAATTTCTGAATCTGATTCTACAATTCAAGGGGAAGGCAATTTCCCTCCCTTGAATATTTTCCTCCAAATCCCGTTTAGTTTAGTTTCCAATCCCTGTTTGGTCATGTGCAGGATGTTAATAGCTCAAGTGAGGCTCTACACAATCTACAAGGCACCATTCTTCATTCCTCAGCAGCTGGCGAGGGAATGCGATTAGAGTATCCTTTTGTCACCTCTTCTGCATATTCTTCCTTTCTCAATAATCTCCAATGTTTGGTATTTGCTTAATATGGACTTTCAGATATGCAAAATCTCGGATGGGTATGCGGAAGAAGCGGAAGTAAGTTTGATAATTAAAATGTGAAAAAGGCAAAAGGCAATGTGATGGAAGAATCGCTGGTGAGAAACCCTTGTGTCTGGTTTGCGTTATCAATTCAACTCCGCGGACATTTTCGGGCACAAGAGCATGGAAGCAAGCTGAAATGCTAACCATTGAAAGTTAGGGCAGTGTTAGTTTCCGACCTATTATCTCTTCTTTTTTGGCGGCTTCTTTGTTTTTTTTTTGGTTTTGTGGGCCCGGGGGTGTGGGGTTTAGGGTTTAGGGTGGGGACTGAAGCTGTGTTATAATGTTATGATGCTTTGTGATATTTGTAGTTCAATATAATTTTGGTCATTGGACATATAATGGCAACATTCGACATTTTATTAATATTGCATTTGCGTTACTTGCTTTATTGGGTAAAACGAGGTACGTAGTGGAATGGTGGTAGAACTAATTTTATAACTTCGTATTGTATTTTTAAATTAGTATGGTCAAATAGCTTTGATTTATGATGTCTTAATAATGTTCAACTATAAAGTGTAAAAGTAATAATGTTCGAGTACCTCATCCAATTCAGAAGTTCATAAAACTAAACTAGCAAGTTCAGCGAGTTGATTCGGTTCTTTTAAAAAATTATTACTGTTGTAAAATAAATAAATAAATAAGGAAGACAAAATAAATATAAAATAAAGAGGTGTAAATAAATAATTCTAG
>NC_029776.3:7310830-7314169 GCF_000817695.3 Arachis duranensis
TATATAGAAGAGTATTTGTAATTGTTATTGGTTGTGTGTCATTTGCTTCATATCACGCTTCTATTTATATGCATATAAAAGCTATGCTTTCAAACGTAATTAAATTTGGTCTTGTCTTGATAAGCTTAACTTTTATATTGGAAAAGTTAGCCGCCTAAAATTGTGAAGGAAGTCACAATTCATTAAATGGGCATCCACCCATGTATATCACAACAATTACATAATTTTAGGGGTTAAGTATGATTTTGGTTCCTAAGATTATGTTTGATTGAAAAGAAAGAAATAGAGAGAAAGGAAAGAAAGAAAATGAAAGAAATTGAGTGGATTTTTATTTTTCTTAGATGTGTTTGGATGGAAGGAAAATAAGAAGAAAAAAATGTTATAAAAAAATAATTTTACTCTTTTTTTCTTCTCAAAGATAAATGTTATTTTATTAATATAAAATAAAAGTGTTTCCATAAGGAAGTACAAAAGAATTGGGTATTCCCATTTATCACCAACTGTGACTGAAAGACTAAGCGCTTAAAGAAGAGTAAAGTAAGAGTAAAGAAAATTAGCAGCATCTATCAGGTATGGCTCACGAGTTCACGCACTAAATTGCTGGCTTTTTTCACTATCTCTGGTGCCGGGCTTATTACCTTCTCAAAAACACACCGATCCCTCTCAAAAATAATTTTACTCTTGTATTATAAAATATATTGAAAAAAATGAAGGGGTAATATTGGAAGTAGAGAGAGAAAATTAGTTTTGTCTCCATTTTTCTTTCTAATATTGGAGAGAAAAATTTTTTCAATCCCTTTTCTTTCCTTTCTTATTTCTCTCTTCAACCAAACAAAGAAAAATAATCATTTTTCTTCCCATTTTTTTCCTCCATTTTTTTCTTTCCATTTTCCCTTCAAACAAACATAGCCTAAGGTTGTAGACAGAAAATATTTTTCGTCTCCAACTTTTTTCATACAAAATCGTCCCTAATGTGCAGCATAATTTTAAAATCGTCCTTCGAACCAAAATACTCTTCTCATCTTCTTCTTCATCACATCATCTCTTCTTCTTCATCAAAAGCAAAAACAGCACCAGCCCTTTCCCTCCTACCTGGACTCCCCCTCCTCCCTCTCCCCCCACTGTCAAAATCATCTGTCACATCATCGCCACCACTCCCTCTCACTCCATCGAAAAATGTTTCCATGACTCCTTCCTCTCAATCACTCCTTTCAACGTTGAGCACCTAGCCTCGCAGCACCTCACCCTCGCCGCGACGCTCCTGGCCCACACACTTGTGTTCCTCGTCGTCGTTGGGGAGCTGGTGGTGGTGGTTGTGTTTGCATCGCGCCTCCCTTTTTCTTTCCTTCCCTCCTTTTCTTGTTAATATTTTGTTTTGATGATGATGATGATGATGATGATTTTTTTATTTCTTGTTAATGATGATGGTTTTGGTGATAAATTTTTGTTTTGATTTTAATTTATTTGAGGTTATTGTTGAAGGTTGTTTCTTAATGCAGATGGTAATGGAGTGGTAGTGGATGGGGTGGTGGTGGTGGTAAGAAGAGAGAAAAGGAGTATTTTTATCATTTAAAAAACTAATCTATCTAAAAAGATGATTTTAAAACTACCATTGAACCTTAGAGACAATTTTATATGTAAAAAAAGGTTAGAGACGAAAAAAAATTTTCTGCTTGAACTATAGCCTATAGGGACCAAAATATACTTAACCCTAATTTTAGTGATTTTCTTTTTACTCAATATATTATTCCGAGGGTTACCTGAAATATTGATTTGGTTCTTAACGTGAGGTCCAGATCTCTTTGTATAACAGTGTCCAACTTGTTGATGCCAATGTGTCGCTTGTCCGAGTTCTTCGTGAGGAGGTGGAGGGGGGTAGTACTTGACTACTTGTAAGAGACTCCGATACTTAAGTTCGCAAGGACTTGAGGCAAATTTTTTATTCGATTCGAACATGAGTATACCTGAGGGGTGTCAATGTATTTATAGTAGAGAGTTGATGACCACCTTTGTCGGAGTAGTTCCATCTTTCATGATGGATAACCATTCCTTTGATCTCAAAGAGTTTGTTAGGATCTATCTTTTAGGAAGATAGAGATAGTGGGAGAGATTTGGGGAGACCATTACTTATCAAATAAGTACAAATGGGCCCTTTCACTCTGTCCAACCTCTTAAGGAGATTGGATATTTGGTAGAGGCCATCATTTGGGGTGGGCCTTTTGTCTTTGTTGGGCTTGGATTTGTTTATTGAGCTAAGGTATGAATAGTCCCCTACTTGAGTCCTGATCCTTTTGTAGGTCGGGCTCAAGCATTCTGGGACTTCTGTTTAGACGTCGGGTGTTTTAAAGTTCTTGAAAATTTTGGCTCGCACGATCTCTTCTATGAATGGGTCTTCTCTGCCTAGAGGACTTTCTTCCCGATCCGCTTGGATATTTCGATTGCGAAGGTCGGCTTCTAACTTCAAGAGCTTTTCTTCCAGCTCCCTTTGTCACCTTACCTCTCTCCGCAGTTTTTTTCTGCTTTCCGTTGTTGTTCCGACTCATACTTGAGTTGTTCTAGCCGATCTTGCTAGCCTCGGACGAGACCCAGTATTTCGGCTGTTTGTGGGGGTTCTTCCTTTTCAAGGTGACAGACTTCCGAATGAATCCACCTTGGTTGGGGGTTTGCTGATGGTCCTTCCCCATGAGGATCATGCGTCTGGTGTGGAGAAGGTAGTATAATGGCATTGCCCTCTAGTTGGGGTTCGGCTTTAGATTCAGATGCCGTGTGGCCGTCTTCATGCTAGTGGTCCGCCATTATTATAAGGTAAAGTCCAAGTCCCCGACAACGACGTCAATGTTCCGAAGGTTACCTGAAACGTTGATTTGGGACTGAACGTGAGGTCCAGATCCCTTTGTATGGCAGCGTCCGACTTGTTGATGTCGAGGTGCCGCTTGTCTGAGTTTCTCATGAGGAGGTAGGGGGTGGTACCTGTAAGAGAATGCAATGCTTAGGTTAGCAAGGGTTTTAGACAGGTTTTTTAGTAGATTCGAATGTGGGTATACTTGAGGGGTTTCATTGTATTTATAGTAGAGAGTTGATGACCACCTTTGTTGGAGTAGTTTCATCTTTCATGATGGATAATTGTTCCCTTTATTTTAGAGAGTTTGTTAGGATCTATCTTTTAGGAAGATAGAGATAGTGAAAAAGATTTGGAGAGGCAATTACTTATTCAGATAAGTATAAACAGGCCCTTTCGTTGTGTCCAATCTCTTAAAGGAGGTTAGATATTTGGTAGAAACCATCCTTTAGAATGAGTCTTTTGTCTTTGTTGGACCTAATTTTCTTTATTGAGTCAGG
>NC_029776.3:7314483-7335003 GCF_000817695.3 Arachis duranensis
ATATTTTTAAAAGTATTTTTAATTTTTAAAAATTATAAGTATAAATACATAAATTTTTAGTTTACCAAAAACACAAAATAAAATATTTATATTTTTTAATTTTTTTTTTATCAAACTAAATCTAAATAAATTGTGACCTATACTTGTTGATTTTTATGAGCTATCCGTAGATGACTTGCAAATTGTCGCTAGTCTTGGAAGCAAAACTTCGATAAATCCATTTATTGGGAGCAAAATTTTTTAAGGATCAAAATAATTGTTTTAGTTAATTTAATCTATTGGGATGGAATTGTGAATAAGAGTGAAAATAATGAAAAGAATAAGGGTAGTGGTGATGGCAGATAGCTTGGAAAAAAATTAATAAAAATAGAATATGTCATTGGCGGTGGCACATTGCATGAAAGAATAATAATAACAATAAAATACTCAATCGGTGGTCGCCGATTACCAGAAATAAAAAATAGAAAGAGGAATTAATAATAACGCTATTTGACCGAGGTTGTAAACAAATAGTTAGTGTAGTGTTAACTTAGCTTACAATATTTTGGTCCCTACCTCATACCCTTTGTGTACACAGACACACTCTAAATTAAAAGAATAAAAAATTATCGTAGTTAAATAAATTAACGGATTTGCTACTCATTTAAATATTTTTATCAAATAAATCTAATTAAATTAATCTAATTTCAATAAAAATTACTTACATAATATATATAAAAATCATGCATTTCTTTTTTTTGTATTTTTTTATATATTTTTTTATTATCGTTATTTTATTTCTACTGTTAGTTGGTACAATGATTTTATTTATTTATTTATTTTTTGCCTCTTTCTCCTGATAGTTATTGATGCATGTTTTTTTTTATTTTTTTTATATTTATTAAAAAGATGAAATAAAAAAAAGATGATAATGATAAAGAAAAAAGAAGGAGAGAGTTTTAAATGATGAAGAATATATAAAAAATAGCACTAAAATTTTTTAATCGTAACACAGAAAACTTTTTAATTTTTACACTGAAAATTTTTAACTGTAACACAAATTTTTATTTAAAGGTGAAATAAGAAAAATGACGATGATGATGATCAGGAGAAAAAGAGGAGGAGGAGGAGGAGAAAGAGAAGGAGGAAAAATTTTAAATTATGCAGAATTTATTAAAAATAGTTCTGAAAAAGAAGATGATGATAATGAAGAAAGAGGAGGAAAAAAAAAAGAGGAAAAAAGATGAAGAAAAAGAAAAAAAAAGGAGGAGGAGGAGAAGGAAAAAAAAGTAGAGGAAGAAGAGAAAAAAGAGGAAGAAAAAAAAAAGAGAAGGAGAAGGAGGTGGAAAAAAAAGATGATGACGATCACGACGATGATGATGATAACGACGACAACAATGAAGGTGGAGAAAAAGGAGGAGGAAAAAGAAGTACGGGAATGAGAATGTAAAAAATCCATATATATAAATTTAATTTAGTTGGATTTGATTAAAAAAATAATTATCAGACATTTCTAGTAACTTAATATCCTTTCTATATATAATTACTCATGAAATTTTTCGGTTTTACTGAGTATAGTTGTAAGAACCGAATTGGTGATTAAATCGGTTAAGTTATTAATTCATTGATTATTGGTTTAACCGATAAATTATTAATTAAACCGATAAAATCGGTGTCTCGTAAATAAAAAATATAAAATAATTAAAAATTTAAAAAATTAAAATACATATCTTCACCAATATTTTAAGAATAATCAAATCTCAAATTTTAAAATAATTAATTCAAAGATAGATATAAAATTAGTTAATACTACTACAATAATATCTTAATTTAACAAAATAGTATTTTATTTTGTGCTCTACCTTCTATACTTGATTGTGTTTGAAAGATGGCAGCATTAAAGTTTAGCTTCATTTTTGTGCCATTGTTTCCTAATGTTGTGATCATTTGCATTATCTTTCTAAACTCTTTCAATGTCCATTCTTTGATGATGTTATTGAATAATTTAACGAGGCATTACATATGCCACGTTTAATAACTCTCTCTCAGAATAGAAATATGAAGACATTAAACATAAAAATCAATTTGGAGTAGAGATAAATACAAAATCATACATCCTATTTTTATTCTGGGATAAAATTTGACTAATTTTCTGTTCATCGAATTTTTTTTTATCTTGTGCTTGGTTTTTAACTCTATTATATCTATCCAGACATATATTAAAGACAAAAAAAATTAATTTATTTGTGTTAGTCGAAAAATATGTTTGACTAAATTGAACTGATTTAAAATATTAAAGCATTGATTGGAAGTTAACTAATACAGATTTGATTTTGTACACCTTGTTAAAAGGAGCAAGTCTAATTGAAAAGGAATTTAAATGAGAAATCGAATGGTTGTTCGAAATAATGAATCAAACGGTTGCTCAAGTAAAAAAGTTGAGGGCTTTCACCACGTGAGGAATTAATGAATAACGTTTTATTGGCAAAAGAGCGGGAACGGTTATCAGGGAGTGCGCGTACAAGATAACATTGTATAATTAATGATCGGTTACAGAAGTAGACTGTAAATATTAGAAAGTTTTAGGGAATAAAAGTTAAAACTTTGTTTCAGAAATTACTCATGCACTCTCATATTTTAAAGACTTTCTGAGTTTATCTTGAGTCAATTATCTATAGGGTTTCTTCCACATGTCTTTATTTTTCATTTAAATTTCCTCTAAACTTTATCTTTCAAGCAAGTTTATCTTTCAAGTTAATTTATGTTTCAAGCAATGTTTAAAGGCCAATTCTATGGTACCTTTTGTTTGGTGTCTAACTTTTGCCTAAATTACTTTTTATAATAACTTTAAAATATTTAAATTTTTTTAAATTTTTTACTTTCAAATCTAAAATTAATTATTTTACCTATTTTAGTAATTAGGCAATACCTTTTAGACACCATAGCAAACACCATGTTTAAATTTCAAATGCAATTTACATTTCAATACCTTTAATTTTCATGTCAAAGCCCTTTGATCCAGTCGAAGGCACCTTTACCGCTTTCTTTAAATTTCAACACAACATTTTCGATTTCGACCAATTTCCTTTTTGAATTTATTGTTTTTAATTTCTTTTATCTTTTTATAATTTTTATTTTCTCGTCATTTCAACACTCGTCTAATCGAAGACACTTTGATACACTTATAGAAAACTGGTACCTGCAAAAGAGGAGTTAGTTTCGCTCCCTGACCATTAGAATCGAACCACCATCGATTTGCTAAAAATCGACAAAACAGTTTGTTGATACTTTTTCTTGCACTTATGAACAAATAGCTTTACTGAAGTTATTTATGTGTTTCCAATGTTTTTTGAAATAACCTCCTGAAGTTATGCAATAATATTTTTAGTGCTCATTATGCTTCTGAAATTGACAGGATTTCGCATTAATTAACAAATTCAACAAGTTATAATCAACAATATAATATAAATAGATTTATAATCAACAATTCAGCATCATTAATTAGTTATTCACTTACTTAATCAAATTAAATCCAACTGAATAACAAAAAAAAAACAGAAAGAATGTATTTCACTTTCACTTCACGAAAGTACAAAAGTAAGGAGACCAGCCTGGATGAGCACAGCAAAGCAGACTCTGACGAGGGAGAGGTAGCAGCGACAGAGAAGACGCGACGACAACGACAAGAGACGAGGAGCAAGAAGACGCGATGAGGCAGGTTGCTTGCGAGCCAAAGATACGATGGCACAGGAGAGCCACAGATGCGACATTGTCGGAGATGCACTGAAGCCGGCAACGAAGCAGAGGAGACAGCCAGTGATCGTCAGTTCTGAAGTGAGATTCAGAGAGACTGAGAGACTACGGTGTGATGAGGTGAGGAAGAGAGACAGTTTTCGAGCTTCAGGGGAGGGGTTGCCGTTTAGGGCATTAGGCATTAGGGTTAGGATTTTTCCTTTTTTTTTTAACGACTAAAACGATGTTGTTTTGGTGAGGAAAAAAAAAAGAGAGTTTTAAACCGGCCTAATTACACAAAATTGTCAATTCGGTGATTTTCATTAAAACCGGACAATTCAATCCGATTCTCTCGGATTCTTTATCTTATGCGGTCGAATTACTTAACTGGACTGATCAAGTGACTGATTAGTTGAAAAACAGTCTGTTATCAAACAAAACAGAAAATAATCTCTCACAATTCTAATTTTAAAATCAAAAATAAAAAAATTAACTTAGTTGACTTATACCATAATTAACTTTCTAATTTTTTTTATTAAATTAAGTTGTTCTAATGGATTGAATTCAATAAAATTTTCATCTTTTACGTATGATATATTTTTTTAATGGTTAGAATTTAAAGTTCAAATAAGAATTAAGATGCCTTTTATTGCATAATATTATTGACAATTATTAAATTATACTATATATGTATAAAAAAATAATTATTATATAATATTTTTAATATTTTTAAATTATTGGTCTCACACGTTCATAGAAACAAAACAAAAGTTTGCTTAGAAAAACAGTTGCACCCATCTATTTTCATCAAAAGTTTATATATTATTTAGATAAAAATCTTTAGTGATTGTATGATTATATGTTATTTCAGAATTTTAAGGAAATATTCATAATGATTCTTTTGTGTAATAGCGTCACGTCAGTCGTGTGTGTAGTCTAAGGTCTCCCACCGCCTATGTTTGAAGTCAATGGCCAAAATAATTGTTTTTGAAATTTCGGATAAACCCTGCCTTCATCATCGTTATTGACTCCCAAGGCAAAGCTACGTATGTTCAAAGTCGCTAGAAGCTTCTACTGCTAATTCTAGTATACATTTATAGACACCTGTATGTGTGTAATGCTTGAAAGATGAAAATGAAAACTTGTACCGCATCAAACCATAAAACCTTCAACTAAAAACGGGAATGGTAATAAGATCCAGTATTTTCAACACTTTCTACTTATGCTCATGCTCAATTAATTATCGGCTATAACTTGCTAATAATGTTACATATATAATAATTATATTTTTTTATTCGTTAAATTTTAGAATAATAATTTTATTAAAAAACATAAGTTTAATATTTATAATTTTCATTAGCTAGTTTTATTAAGTGGTTCTCTCACATTTTTTAAACAAAAATCCTAACACAGTGTATGTTGAAAGAAATAAAAAAGGAAAAGGATAGATAGGTTTCTGAATTTAATAAATGAAGGATAATGTAATTCTTCCGTCTATTTGTCTTTCATATATCAAACGGAATTAGCTGACGTGGTTGAAATGGTATTTAGATGTCTGTTATGGTGCACGCTGGAAGGGAAATAAAGTTCGAAGAATAAATATGTCATTGATGATGAAAACGACGTCGTTTTGTAAATAAAATTCGAAGGACAAATAAGTTATTGAGAATTTAGTTCATTATGCTTCTATTATGCTTCTATTATGAGAATTTAATTTATGAAATTATGCTTGTATTTTGAAATCTAGTTAACTTATTGTATTCTGTAATTTAGATTATTTGTATTAAAATTGCAGAAATTGGACTTGTTCTGTTTCTTCTTTTTTCTTAAATTGTATTAGTTAGCATTAGTTAGAATTAGTGCATTTGTGTATTATATTAGAATTTGTTAAATTGTATTAGTTCAGTTTTCATCATACTAGTAGCATTAGTTAACATCAATTCATTTATGCATCAAATTAGTATTAGTTCACTTGTGCATCATTCATGTATTAATTTAACAATTAACATTAGTATATTTGTGTATTATATTAGAATTTGTTAAATTACATTAGTTCAGTTTTCTCATATCAATAGTATTAGTTAGCATTAATTCATTTATGCATTAAGAGTGCACTAGTTCACTTGTGCATCATTTATATATTAAGTTAACATTAGTACATTCGTGTATTATATTAGAATTTGATAAATTACATTAGTTCATTTTTCTCATACTAGTGGTATTAGTTAGCGTTAGTTCATTTATACATCAAGAGTGCATTAGTTTACTTGTGCATTATTTGTGTATTAAAATTTGTTATATCAAGGATCAATTGTTGCTTCGAACTTTATTTGCAAAACGACATCATTTTTATCAGCATTGACCTATTTATCTTTCGAATTTTATTCTCCTTTTAACATGACACCGTAACAAACATCTAAACACCTTTCCAACTATATCAACCAATTTTATTTAGTATATGAAAGACAAATAAACAAAAGAATTAAATTATTTTTTGTTTATTAAAATCAATAATTTTTTATATCTAAATTTTATCAAAAATATATTTATCAAAAAATTAAAAAATCAGAAATCTATCTATCGTCTTCCCAAATAAAAACTAGTGCATGGTTAGAATCATACATGAGAATATAGCTAGCCACCAACGTTAATAGTGTCAACAATATAAAAGAAGTGTAAAAGGAAAAGTCAACGAGAAGCATGCACATTAATTTCACTACAACAAATTCACCTAAATTTGACTTTTCCTTCAATGATGGAAGGGCTGCATTAACCTCCGATCCCTAGGAACAGTAATACTCCAAACACTGCCACACGTTCATTATTTTTTCATAGCTTGCGTATTTATGACTTTAGAATCGGTTCCAACATTTTCCGACAACTCCGACTTAATGCTAACCAATGCTTTCTGCTTTGCTTTTTAGTCCATGTGCCCTCGTACTCCCCTATAGTCCAAGGTTCATGCATGTATAATCTCCGTTTTCCTTCAAATCACATATAATTTACGAGTGTATTTTCAATAAACTCAATAACTTAATCAAAAAACTAAAGTCAATAAATTCCACATGTTTGTGAATTGTGTGTATCAATAATGTTACGTACTGTCTCTTCATGCACTATTAGGTAGTTTTTAAAAGAGGAATAAAAAATAAATTTTTAATTTAATTTATATAAAAAATTAAAATTAATTAATTAAAAATAGAATATTTTAGATATAAAATGTATTAAAATTTTAGTTTTTATTTTCAAAATTTTTAGTTTTTTATGTTCTTAGTTTTGAAAATACTGAATACTGAAATTTTGAGAATAAAAATTAAAATTTTAATATCAATTTTTAGACTAACAAATATAATACTAAATCTCAATCTTCATTTCATTACCTCAAAATAAACGACACCTTACTAATAGCACGTATATATTTTAACTTTTAAATATTATTGAGATGGAGAAAAATATATGAAATTATCGCCAGTCCTTTTTTCAAACAAAAATAAATAAAATATATACTATGCTAGCTAATAATTAATGATGATCTCTTGTATCTATAAGTTTATATTTTGAAAATAAAACATGAGTATCTTATGAGAAGATCAGAAGCAGGTATGTTTTTGACTTTTAAGAGAAGATTTTATCAGAAAAAAGATATTATCCACCACTTAGCTTGTCATCAACCCCTTATCTTTAATTAAACAAAAAACAAACTGGTATTGTCAAATCACCAGATTTTTCATCTAAATTATTTAACAGTGATATTTTAAAAGGTAAAGAGAATATGTATTCTATATAATTTGAATAAATAATATCAAAAATTAATTTTTAATTAGATAATATTAGTTAATTTTTTATTATAAAATTATTAATTTAATTTAATTATTTTCAAAATTTAAAAGTTAACACTAAAATTTAATATAAAAAATATTTAAAAATTGACAGAAATTAACTGAAAAATAATTCCTAGATAAACTCATGTAATCAGTAATGGATCTCTAAAGTTGTTTTTTTGTCTTAAAATTTTCTCAAAACCAAATAATCATATTTTAAGAAACTATAACAAAATATATTTGAAAAGTTTAGACATATATTAAAACAAAATTTTATAATATATATTCTTTAAATGTTTTATTGCCTAATTGATCGAAACAACACTTCAACATATTTTTAATATTGAAAAATATGGTTAAGGATTTTAGATATACATTATTCGAATGCGATAATGTTAGAAAATTATTTTTTAATTTATTTATAATTACAAATTAAATTATTTTATATTTATATAACAGTAATTTTATTTATTATTATAAATATTGAATTAAATTATTATTATTTTTTATTTAAAATTAAATTAAATTATTAAAATCAAAATATTATTTTATTTGGTGTTTAAGATTTAATAAATGCCACAATACACAATTATTTATTTATAGTTTTCCTGGTACTCTTATATTACTATCCATACCTTATCTCAATAGCACGCACTTTCCCATTCAATGATTGATAGTATCATAATATATACGTTACCATCCACTTACCCATAATGTCGTGTAATGTACACAAAAGCTTGCCTAAAGCGTCACAACCAAAGCCCATAATAAGATTTCTTTTGCCGTAAAATCCATAATAAGTTGCTTGTTTGCAAGTTATACTGCAAATTTTCCCCCTCTTAGCTGCTGCTTCTAGAAAAACAAAAGTGAAGGAAAGTTTGCATTTTCTTTCTCGCTTATTTATTTTTCGTCTTGGGTACTATAGTTTTCCTTTTCTTTATTATTATGTCGATGTTCTTAAGCATATTTAAGGGATGCTTTACAACAGTATGCACAATAAACTCCCATATCCCCTCTCCCATTTGTAAGAAGTAGAGAAACTTTTAGAAATGAGAATAGTATTAGTATGTTATGCTTGGTAGGTGTGGACTTGAAATGTATTTTGCTCTCGTGATATGATGGGTCTTTCATATTTTACTTTTCTAGCTAAAGAATACTTTATATTAATGGTGTTGAAGAAAAAAGGAGGAGCAGTCATTGTAATTAGTGTATAATGTGTACAATGAGAGTATTTTAAAAGTTAACATTAAATAATAATAAAATTAATTAATTATAAAATTATTTTTAATTTTAAATACAAAGTAAATAAGGAGTCTAAACAGTCATAAACACCTTCAACCGATCTCCTTCTCCCTCTCTCTTTCTCTCTATCCTCTCTCATCTGCCACGGCGCCGAGTGACCCGAAGCCTTCATCAGTGCTGATCAGAACTGCAGCGCTTAACCTCTTTCGCGCGCGTCTTCCCCGCTGGCAGCAGCTGCTTCGGTCGGCCCCTATCCTGCACTGTTCACCCATTATACGCGTTCGTCTTTCGGCGCCGGCCTGTCTCCGCGTCAGTAGCCTACACCATGTGCGCGCCCTGCGTCCGCCTGGCTCCTGCCTCCTTTGTCAGTCAATTGAAGGCGTGACTATTGGATGGGTCACGGTCGCATTGGTGTTACGGCCTCCTCACACCTACTATCATCGTCTTTTTCTCATTTGTTCAAGTTTTTTTTCTTTTTCTTCATTTTATGGTTATATCAAATCATAAGACTCATATGTCGATCAAATTATACATTTTTTTAATAAAAATTAAATTGTTGGATGATCAGAGTTACTTCTTCTGTTTATTCATCTCCTCCTTCTTCTATTTTAATGGTTAATTTAGGATGGTCATTTTAGTAAGTATGCGAATGGTTATTTTAAATTTTACATAGATAATTATTTTTATTGGATTGGATTTAGTTATATATAATTAAAATATGTTGGATGTTCAATTCATTAGATAAGCAGATGATTATTTTTATTCTTAAGTGAATGGTTATTTTTACTAAGGGTGGGTAGCGTGTGGCAAGTCAAGCAGCGAAGGTGAAATGGGATGATTATTGACGAAGATGGGGTGGCTGTCGGTTGAAAAAGAAGAGGGTATTGGAGTGAAATGTTTTGGTAAATTAGAATTTTGGATGGTTATTTTTTTGAAATAATTAATTAGATTTTTTAAAAATTTAAAATTTAAAATTAAAAATTTTAAAATTTAAAATTTGATGTAAAATAAATGAACGAGAGTTTTTAAATTTAGGATAATCTGTGAAGGAGTTTTTATTATTTATCCATATTAGACTAAATAACTAACACATTATACACATTATTAAAATTTTTCATTATCTTTTTAACGAAATTCAAACAAAAATAATAATTTAATGATGATCCATGTTATAGTTTTAGATTAAAAACTTAAAAGTGTGATTAATGTATATGCTTATTGTACAAAAAATTAAAATATATAAAATAAGGTCAAAACTTTCAAGAGTCAGCATTTATTCTCTTCTCTTATCCATATTCAATGTGCATAATATTCTAATCAAACACTCTCTTCTTTTTCTTTTTTTTTATCGTAACCACGTGATTAATCTTAAATCAATGATAAAAAAAAAATTACAAACAAAATATATGTTTAAATTAGGGTTCTATCAAAATAAAAAAAAAGTGATTATTAAGTTTAAACATTAAAAAGAAAGAAAAAGTCAGATATTGATGTCAAAATAAAATCAAATCAAAGATTGAATAAAAAAAAATCAACATAACAATTTCATCTTTATACTATCATTCTAACTTGTTGGAACTACCATCTTTTCTACATACACCATTCGATAAGAAAAAGAAAATAAAAGTTATGTATCTCTTGTTGATTGTTGTAAATCAAAGACTACAATTGAAACTTAGAGCAAAAGAATGGATCAATGGTTCAAATTTTTGAAGTCAAAGAAAAAAGAAGGAAGTGAAGCAACTAGGTCAGAATTCAAGCCAACTCTACAAGCCATAAATCACTGCGGTTGTTCCATCTCTCTTCTGCGTCTCTGCTTTGAATTTTGGGAAAGAAGAACAAAGTCAAAAGTGTTCAACCAAACTCAAATTTTGGAAGCTTTACCCTTATTTAAAATGGTGTAAACGGTCAGACATTGAAGTAAAGAGAGTGAGCACACTATTTAAGTCTTCATAGTTTTCGAACTATATCTTCTTCTCATTCATGGTTTTACATTGAAATTTCTGTTCTTCAGTTTTATCTTTCTTTGTTTTCAATCAATGAAAAAGAAAAATATGAGGTATTAGAAAAAGTTGTTGAGAGAAAATACAAAAAGAATAATTTTGGAGAAAAGTCAGAAATTATGTCGAACTCTTTTGCAGGTATTTCTATTTTGTATTTATGATTTTGAGAAGATTTCCTTACTAAGTTGGGTGAGTACTTAGTGATTAAAAGTCTAGAGAGTGAACCTAATCAAATCAAGTTTGGGTGGAAGTTTGATTTGTCTCTGATAGGATTGAGTAGAATCTTTGAAAATTAGTGTTTGTAACTTTTAAGAAATATAGTAGAACTGTGATGAAAACTAAATGTAGGCCACATTGCATATGGTGATTAAATCAGGATACATGACTATGTCATTTACTCTACTCTGTTTTGTTTCTGTTTTTATTCGATATGAGACAAAATAAAATTATCTCCTACATAATTTGTCCAACAGATGTCTCAACAATTTCATGTATTGAAAAGTAATCAGTTTGCTTTGTTATTAATCAATCGTTAAAAGACAAAATAAAATTATTTCTTATATAATCAATATTGTAGACTCTACAGCAACTCTGATCTAAATCTAATTTGAGGTTAAAATGTACAAATTTAAAAGAGGCTATAAATCCAACTTTTTTTCTTTAAACCATTGGGAATCTTCAAATAGTATTAGTTAAAGAATTTAATTTTAAGGTATAAAATAGTTTTACTCGTACATTTAATTATATCATATGACGTTAGTAAAAATAATTATTTTTTATTTTATTAAATATTAATTATGTGAATAACTATCTTAAATAATTAATATGGTTGAATAAGTGTGTAAAATATTTATATTGTCAATATATTAAAATTAAATTCTTAATTAAAATAAAACATTTTTTCTACTTTTAATGAATCATCAATATATTTAATGTATTAAAAATATAAAAACTTAACTTTTCTGTTAAAATTTTTTGCTTGGGTATATTTAGCTAATATTTTCAGGATACTAATTGTTAGCAATATTATATATGCATGTGTGTGTCTGAAAGCTAAGGAAAATTATTAATAAAAAGCCCTATATAATAAGCAGATAAGACATCAATTGTGGTATTAACGTTTTCTTTAAAAGGGTATATATTTATCGATGTGAGCGTTGTCGTCTTTTTGTATTATTGCAATCAATGTGATTAGCTTACACATGCAATATCTTATCCCATCAATATATATATATCATAGTCCATGCTCGTCGTGCATCATATATATTTATATTATTTTAAATTAATGCATAATTAGTGTAGATGAATTTTGTACTAATAAAATAAAGTATTATGCTTGTTTGTCTGTGTAGTTTTGAACTGGAGATACATATTTATCCAAAAACAAATAGTATTGGGCTTAGCATATTTTTTTTAAGAAATAAGTAATAAAAAATAAAACAGTAAATTGAGTTAAAATCGAATGAAAACCTCTAATTTAGAAAAACTTGAAAATAAGAAAATTGGGAAAGGTTTGAAGGATGAACAAAAATTAATAATATTTAAATATATAATTATATAAAATTACAAATATTAAATTAAATAAAATTAATTAATATTATTGTCTTTCTAACTTTACTATAACAAAAATCTCTAAAACCCTGCCTTCCAAATAATAAAATTTAGTATAAAATTATTATTTTGATCTTTAATATTTGAGCCAAATTATAATTTAGTTCCTAATATTTCAAAAATTTTATTTCTATTCTAAAAAATTTTAAACAGATTCAATGTTAGAAAACTACCATTGTATTTATAGGAGCGAAAATACAAAAAATTGATATTAATAAAAAAATATGAAGAATGGCACACAAAAAATACAAAAATTACAGTAATTTCACCGCAAAGAAAACAATCTATCCTCTTTAAGGAGGATACCATAGCTCTGATATCATGTTAGAAACAAGAGACTATAATTTGTGTATTATTTAGTGTATTTAAGTTGTCTATTCAACTTGTCTGGAATGATACAATATAAAAGGGTATTTATAGGTACTAAAATAATCGTAATAATAAGGACGTAATCTCCTAGAATAAATATTCATATATACTAAATAATACTAATTGATCTTAATTGATTCTAATTATATTCTAACATCCCATTCAAACTCAAGTGACAACTTGAGTTTGAAACTTATTTAAAAATTAATACAACAAAATAAAAGAAATGCATAAACTAATAGAACGGATGCAGACAAAACTGCCGGAAGAAAGCGCAGACGGAACTGCCTCTGTCGGAAGGAAGCGCAAATGGAATTGCCGCTGTTGGAAGGAAGCGCAGATAGAACTACCGCGGATGCAGACGGAACTGCCGAAAGGAAGCGCAGATGAAACTGCCGACGGAACTAGGAAGCGCAGACGGAACTGCCGCTTGTCGAAAGGAAGCGCAGACGGAACTGCCACTTGTCTGAAGGAAGCGCAGACGAAACTGCCAAAAAGAAACGCAGACGAAACTGCCACAAGAAAACACAGACGAAACGCAGACGAACTATCACGAGAAAACACAGACGAAACTGTCACGAGAAAACACAAACGAACTGTCACGAGAGAACGCAAATGGAACTGCCGAGAGAGAGTGAAAACTATATGATTTCTTCATGAGAATAGGTAAGCAGCTGATGAGAAAAAAATAAGCTAGTCGGTGAGGTGAAAAAGCATCAAAGGAGTGTCAAAAGAGAAAGAAGAATGGCACATAAAAAATACAAAAACTACGGTGATTTCACCGCAAAGAAAACAACCTATCCTCTTCAAGGAGGATACCATGGCTCTGATACCATGTTAGAAACAAGAGACTATAATTTGTGTATTATTTAGTATATTCAAGTTGTCTATTCAAGTTGTCTATTCAACTTGTTTGAAATGATACAATATAAAAGGATATTTATAGATACTAAAAGAATAGTAATAATAAGAACGTAATCTTCTATAATAAATATTCATATATACTAAATAATACTAATTGATCCTAATTGATTCTAATTATATTCTAGCAGTTGTCATATCATTAAATTTGATACAAATAGTTAATAGAACGAATTACATAGACATTAATAACGATTTAGTTAAATCATATATACTTTCATATATTAAAAAAACATAACCAATTTTTTTTATAATATTTCTTTTTCTCCTTTATTTTCTATCTTATTATACAAAACCTTAAAACCTAACAATCAATAACTAATGCTCTAAGATAAAAGAAAAAAATATATATATTGGTGATTGTTAATAAGTCAATTTTACTTACATACTGAAATGAATGTTATTGACTCTTCAATATGTGAATTATTTGTATCAAATTTAATGATGGAATAATATTGAATCCTCCTAAAAAAATGAGATTGAAATAGAATGTATAAACATTTTTTGAACTGAAATAAAATATTTAAAATGTTAAAATTCAAATTAAAATTT
This sequence comes from Arachis duranensis, assembly GCF_000817695.3. Taxonomy (NCBI): domain Eukaryota; kingdom Viridiplantae; phylum Streptophyta; class Magnoliopsida; order Fabales; family Fabaceae; genus Arachis; species Arachis duranensis. The sequence continues at coordinate 7,328,714 of NC_029776.3, forward strand.
AAACCAAACGTTAGAGATCCAAATAATACTTCAACTTAAATTTTATAAATGGAAGTTAAATCCTCCAAATTTTTCTTTTTTTTCCAAAACTCTTAAAAATCAAATTCTTAAATACACTCTATATAAGAGTAAATAATCATTTTTTATTATCGAACGTTGATAAAATTGACCACTAAAAGTTAAAACTAAAGTTATACTCATACAAGATAAATTTTATTCGAAAAAATGACCAATTTTTTAATTTTTGTTAATAATTCTACAAATATCCTTCTCTTTTTCTCTTCCTTCCTCATCTTTCTTCTATAGTCATCACTACTTCTGCTGTAAAATTTATCATCCCACCATATCTCAATCAGAATGCGAATCTTAATCTCAATTTTTTTTACTAATTCTTCAAATTTTCTCAACCACAGCTTTACCGATCTTTTCCTCTTTGAATTCGATTCAAAACCTCAAGTGATAGATCTTAAATTCGACCTCGAAACATCCAAAATCCTGCCTCAAAGTAATTCCCAAATCGACATGAACAAGGCTCATCGCCTCAATAAGAAACTTCAATGCAAATCTTGCTCCCAAAGAAGAAAATCAAATGGATTCAATCAGGAATCCAGATCCGAAACCAAAGGTTGTGAAACTCTTTGTTCATCATCAATAGCAGCAGCAACGACAACAATCAAAGCCAGAAAAAAAAAGCACTACAGAGATGTTTGCCAAAAGCCGTGGAAAAAATTTGTTGTATAGATTTATTATCTGAATAAACGAAGGTCTAAAATGTGGCTCGCAACCTCTGACATCGCCATCAAAGCCGCCAAGGCCTAAAAAACAAAACTTCTTGTTTATATGAGATACATACAATAGTAAACACTATTGTTTGTGTTTCGATTTGTGTTCTTATTAATTGTTTTCTTTTCCGTCCCAAACTCTAACCCTCGTCAACAAGACTTTTCAGATCTTCAAAATATTATAATGGATTTGGTTATCAATTCAACAAATTGGAGTTTCAAAATTTAAAGTTAGGTGAATCCAACGATAATAACAAATACAAATTTTTTACCTTTTTTTTTATTGTCGAGCCGTTACGAGAATCAAAAGTACTGAGACCGGAAAGAAAATGAGAGAGAAAGAGAAAAAGAGAGAAATATTTATAAAATTATTAACAAAAATTTAAAAAACGATTATTTTTGTCGAACAAAATTTATCTTATATAGTTATAACTTTAATTTTAATTTTTATGAATTAATATTATCAATGTTTGGATCTTTTATAATAAAAAATAATTATTTACTCTTTCGTATAATTATTTGTTCATAAAACCCAATGAATTTTAATATGTTTGTTACATTTCTCTCTCAAAACAAACCAAATTAGTAATTTGATCGGTGGAATAAACTATCCCATTTTGGTGGAATCACATAGTTGCTGTATGCTTTGGACAAATCCAATTGAAGTGACACATCGGCAAATTTGAACTTAGCTTCATTAATTAATATAGGAACTAACTTTACTCCACATGACACTACTGTAATAACATTTATGAGATTATGTCAATAATTAAAGAGTAACAAAAGGCGAAATATTAATAAGCAATTAATTAAACCGGCCCTTAATATGATTAGCAGGCCACCAAGCTTTATACTTGGGTGGGCCAATGAAGTATTTAATGTTCCAAAAATACCCTTCTCTATGCAGATGAGAACAGAGGAATTAGAAGTACAAAATGGGGAATGAAGTGAAATCGTTATTGCGTGGAGGGAAAGTCAATTGCTAACGGTATCTATCCACCGACCACCGACCTACCCCTCTGCCCACTCACAATTATAATATATTTTATTTTTATTTTTATATTTATATATTTATATCAGAGATAATTATGAAAATGAAACAAAATGTTTATCTAAAAGCAGTACCAAATAAAGAATATTTTTTTGGCCAGCCTGATTAATGCCCCTTTGAATTCCTTCAATTTCACTAACCCGCAAACGACAACACCCAACCCACACCCATTATACCGCTCACCATCATACACCAGATATTTTCATATTTTACTATTTTTATTTATATTATTTAATTTGGCTAATAAAAATTTTAAGACATTTATTATTAAGAATATTAAAAGTAAAATTTTTTGTTTAATTATTTTGTTGATTTTTATAATTTTGCAAAATTTTTAATTAAGTTTTTGTATTTTTTTTAATTGAGTCCTCACACTAATTTTTTTTAATTGGATCTTTATATTTATTTTCTTTTATTTGGATTCTGTACCAATTTTTTTTAGTTGAATTTCTATAAAATTAAATCAATTATTGATAAGAGAAACTTAATTAAAAAAAATTAGTAAAAAACTAATTTAAAAAAATATAAAAATTTAATTAAAAATTTCACAAAATTATAAGATCAAGAGAGTAATTCAACCAAAATTTTTTAAGTTTCAAAACTTGGATGTAAGTTGTAGAATTCAAGATTGTTTATAGTTCAAGTAGATTGATTAAAATGAAAAGAGTATCTTAGATTTTATATGTTTAAGTATATTTTATTGCAGTAATGAATGAAAACCGAAGAAACTTGAGTTAAAAAGCTAGAAAAAGATCTATATTTTTAAAATAGTAAAGTCTTATAAAGTAATTCCAACAAATAAAAAAATAAAAAATATATAGGACTGGAGAAATCTAAAATTACTTTGGCCACTAATACTAATACGAATGTAATTGAGTCGGGTCAGATTTGAGAAAAACAAGAATTAGTCTAATTAAAATTGATCGGTCCGGATCGAATTAAATCAAGTGGCTGTATCCAATCGAACCAATTAAATTTATATTGGATTAGTTCAAATAATTAAGTATTCGATTAAAATTAAATTTGTAAAAAATAAAAACAAAGAAAAATAATTTTATAACAATAAAAATAAAATAAAAAATTAGATAAATTACATATTATATTTTTTAAGTGAAATTAAAATTAAATTAATAAATGATATATATAAATTCTCATCGAATTTGGTCGAATTTTACGATCTCAATTTTGATATCTTGACAAATTAAAATTAGATATAATTGAATTTTATGCAATTAGGTTCAATTACTTATCAAATTATTAGATATTTATAATAATATTAAATTAAATCGAATTTATCAATAAATTATAATTTAAATGATATAATTTTTTTGTTATTATCTAACNTTATCTAAAAATTTTGAGTTCAATTTAAAAGAAAAAAAAAAGTCAATCTTCGAATCAGAGAATAATCAATTCGGTTATAACTTGAATTATAACTTGGAAAACGGCCATCTCATATATTTGAAGTTGATAATTGTATACATATGTTTAGGGATGACAATATTACTCAAACTCGTGGGTATTTACTCCGTTCTTATCTGTTTATCGTGAGTAATTTTTTGTCTTTCATCGGAACAGATTTTTAGCGGAGTAAGTTTTTGAGAGAGACGGGACGGTGTCGGATTTAAGTAATATCTGTCCCTACTCGTCCCGCTATATATATAATATATATAATTTTAATATATAATATGTATAATATATGTAAAATAATTAATAATATTGTATTATATTTAAATTTTTATTTTAATTTATATTATATATGTGATGATGGTTATATAAATTTTAAAATTTAATTTTATTTATTAAATTTTAATAATTATAGAGACAAAATAAATATCCGCAAAAATAAATTAAAATTCAATATTTTACTATCTATAAATTAGCAAAAACCCAAACCTACTCGCTTCGTTCCGACCCTAAATATGTTTTCATCAGGCGTCAAAATAGATCAAGCACAGACCACTCCTACGATGAAGTTTATTAGCCTGTAATTAATGTATATACTGAGTACTAATTATAAAACCTGACATAGAATACCGTATTACATATCCCAATAGCACAGTCCATCGTCCTTATTTAACTAGCTAAATAACGACAACAACATATATAAAATATATATTAAAAATAAATTAAACATCATATATATTATAAATATATAATAATTAATTTTAATATTTAATTTTAATGTATAACTAGCGATAAAAGAATTTATAATAAAATTTAGCATTTTTCATAAATTGATATGGATAAAGCTTCCACCATGTGATTCTTACACCATGACGAAATATTTGAGAAATAATTTATTTAAAAATGAATATAGTGTGAAGTGGTGGGATTCCATTATCCAACAAGAATAAATGAAGTTCATTTTTATAGTATTATATTTTAAATTAAAATATGGTTGGAAAAATTCGTATGTATGAAGATATAGTTCAATAATTTATGAAATGGTAATGTTAAAAAAATAAAAAAATAGTCAGAATTTTTTTATTTAATATTTATTAATTATTGTAATAATTAATAAATAATAAATAAAATAAATTATAATTATTTTTGATTAACTTTTTTTAATTATAAATATTTCTGTTATAAAAATACATCGATATTAATTAAATAAAATTAGTTTAAAAACATATCATTGGACGGTAGGCTCAAACAATACTCTATTCACGGGGAAGGGATTCCATAAAGGAACTATCATCAATCAACTATTCTTATCATAATTGGGATCTTTTACGTCTCTTTTTTTAGTTTTTCACAAGTTAGATAAATTAAGTATTAATTCGCTATAAATCTAAATTTTATTTAAAAATTTATTATTGATTAATAAATTATTATATATATAAAATAAAATTTAACTTTTAATATTTATTTAAATAAATAAATAAATTGACTATTTGAGTAAAATCTAAGTTGGTTATATTTACATCTCTTTTGAAGTAGTATAATAATACATATGAAAATGTCATGATTTCTATTGCAGGTAAAATGTTTAGCATTTTTTAATCAGAAGAAATGAAGAATATAGTAAATTTTTTGTATACATGCATAATTTCAACTAATTTCCAATATGTGATAAATTTTTAAAGGACATTAACTAATCTCTCATTGATTTATGAATATGATGAGCAGGTTTACAATTTAAAAATTTTAAATGCTTACTTATTTGTTAAAGTTTCTAAAAGTAATATAAATTTTATATTGAATAAACTAATTTTGAGTTTCTAACGATTGAATAAAAATAAAAAAAATTGTTCGAAAATTTGGATAAGTAGTATTTTGAGTAATTTAATCATTTAAATTATTTGGAATCTAAAATTATCCGAATTATCCTAAAAACAAATTCAGTATAAATTTGTCTTCTCATATTTTATGTAAATCGTGAATTGTCGGTTTATTCATGCATATAATTATTCATTGATTATAGTTTATTAGTTTAAGCCAACGATTTATTACCACAATTTGTACATGATAAATTGCTGATATTAATTTTGTTTTTATGGGAGAATATTTATATATCATGAAAAAAATTAACGATTTACATCTAATATGAGAAGATAAATTTATACTGGATTTATTTTTAGAATAATCAAATAGTTTTGAATTTCAAATGATTTAATGAGTAAATTACCCAAGTAATTTAAAGGCAATTTTTTATTTGTAAATGGGTAAAAAGAAGTAAAGTTGACATATTTCTATCGGTTCTTAGATGAAAATCACATGTTGTATGTATGTTGGTAATTTACGAGAGGGGTAATGAATGAAGGAAGAAGCATCTGATTTGATTTTGCAGAAGGCGGTTTATTAAGAGAAAAGGGTCGGTTCGTGTGATTAGGTGTCACAAATATCAAACGAGGAAAAAGGAAACCCATTCATTCAATCATTCATTAATTAATTAATACGCATAACAAGAAGAAGGTTTTGCTTTGTTTTTATGTCTGAAAGAGAAAACTTATATAAAAAAAAAAGAAAATAAAAAATAAAGGATAGTGATTTTGTCGGTGAATTATTATTTACTAAAAAAAAAGAAAGAAAGAAATATAAAAAAGCAGGCAGTAGTAGCGAATATATTTATGTCGTAGTTAATTGATCCATGTTCGGTTACAACTTAGAAGTCTGGAGGAGTATAAAACAGAAGAAAGAGAGAGAAAATCGACGTGGAGGTTTACTCAGATGACAACCTTAGTGGGCAAAGTCCCATGAATGCTCTCTCTCTCTCTCTCTCTTTCTTTCTCTCTCCGTAACCTTCTTCTTCTTCTTCTTCTTCAGCTATTAGCTTTGGCTACCGTGTTTTCTACTCGTTAGGTTTCTAGATTTCAAGAGAGATGGAGGGTGAAGGAGGTGAGAGAGGGACGAGGAAGAGAGTGGCGGAGAGTGGTGGCGGAGAGAGAAGGTATAAAGGGATAAGGATGAGGAAGTGGGGGAAGTGGGTCGCTGAGATTAGAGAACCAAACAAG
>NC_029776.3:7335021-7351211 GCF_000817695.3 Arachis duranensis
CCGCCTCAACTTCCCCGAGCTTCTCGCCGGAGAACCCCCTCCTTCCCTTGTCGGCGCCTGCGACATGTCCGCCGCTTCCATAAGGAAGAAAGCCACCGAGGTCGGCGCCAGAGTCGATGCCCTCCAGGCCGCCACTCTTCACCACCACCACTTAGCTGCGCCGCCGCAGGAGCTTATATCGGGGCGGTCCGGAGATTTTGCGGAGCGGGTTGATTTGAACAAGATACCAGAACCCGAAGATTGTGAATGGGAGATGAATTAAAGAAAAGAAGGGTGTTTTGGTTTTGTCTTGTCCCTTGTTGCTGCTGTTACGTTGTTGTTCCAACACGCTAACGTGCGCCATGGGAAGGTGGTGTAACGGCGGAGGCAAAAGGATAGTGATTGTTATTGATGAGGCCCAAGGTCCTTTTCGGGTGTGGATTAGTGTAACTCTTTTATCTTTTTCTTCTTCCTTGCTAGTTTCTTTCTTTCTTTTTTCTGAAGAAATTTTGGCGTTGTAAAAATGTTAAAATGTAAATTAAGTAGTGATTAGCCTTCTTCGTTGTTTTAGATTATGATTTATTTTGAATTATTGACAGAGGGTGGCCGGGGGAGTTGGGTGGGGAAAAGGAGAGAGAGGCATGCTAACCACTAAAGTGTGTCATAATAATATGATAAGATTTGATGAGAGAAGGGGGAGTTAGGTATTTTTCTGGTTCAGCACTGTTTTAGCCGAATGAGAAAATGCAAAAATGCTGTGCCCACTCGATAACGATGGATGATGCATGGGGTCGCTCTAATCGGTTTTGTCGTCCAAGCACCATTTCCCTCACACTCTTGTTGTATCCAATTCCTATATAAATATACATATTAGAAAGGCATGTGTCCATGTGAAAGCAAAATTACAGCTCCTCAACTCAATTCATTCATTCCATTAACAAATTGGCAGACGATTTCTGATTTCACTCTGAGCTGTATCCCATATCCTCTTCGCTAGGATCTATGACCCCTTTTGAGTTGTGGTATCCAGGGATTAGTCCATGATTAGCGGAGAATTAGAGATTTGCTACTTCTTGTCTTTCTTTCTTTATTATTATTAAGGCAGGCTTTGAGGGTTGTGGTCCTGTGTGGATCAGGATTACATCGTGCTTGACGTAAGTGTGTGATTGATCAATTAAAAAAATCTCATCATCTCAAAAGATGTTAAGATGCATAAGTGTGACTGAATCCGCCAAAAGGAGATTAAAAAAGATTCACACAAAGGCAAAAAGACAAAACTTACAAATTCAACGAGGGAGGGAACAAGACATCTTCCTCCACCTCTATTCTCAGGGAGATTTTGGCTTTATTTTCCCCAACGCAAAAGGAAAAGCGCACCGAATACAATTAAAGTAGATTTGTGTGTAGACTGTTGAGTGTAGACTATAACCACCCCTGGCTAGACCCTAAGCAATTTCAGAGAATGAATATTTTAGCAATTCAATTACCTATGTGATGGGCCATCAAGTCTTCGTTTCAGCTCAACAACTAACCCATTTTTAATGTTGCTGTTAAGTTGCATTGTAGGGGTAGATTTTTGTCTTTGACATATTCATGCAAGAGCCAAACTCACACCATCTTCAATGTCATTATCACCTAGGTGTGAATTCGTCTATTGTACTTTTTTAATACAATGGGAACATACCGATGATCAATAATAATAAATAATGATTTCACTTTAAATATATTGACAATGACAAATGTAAGTCTAGCAGCGAAACAATCTTAAAAGATATACATTCATGCCTAAGCCAAAATTTCAATAATTCTAATAAACGAAGCCAATCTTATGTGAATACTTGAATCGGATTACTGCACGAAATCTAGCAATAAATGTATTTTTCCAGTATTCTTGCTATCATGCTTTGTTTTGGTTAGTTTTTTTGAAGTGAAGTGCGGCTCTAACAACATTTCCTCTCGTGATAATTCCCACCTTCAAATCATTCACAGGCATCCTTCAGAAAACAAGGTAAAGAAATAACCAAACAAAATGGATCAGAAGAGCCATACTTACCAGCCTACCCTCGGCATCTACAACCGGAAGCCGTCGAAATTTTGTTTCCAGCAACAATCTAGACATAAATACATTAATTTTTCAAAGTACCAAATTAGTTAAAGCCACGTAGGATATCTAAAAATTGAACAAGTACAAAAGAAGGAAGAAGAACCTAGCAGCATCCTCGAGATTAGTTGTTTCCCTAACCACCATGGGTGCAGGGGTCATTAATTCGCCGATGACCTTGCCATTGGTCTTACTCAGCAGTTTCTGAACCTCATTGAATGTCTGTATACATACATATACATACACATGATCAAACACCACCCCAGAATATTAGCCAAACCTAGGTATCATAAGCTACACAATACTAATAATTTCCGAACTACTTGTAGTGTTGTACTATAATTTGGAATGCTGGTATTACCGTCCATGAGGGTTTGTCCCCCACATTGGAGGTATCATGTATAAGACAGACAACATTTGAAAATAACAACGGAATGGACAACCCCTGCATTTTTTCTGTGGCACCGTGTCTCTGTGGTTGCCATATTCTGTATGCTATCCACATCTATTCTACTTAGCTTTCCACGAAGATATTATATTTATTTATTTATTTCCCGCTCCCTCTTTCCACATGATCTTTCATTAATAGTGGATTGAGATTGTTGCAAATAAATTGAGCAATTTGAGGCAAACACAGGGAGGAGTTAGGTTAGATGCCTGCAGAGTCAGGGTTTGCTTGGCTTCAGGATAATTTGCACAGATCCCAACAAATAGATCAGGCTTAATAAGAACGAGATATATCAAATATATTACTTGAAACTTCAGAGCAAGAAACATAAAATACGTTCAACATGTTTAGCCACTCTGAATAAGTAATTTCCGTAAGCAACATATTATATAATATGTATGTTATATTTAGCCAATACTGAATGAGGGGCTTTTTGATACACAAATGAGAACTTTCTCCATATCAAACCTTTCTTCCTAATTCACGATGAATGTAGCTACATGGATTTAATTAGTAAAGTATAATAATTAGTGCTAGTAATCACAAATCAGTAGTTACTGAAAATGAGATTATATCAGCTTATTTGAGAACTCAAACCTGCATCAACCCCTCATACTGGGATTAGTAAAAATACGGAAAAAGGGTAGTATGGTAGAAAAGGACAATAGGGAGAAAGAGAGTCACACAGAGACCTATACTCGCAAATAAACGAACCCTCTATCCCCTTAATAAACACAAGATTTACTAGTCATTAAAAATTCTTACTCAGCTTGTATAAACCGAGAGAAAATGGAACGTAGCCAAGGTTATAAAGACCTCAATGATGGAGCGACAACTACAAAATTTGGTGTGGATTATTTAGGATGCAGGTAAGAATGCCCAGTTATATTTCATATATGTAATGGTAGTATATACTGATTTTGCTTTTCCAGTTCACAGTAGCCTAGCTCTCCAAGGTCCAAAATACCTACCGAGTAAACTTAACTTAACTTAGTAATCTTAGAAGAAGGAATAAGACTACCAACTAGTTGCATTGAAGTCCAAAAAATGAATAAGAACAGCATGGATAAACTATCCGAGGAAAAGTAACTTTTAACATACTTTCCAAGAGCTGTCAACTTCAGGAAACATGCTGTTATCTTTTCGCCCATGACCTGCACCACCTGAAACCAGCACCACACACTTTCATTAAGCCATCAGGGCCCCGGTTCAGGAACAAGAAAAAAGCATCTGGGTTCCAAAACTTCACTGAAATCTGAAAGTTGCTAAATGACTCTCAGACAACACCTACCTGATAATATTATTCATATTATCCGATATTATTTCTTTGAATCAATTTACCTGATATTGAGTCCAGTGCTAACAAGTCATAGTCTGAAACAACACCAACCTGCAGAATATTAAAGAAGCTTTAGTTCCGCAATATTTTGCTGAATTAATTGCATCAATTTTTTTTAATAGAAATGAATGCTGTAAGGAACAAAAGCATGTGAGAATATTAACACATTCAATGTTTGTTATATTCACTTTCTAAGGAATCATTGCCTCCAAGTTACATCTGCAGAGCAAATGCGGCTATTGTAGTTTTCTTTCAAGCGAGTATAGCTCTAAATTTTACTTATAAGTCATAGTATTGTGTCTTTTACAAGCTGCTTTAACAGAAATTCAATAAAAATAGCAGAGATATAACTATATAAACATATTATCATGTGTTCAAAGTAACACACTAAAAATGGGTAAGAATACTCACTAAGTTCCAATTATCATCAATGACAGGAAAGCCAGTTATCCTATTCTCAACAAGAATTTCCAGAGCTGTTGGACAATAACATTCAGAAGTTCAAAGGTAAAAAATAAAAAGACAGGCATGAAATACGATAAAAGTTTAAACTACAAAGAAATATACCTTCATCCACAGTTGTTGTGGGCTTTACCACATGCAACTCCTCTTTCTTTGTCATAAAGTCACCAACTGTGTAATAACCACCTCTTCGCTGCATAAACACACCATGTGAAGCTTTCGTTACCATAATCTTCATCATAAATTCATATTAAGGTGGTGTTTTTTTCCCTAACAAAAAAGTTATCAGCCTTGGGTGCGGCAGAAGGTAGCATAATAGCATTAGTATTAACTTAATTAGTTAGTTATATCGGTTATATTTCTGTTATGGTAGGGTGAGTTAGTTACGCCTAGTTAAGTTAGTTGATTTCTGTTATGGTATAGTATGAAGCAATTGCAATTTAAACAATGCATCAAGCTCTAGTGTTAGTGTAGAGAGTACCAAATTGAAGAGAAAGGGGAAGGGAATAAGGGATCCATACCGAATTGGCGGTGAGGGTGCTGTTGGCAGCAGAAGGAGGGGGAAAGTGGCGAAGCCGAGGGAGAAGAAGCGGCAATCGGCGGAAACAAGGGAAAGAAGGTGGCGCGTGAGGTTTGGAAGGGAGGCGGCGCGTGGGTGAGGGAAAAGGAGGAGATGCGAGTCCAAAAGCCACCGAGTCCATAAATTCTGAGATTGGTTGAATTGCTTGAAAATTTGCAACTCACTCTGAAGTCTGAACCCACAAAAGAGAAGAGAGGGGGTTTTGGGTTCAGATATGAGAGCTGAGTGTGTATAATAAGATGCAATTGCAGAAAGATATTGTTTGAGTTGTGCTGTGTGTTATATATATGATATCACGCGATGCCAATTTCCCACCTTTTTGTTATCCCTTTTTTTCGCCGTCAGTAAATTGGTTTAGTTTGTAAAACTTTTATTTTTTAAAATTTAAAAGTAGGTTATAAAAGATTTGTTTGGACGTAATTTTCGAAAAAAATATAAATTATAATTTAAAAAATATTTTTTATTTTTTTAGTATTTTTACTTATACTATTAAAAATTTATCAAACACACTAAAAAAATAAAAAAGATATTTTTTATTAAAAAAAGATTTTTTTATTGAAAAATGATTTTTTTTAAAAGATAATTTTTTAAAAAGTATAGTATTTATGTTTGGTAAATCAAATTAAAAATTACTTTTAGTAAACACAAGTAACAACAATTACATTTGGTAAAATAGTTTTTAAAATTTAAAAATACTATAAAAGTGTTAAATTTAAAAATTAGTTAATATATGAGGTTATATTATATTTTTAAATTTTGAAAAGCACAAACAAACTTTAAAAAGCTTCATCTTAGGACTTAGACTGGGTTTGATAAAACTTTTTCAAGAGGTGCGTGTGCTTTTTTAAAAACACAAGCACCTCATTTTACCTTTGGTAAATTAAAAAGTCCAAGTGCTTGTGTTTGCGACTTTTAAAAGTTAGGGGTGCTTTTGAAAGCACCTAAGTGGGAGCTTTCCAAGGCTAGCTTGTGATTATCAAATTTTATTTATTTTTCCCGCACATGTTTTTCGCTATTATATTGCCATTGAAATTATCATATATTTCTAACTTCTCATCCTAACTTTCACAAATTCTAACACAGTCTTCATATATTTTTTATTTTTCAACATAATCTTCATAAATTTCAACACAAATACATCTCTATCACATATTAGGTATGAACTTCTATCTATTTATAATATTTTTTTGTGCGTTGTTCTTGTATCTTTTCAGTATATCTATTATGTTTGTTTGTTTTTTATTTGTTCTTTGAAATGTGAAGAGGTTGACTTGATTTATAAAAATCAATCATAAAATTTTCTTTGCATGAACATTAGTCAAAACTATAATAACAACACACACGTTCTTTGAAATGTGAAGAGGTTGACTTGGTTTTATGAGGTTGACTTGGTTTATAAAAATCAATCATAAAATTTTCTTTGCATGAACATTAGTCAAAACTATAATAACAACACACACACAAGAGTTGTTTATTTGAGATATGTGTTCTATTTTTTTGATCTGTAAAGGTGAGCCGATATATATAGGTAGATAATGGACATACTCAATACTAACATTGGATTACATACAAATTTTATTATTGACTAATAATAACTCTATTTATATTAGTACAATCAAATAAATATTTAAACTATTAGTCTCTAAAATTTGAGTTAGGTAATTTAGTATTTTTAATGATGATGTTTAGGATAAAATAAATTTTTATGATACTTATATAAAATTTTAAAGTTAAAAAATAAAAGAGGTCATCTATTATATTAATGTTTATTATGAATTTTTATTTTAAAATTATTTTATTTTAAAATATTATATAAAATTGTAAAGAATTTAAAAAAATAAATTATTCTTTTGTTATAAATATATTTATTATAATTTTTTTTAAGTTTTAAAAGTTGTTTTACCAAATATAATTGTGGTATTTATGCTTGTTAAAAGTCATTTTTAATTTGATTTTACCAAACACAAGTGCTGCAGATAAGCTACTTTCAAAAGTAAAAGTTTTACCAAATCCAGTCTTAATTTGGTAAAGTCTTTACTTTTTAAAAATTAATTTATAAAAGTTGATTTTTTAAAGATGATTTTTTAAAAGTTGTAACATTTATATTTAATAGATCAAATTAAAAAATAGCGTTCAATAAACACAAGTAATAGCTTTTGGTAAAATAGTTTTTAAAATTTAAAAATACACATAAATGTAAGTATTAAATTTGAAATTAGTTAACATATGAGGTTATATTAGACTTTTAAATTTTGAAAAGTAAAAGCCAACTTTGAAAAACTCTATCTTAATGTTTTCAAAAGCACCTTAATCTTTAAAAGCTGCGAATACAAGAAAGTACAAGCACATCTTCGAAAAGCTTTACCAAACAAAGCCTAGTTGTTTTTAAAAGTACTCCAATTTTTTAAAAATTATAAAATGATATTTTTGATTGACTAAATACAAACTTAGAAGCTTGTACACCTCTTCAAAAAATTTTACCAAACCAAGCCGAATATATTTTTTTCTCAACTTTCAAATATTTTATTATTTTTTCACCCAATTTCTTAATCCGGCACTAATTTAACATATTTATTTTTTATTTAAAAATTTATTGTTGATTAATAAGTTATTGTATTCACAGAATGAAATTAAAATCTTCCACATTTACTTAGATGAATGAGAAAATTGATTAATCAATTAACTCAAGTTAGTTAAATATTTTATTAGTTATTGGTTAGTTAACAAAAATAGATCCTCTTGATTTTTTTTAATTATTTAATAAAATATTATCTCTTACTTTATATTTTGAAGTTAGACAAAAATAAAAATAAAAAATATATTAAATGATAAAAAATTATATTTTACTAAATAATTAAAACATGATTGAGAGAATCACTCTACTCGCTACTTTGTACTCTTCTACACACACTTTAACTTTTTTTATATCTTTTTTTTTATTACTAAATGGTTAAGTACTTGTTTGAGTGTGGTTAAGTTGATAATTTTTAAAATTGACTAAATGATATTTTTTAACATGTTTGATAAATTTTTAATAGTAAAAGCACTAAAAATATTAAAAAACAATTTTTTTGAAAAACTAAAATTTACATTTTTAAAGGTTTTTTAAAAAAATTATATAATAAATAAACAAAATATACTTTTATATTATTATACTTAAATATAATTGACAAATAAAAAATATTTTTTATGAAATATCTATTATTTTTAGAGCCCATAAAAATCACCTTTCTAAACTTCCTTAAATATCTACTTAAATAAATATCTCATTGAACTCTTGGCTGTGTTCGCAGTTGCCACAAATGTGTAAATATCATTAGTACTATAGTATCTGCTGTCAGTTATCCATCCATTCATTTTGTTCTCTCGACTATGACATTGTTACTATTACTAGCTTGTTCTTAAATGTCTTTTCTTTATTAATTGTTTTAGCATCAAGTAAATTTAGGAACAGAAATAAATAATGATATTACAACATAACTATAGTTGGTTTCTGTGGAAACTAATAATAAATACCACACAATTGGTCCATTGTCAATAACGCATTTCACAGTCTAGAATTCTAGATAAAAATCCCATGACTTAGACAAAAAACACAACTATACTCTTTTTTTGGAAGAAAAACATAACAAGGTTACACGGTTACACCCATGCAAAGTATGCCTCTAAGGAGACCCAAGCCCAAGCCCATTAATTTGGGCCTGAAGAAGGCAGCATTGTATAGTGTGTACTTGAACAATCCCCAGGACCCATAAGACTTTAATACTACAATCATGGAGCACAATATTACTTTGCTCCTTAATGGGCCTTGGGGAGTCTGGATCACATAGTACACCCACTAGCATACCGGAAAAAAAAAGTGTCAATGTTATGGAGGTCCATTACACACAAAGAAAAAAGAAAAATGGTATGGAATTAGTCACAACTCACAAGTTGATCATGCTCAAACAAGTGGCATTAGTGTAATTCAAATTGACACCTCTAGGCTTTAGCTACCGTATTAGTCATTGCTCATTATGATATTAGTTTATCTTATCTTGATTATTTTTTATTAATAATAGATGTAGACCCAGTTATTATAATTAATTATAATGAGAATATATAAAAAATTTTGTTAAATAGTTATTTTTTATTTATTTTGTATGTACTTTCATTATAATTAATTATAATAACTGGATTTATATCTACTATTAATAAAAAATCATTTAGATAATAATTTATTCCAAAAACATATAACAAATTTTTTTTAATCAATATTTTGTGAAAACATAATAGCAGGAGATGCAAACCTCTACCTAGTATCCTATGGACAAGTAGCTGATGCAACAAGGTTTCATTAAGCAATGTGTCGGTAGAGCACAATTGATAAGAACCTTTTCCTAATTGTCTACATAATGAATGTCTATGTTTCTCTCACTCCACTCATAGAATTAGTGCCAACTAGCAGCAGACAAAATTGTTGTCCAAGTTGCTACTTGAATATAATTATCACTATCCTATGATAGGCGATACTTGCAAATTGCCCCTTCTCATCTTTTTCAAGTGTGCATAAAATATCATTTAGGTTCAAATGCATTGTATTTGCCTGAATACTTTAAACATTATGATTAATTATATTCAACCGATGCACTGAGTATAGTAGAGTAGAGTAGTAGACGAGACCAAAAATATAAAGCACAAGTTTATCACTGTCATTAGTGGTAACTTTCTAAGCCAACTAAACTAACATGATCCCCTATTTTGTCCTTCGTGGGAATCCAGTCATAGACACGAGAAGTCTCTTATAGAAACAGTGCTTCTCACTTCTCACTAATGCTACACATGTATAGTCTTTGGAAAACAAATAGAGACTAAAAAAAGACAAATATTAGAAAATAAAGATTAAATTAAAATTTTGTATTATGTTTAGTATAAAATATACAATACTAAATTATATTTATATATTTTATTTGGTAGAAGTAGGTGTGGTAGTGATGTAAAGAATTAGGAATAGAATTGAAGTGAAGCTGAAGAAGTGAAGATGGTCGAAAGAATAGAATGAAAATTTAAAAAGATAGATAATGATATTTTTAAAAATAAATATTATTAAAGTTTTATTTTTCGTAAATTTCAGTTTTTTCTATCTTTATGTTCTGAAGATATTGAAAAAATTAAAATTTTATATTTTAAAATTAAAATTTTAATTTTAACTTCTAATCACTAAATATAATACTAAATTTTAGTCTAACAATCTTAATTTCAGTATCTGAAATACAATCATTCTACTTACAGATGTTTATTATTTATGTTGGAGGGGATATTTTGAAACTGGAATTATTATTATGCCTTCAAAAGAAAGCATGGCAATGGAAACTGGGCTACAAACCTGAACTTATGCGTGGGTTTGATAGGGCCCATTAATTGAATTGGTTTACAAATTAAAAAAGATTTGCTAAACCTTCCTACCAAAACAACCCGCCAAAAGAACACACACACAGACCCCAAAAGAGCCCCTTAAATAATCATTCTCTCAACCTAGGTACCAAAAATAATAAAATAAAAATGACTAAATACTTCAAAATTTAAACTGTGCATCAATTAAATTTCTAACTTTATAAACTAACTACGTTTCTTAAATTGAAAAATACGAGTTTCCATTCATTCCCAAATAAACTGCCATTACTAGAACCACCACCACTACTTAAAAAATTTAATTGATGAATAGTTTAAATTTTAGAGACCAAATTAAGTATTTATTCAAATAAAAATTCTGTTGTGCGCTGGAAAAAATTCATTGCTATACAATTATATTAGTTTTTTTTTTATTTGTACAATGTATTGCATCTTGTGAATTAAGGTTCTAAAAGATTAAAAAATATTTGTAATATTTTTTAATATTATTATTAATATATGAAATAATAATCAAATATAGAATTAATTAAGATGATTAAGTTTAAGAAAAATACTTGGTGAACAAATTATTTTATAATTAAATTCAACTAATTTTTTATATGATTTTTTAATTGATTTTTATCGTGCTAATAAGTTATTAAATCAACTTAATTAAATTTAATTACTAAAAAATTCGATGCAATATCATCATAAATCTTTAGTTTTATTGTTAATGGTTTTGGATTTAAATTTTACGATAAAAAATTCACAAAGAAAAAGTCAAAATGTAAGTGGAAAATCAAAGAGATTGATTTTAAATACCCCAATTCTCTTTATAGTTTATGCATAGGATTAAATATCAATCATAATAATATTTTATATAATATGGAGAATTACTTTTACAACAATATATCATCATTATATTATGATGAAGTACTAATATTTTATATGTATAAAGAATAGAATACAAAATATTCACATGATTCACGTTGTATCTAGGTAAGAGAGAAAATAAAATATTATCGATGTGGGGCCGGCAAGGAACCATCTGGATTTGATCACAGTGCATATAATTATAAGATTCGATTTGCACCGTTGGATGCATAAATGAGCTTTCAAGGGGATGGCCCGGGCCCAGTCCGGGCCCGCATGATAGATGAGTCACGGCCTACTAGGCTATGGACTATGCTTAATCTCTCACGTTAGATCTCTAGATAAAAATTTAACGATTTCTACAAATAACGTGGTCAACTAAATAAATTAAATTAAATTAGTCTAATGATTAATTCATGAGGCCATTTAAACAAATATCGAATTATCTAAATACTGTAAATTACTGAGATACTAAAAAATACATAATTGCTAATAAAGTTATAATTCGAATCATATAGTCTTTTTACATTTATCTAAGAGATCGCGAATTTAAATATTTCTATTTTTAATAAAAAAAATAATTAACTAAATAAAAATATAAGTTATTTATATTTATCAAGTAAGTAACTCTTTTGTATATTTAAATAAGTAGTAAAAATTCAAATTTTAAACTTTAAATCTTAATACAAAATGTTATATTATATCAAGGATTTAATTTTTGTATACTGATTATAAAAAAATATATTCAGGCGTTAAATTATATATTATCAAATAAAAAAAACTAACTTTTATATTTATTGTCAAAAATGCAAATTGAAATTTTATAATCATGTAATTCACTGTATAAGTAAGTGTATACGTGTGGGGAAAGATATGTACTAAATTAAATTTAATCTATGTTTCCATAATTCAGCGGTTATTTATCCTATAATTATTTGAGACTAAAATCATGCTTCAACTCGTATTGTTTTTTAATTTGGATTTTTTTTTATTATAGATTACGAAATTTCAAGATTTGAAAATCAAACTAACCATTAAACTAGCTAGTAGAATTAGAGGCTTAATTATTCAAAAATTCAATAAAAATTTAATTAAAATTAATTAAATATAATAAAATAATATATTTATATATAATTTATTAAACAATATTCATTATTTTAAATCAATTAACTATTATAAAACAGTATTAATTCAAACCATTTTCTAGAAGCATGTGGATTTCCTTTTCTAGAGGTGACACAGGGTGAATGAGATTCACTTAAAGTATTAAGTAGTGTTCATATATATATGAACCGGATCCATATTCTCTTCTGTATGACCTTCATGAGAGAGGATCGGATCTTATCAAAGATTTTACAACTTGTCATCCTCCTCTCTCATGAATCATCGATCAAATCCCAAAATCTTTCAAACTCTTTTCTAAAAAAATAAAATAAAAAAGCTATGACATGAAAGGGAATAATATATCATCTCATAGGATTCCCCGGTAGGTTTGCCTTTCTAAAATTGACAAATTATCACATAATTGTTGCAAAATGGATATTCCTACATATGGGAACTACACATGAAACCATATACCATACCACATATATAGCTAAATCTATATCTCAAAAATATTTTTGGTATTCCAAAATATAATATTCTAATCATTTTTTGTCATTAATTTTAATTTTAAAAATATATAATATATAATAATTAAAATCGATAACTAAAATCATTATAAACACTAGTATTTACGAAACATTTGAAAATTTTTCTCTATATGACTATATATATCGATCTATATCCTTAAACATTTTGCATTTGCTAATGTTTTATGATGAATGAACACGTTACCAATCGCATATGTTCCTTTTTGCACTTTGTTACGCAAAATTATATGCTGCCGCAATGCATTTATGTTTGGTGTGTACTAATTCCATACCTAATCAAATGAATCATTTATTATTCTGATTGCACCTAAATACAATGAACTTTGTAACATTTCTCGTTCGTATTTTGAGGCACGAGATTGTACTCTAGGCTCTGTATGCTTCAGGCATATCTCATAGCCACATGAACATTGAGCTTTAATTAACTACACTATATTAAGGACTATCAAAATTATTAATTATTAATTTAATTTTTTTAGTTTAATTTTTTTTAATTCAGTAATTTAATAATATATTTCATTTTATACTTTTAAATATTAATAATTAACTACTAATAGAAAATAATAAATTCTGATGATTCTTAGTATTTTCAAACAATAATAATCATCATTGCTATGATGACTTACGAAAAGTCAGAAGTTGGAACCCCAAAAATAAATAAGAAGTTCGTAATTTAGTCACGTTCAATTAAGTCACGGCTTACTTCTTGCAATGGGGAATGCATTTAAAAAGTGTTTATATCTATTTTGGAATATGGCAGTTGATACAAGATTTCGAAGAATCACATAACTTTATCATTTCACACGCCTCAAAGAAGGGTCAATGTTATGTGAATAATGAATCAGCTATGTAACTATTAATTTTTTTAGTTCACAGAACCTATGTTAGTTCACTCAAAAACTCTTCTCACACGTTTCGTTTCAAGGATTGTTTGATTGGATATATTATGAGAAATATTGGATAAAAATAACTAGTTTTGACAATTATACAATACACATACGTATATTTTGAATTTGTTATCGTGTTTAATTGTCAAAACTAGTTTTTAAGGTAACATTTTGTTGTATTAATACTGTCACAAGCGAACAAAATTGAACAAGAATTTAATGCAACTAACTACTACTACTGATGATGAGATTTCTTATTTATTAAGAGTTTAATTAAAGAGATAATATTTTTTTAACTAATATCAGCAAATATTTCAAAAAAAAATTAATATTCAATTTAGTTTCTTAATTTACATATGAATTTTATTAATTTAGTCTTTCAAATTAGTTCAGGGACAATTTCTGATACATAGACTTTAATGTAGTATTAACATGGTCAGTCAAATACTATACTGAAACTTGTAAAATAATTTTATTTTGGTTTTAGCGCTCAAATACTCTAAAACAGCGTTATATTACTTGTTTCGAGAGAAAATTTTAATAAACACCATTTAAAGTGCTATTTTAGATTATATGAGTGCCAAAATCAAAACAACGTCATTTTATAGAGTCCAACATGACATTTGACTGTACATGTTAGGGGTGGCAATAGATAGGATAGCCGATCCTACTCGATCTTAACCTGCGGGTACTCGATTCTACCCACAGGTTACAAAAAAGATGAAAAATTATTATATAACTTCATGATAATTTAAAATAAAATTGATTTTTATGCAAAAATAAAGTGTTAAATTATCAATTAGTGATATTTTTTTAGTGGCTAATAATTTTTTACATTTAGTGAGAAGTTTTTTGTTCAACATCCACTTGAAATATATTTTTATATAAATATATAACATATACATATATAGGATACGGATTGATCAGGTAGGGTTGAGACTCAACCCGCATCCTACCCGACCCGTATGAGAATCCTATCCGCACCCTATCCTATCCGCTGCAGACCGGGTTAGCAACCTTACCCGACTAGGTGGGGTTGGATTAGGTACCCACGAGTAGGGTGTATATTGCCACACCCTAGCTCACATCAGTGTTCTATTATATATGTGTATCAAAAATTATTCTAGAAAATAATATGAGACACGACAAAGTTTGAGGATTAAATAGAAGCAGTTAAAACTTTATAAACTAAATTGAATCTCACGTAAAAGTTAATGGACAAAATTAAATCATTTTTTAAATTATTTTTTTATCTTAAATTTTAAATCTAAATTTTATATTTTAAACTTTAAATTTTAAATTTTTAAAAAAATTAAAAAAATTTACAATTAAAAAAACTTATATTGACTAATTAAAAATTAATCTTTTTATATTTATTCATTTGTTAATTAAAATAATTAATAATTATTAAAAATTTCTCTCATTTAAATGTGTCATGTAATCATTGGCTATTTCGCATTAAGCATAGAGAGATATTAAACCATTATTGTTAAAGTTTCTCTAACGTGCTCTTTGAGAGCACTCATTGAATATATACAAAATAAAATATTTTTACTAAAAAATGCATATGTGAGAGGGGGCCAGAGGAACAGAGGGAAGGCTGATAACAATGAGAATGAGAGTTCCACTTGGTATCATGCCAGTGATGCATATGTACGTGAAGTGTCTCTCGATGAAGTTCTTCGATGCGAGGCATACATTCTGTTCTATGAAAAAAATTGAGGGACACCATCTACTTTCCAGGTACTTTTACTTGAGGTAGAAATACAAGTTTACTAAATTGAGAGAGAGAGAGAGAGAGAATTAAATTTAATTTTGTGGGATAAGATATTTCATTATGTGAAAAATAAAAAAACAAGACATGGCATATCATGTCTGTCCACTAGTAATCATATATGAATCGGAAGTTGAGGAGGCCCCCATTCCTTTAGAACCGGACAGATCAAATAAACAACCTAAATGAGCCATTTTTTGTTAATTTAGTGTTATAATTTGCAGACACTATTATAGAGGTATGATCCTAATGCTAAAGTAGTCAAACAAAATTAGGTGCAATACTATGTTTAATTTTTTGGGATTATTTTCTTTCGCTAACAAATATATGCTTTTTGGGTTATTACTTATTACGGACTGGTTAAAACATTATTTTAACTATATATTAGAAGAAAGAAAAAAAAATTATTATTATAACTATATATTGCAGACACCGTTATTCTTTTTTTTTTCAAGAATATATCTTTGAGCTTATTTGGAGTCATAGCCTATCACTAATAATATTATTTTATCTGATCTGTTTAATATATTAAAATATTTTAATTCCCTCCTCTTCAATTTTTAAAAATTGTCTGTTATTTTCGTATCAAGACTATAAAAGAAAAAAACATGATATTTATATAAAAAAATAATTATTATGTAGTTATATATATTTACATATATTGTTTTATAATTTTAATATGTATTTTATATTTTAATATATACTATATATGAATAATTACTTTT
>NC_029776.3:7352525-7382112 GCF_000817695.3 Arachis duranensis
CCATGGGAAAACTCGGGAAGTTAAAGTGCCCGGTCACATCTTGCGACAGAGGGTCAACAATTAATCTCAAAATATACAAGCCACATAATAATCTCTCTTCTTTTTAAAATAACACTTTAAATCAACTCTTCAATTTTTATAGAAATTTCAGTAGCATCTCTTCTAAAACTCAAACTTCTGTCACCTTTCAAGGGTCCTAACTACCAAACTAAATACTTCTCAGTCATTCAAATCATTTCTAATATCAAATTATTTCAAAACCAAACAAATTCCAATATTAAATCTTTTCTCAAAATCAACCAACTCCAATAACAAATCACTTACAAAATCGAACCACACATCTCTCAACCAATCCATTCAATTCAATTTCACAAACTCACTATCAATCCTCAACACATCAACAATTTTCATTAATTTTTTTTTATACTTATCAAAAACATAATCCAATACATACACATTCATTCATCCTTTATACACACATCATATACCATATATATAATCCATCAATAATTTATTCAGTTTATTCCTATCTTAAGGTCTTTTAGCCTAAGTTTTCATGTGATGTTAAACATTAACTACAAAAAACCAAAATCATACCTTGGCCAACTCCTCCCAAAGTTTAGAACTCCTAAAAAACCTCTCCTTTCACAAGCTCCAAGCTTTCAAACGTTAATTTCTCAAGCTTAATCACCTGGATTTTGTTCCAACCCGTCAAATTGAACTCCAAATTAACAAGAACACAATCTAATTCACACAATATCACTATAATCATCATAGGGTTCATTAATTCAATTATTCACAAGGGTTTAACAGTTTCTTACCTTACCCACAGATCAATTGAATAAAACCCAGTGATTATTCGCTGCTAAAGTTCACCTAAATCATCAAAATCATTCAACAAAATTATAATCAACAAGTTATAATTTTGTCGCAATTGAACTGTGCTCCAACACAGTTGCATCCTATAATCTTAATGCCTAAGCTTTCGTGCGAGCGTTTGAGTCCCTAATGGAATATTTGGAATTTTATCTTTCATTAAGACTATTTTTCTCATTGTTTCAGACTAAGGGTGTGTGGAAGGGGTCTTGGATGAATTTAAGTAGTTACCCAGGTCGTAGTATGTTTAGTTTGTTTAAACCATCCTTTAAGGATCTTAAAAAAGTGTATGTGAAGATGCAAATTGGTGAAGAATATTATCCTTTTTCTTAGATTTATTGATGAATGAAAGATTTCCTGTGTTTTGATCTTCGAAACCAAAGCAGATTTTGGATTGTGAAAATAGAGTAAAGAGTGAGGATTATATTTTGGATTTTTTAATTTCGATGATCTCATTGTCTGAGTTGTTATCTATTCCTAGTTTGTTGGAGATTGAAGGAGATAGGGAGGCGATTGAAGAGTATTTAGGTAATTTATATTTGTGTGTTTTTATGTTGTAGTTACTAAATGGTTTGATGAGAACTTTAATTGATGTGTTTTGGTTCTTTTTGCATGAGATAAAGTCCCCACATTGACAACTGCAAATCTAAAAGCTTTTGTGAATAAAGCCAAAAAGAATGAAAAAGATGGGTTGTCTACTAATGTGGGCAGAGATAGTGAAGTAGATGGTGCTCCATCTATTTCCCACCAAGCGGTGGGGTTTAAAAGAAAAAAGGGAGTAGCTACAGCTAAGGTTGTTGATCTGACCGACCTTAAAGAGAGTGGTGAGATGTTTACGGCTGAGGATATCAATGTTGCCTATGAAAGTCATCAAGTTCTTCATGGGTATAAGGCCAATGAACTCATTGTGAACGAAGAGCTATCCTTTTATGGCTACTGCTAATAAGTTTGCTCAGATTCAAGAGGATGTAAAGATTGTACATGAGGCTTGAAAGATTGGTGTGGGTCGTTCTTGCAGGTAAGTGTCTTTTTAATTATGAATTACAATAGTAGTATGATGTTGATATGGGAACTTGTTATGTTTGATATCTAGGTTATTGGTGGTCGGTTAATGTCAATTAGACGAACATCAAAATTAGATGCTATTTTGGAGGGTGATAATATGGCTGCGATAAAGAAGTTGCAGTAATCTCTCAGGGAAAAAGGAGAGCAAGTGAGTAGATTGAGGACTGAAGTGAAAGGCTTGAAGGAAGCATTGAAAAAGCCGAAGATAAGGGTAAAAAATCCAGGATTGAGCTAGAGTTAACTGCTGTTGAGGGTGATAAGTTGAAAGTTAGAATTACAGAGTTAGAGGAGGAAGTGTTAAATGCCTTCACACAGGGTTTTGGTCGGGCTATGGCCCAAATAGAGGTGATTGTTCCTGATTTGGATGTTTCGAATGTTACTAAAATTGTAGCAAATGGAGAGTTTTTAGATGATGATGTGCTAATTAATAACCAGGATGAGAGCGTAGGTGGTAGGCAAAAAGAATAGTACTCGTTTGTTATTTGTGTCTGTCTTTTGAATTGTTTTGCTTAGATAGTACAAAAGTATTTGGCATTTGGATTGTTTTGCTACTGTTAGCTTGATATTAGTTTGCTTTTCCGAACTCAAGGTTCTGTTTTGTATATTTGATAAATATATGTTAGTTCGCATAGGGAATTTTATTTGTTTTTATAGCTTTGAGAATAGATCATCATATAATGACATACATATTTAAATTTGATTGAAATGTACATGGTAGATATAGTGAGGGGGACCTCATTAAAGCCTCTCCAAGAAAAATTTACTATGAAAAAAAGTTTGTGAGCAGGAAAAAAAGTATCTTCCCTTGTCTATATCATGCTTAAATAAAATAATACTTGAGTGAAGATATATTCCAAACACAAGGTATGTTGTTTCCTTGAAGTGTTCGGAGCTTATGCTCTAGGGGTGTACATGGCTCGAATCGAGACATTTTAAGGGTTAATTTGGTGTGATTTCACCAGGTCTAGGATCGGGTAATGGTCTCAAAAATAGACCCGATCATTATTTAAGGTCGGGTCCGGGTCAAGACAAATTTGGCTTCACCTGACCTATGTGCACCCTAAAGGAACTAAGAAAGATATATTTATTTTAGATTAGTTCCAATATTATGTTATATTAATAATAAGCTTATTGTTTTGTTTTTAATCACACTTGTGTAATTAGAAAATAGATCAAAGAAGCATCAAACTAGAATTTATGGACAAATTCAAGTTCAAATATAGATATCAACTTCTCGATAACAAGTTTCTTCTTTATAAATAAGTGCATCATAAATAAATTTCTTTATAAATAATTCTTTTTTATAAATTATTGTTAAAATTTTAAAGGCCCAGTTTTCACCTGGTTTGAATTCGGTATAATTGTAATCCGAAAGTGTTTAGGTTTTATCAGGTCTAGAACTGGGTTAGGGTATAAAAAATAAACTCATGTATATTTAGGGATGAGTCTGGGTTAGGACAAATCCGGTCTTACCCGACCCATGTACACCCCTAGTCCTTCCCATGTTGCAGCGAGCTTGCCGTGTGTAGGTGGCTTCCTGGCTTCCTCTGTGTGCCTGAGAACAAGGTCTCCATCAATGAATGCTCGGTATTGAACTTTTTTGTGATATTTCCTTTGGATAATTATTTGCATAGATCAGTGTCTAATTGCTGCCCTCTCTTTTCCTTCGTCAATTATGTTTAGCTCAAATTGTTTGGTGGAATCATTCTCGGACGTGGTGGTGTACTCGGATCATCTCAAGTTTTGAGCGATCTCTACTGGAATCATTATATCTGTGCCATAAACAAGTTGAAAAGGTGTTTCGCATGTGGTATTTTGGATTGTAGTATTGTAGCTCCAAAGAATTTTAGGGATGAGCTCTCCTGGTTTCCCCATTGGCCTTTAGCGTCTCTGAGCTTCCTTTTAAGGCTTGGTGGATGACCTTATTAGCAGGTTTTGCCAATCCATTTGTTTGTGGGTGCTCTATTGAAGAGAAATGATGTTTGATTTGAAAATCCTGTAGAAATGTTGTAAGGTTTTAGTTGATAAACTGTCGATCATTGTCAGTTATGAAAGCCTTAGGTAAACCAAAACGACATATAATATTTTTTCAAAGAAATGATATAACTTTTTCAGCGCTAATCTTAGCTAATGGTTGTGTCTCAATCCATTTCGAAAAATAGTCAATTGTGACCAATAAAAACTATATCTGGCTAGGGACTTTGGGAAACGGTCCGAGAATCTCAAGCCCCCATTTGTAGATAGGTCAACTTACTGTCGAACTATGTAACAGTTCGGTTGGGTTATGGATGACTCATGAGTGCTTTTGGCAACTATCATAGCGTTTGACCTTATTGATATAGTCTTGTTTCATTGTTGGCCAATAGTATCCTATCCTTGCTATCTTAGATGCCAGACTTATTCTGCTGATATAGTTGCCACACATCCCTCATGCACTTCTGCCATTGCAAGGCTTTTCATCTTTTCCAAGACAACGTAGAAGGGGTTGTGAGAATTCTCGTTTGTATAGTTCATCCCTAACTATTGTGAATGAACTTGCTCGTCTTTTGAATAAGCTCGGGTTGGTGATCCCAACTGGTATTTGCCCTATTCTAATGAACCGCTTATAGGGTTCCCTCCAATCTTCAATTTGTGAATGAGATAAAACTCCTTTGCTGCTGATGCTTGGCTCAAGAGGGCTAAGTTGAGAAAAAAAAAGATTCATTCATATATTTCCTAGTGGTTGCTAGCTTAGATAATGTATCAGCTTGGATATTATGCTCCAATATATGTATGTTATTTAAAATAAAATAAATTGTGAAATAAGATCTTGTACCAATGTGAAGTATTTATCTAGCAAATGATCTCGTACCTATAAGTTACCTATTACTTGTTGGACTACTAATATTGAGTCACAATATACCTGTAAATGAGTTATGTTTAGAGATTGTGCCAACCAAAGGCCAGCTAGTAATGCTTCGTATTTCACTTGGTTGTTGCTTGTTGGAAAAGAGAACTTAATTGACTGCTCGGTGCATAGGTCATGATTATTAGTGAGTAATACGCCTGCTCCTGACCCTTCTGCGTTAGCTGCTCCGTTGACATATAAGTGCCATATATCAACATGATTTGTTTGTGATGTGAATTCGGCAACGAAGTCTGCTAAGGTCTAAGCTTTTAATGTCGTCCGAGGTTCATAGCGAATGTCAAACTCGGATAGCTCCACAGACCACTTTACAAGTTTTTCAGATACTTTGGGTCTTGTTAAGATCTGTTGTAGAGGCTGGTTTGTTTTAACAATGATTGTATTGCTATGGAAGTAATGCCTCGGTCTTCTAGCTACTGTTACCAGTGCGTATGCTAGTTTTTCCTTGTTTGAATATCTAAGTTCGGCATGTTGTAGTAGCTTACTGACAAAGTATACTGGTTCTTCTTTGTTTTTTACCTCTGTTATCAAAATAGAATTGATAGCATTATTAGATACTGAGAAATAGACTTTTAAATGCATACTTGGCATAGGATTCTGTAGGATCGGAGGGGAAGATAATTTATTCTTTAGATCTTGAAATGCTGCTTCACAGTCTGTATTCCAATTAAAGTTTTGTTGCTTTCTTAATGCTTTGAAAAAGTGGTGAGAATAGCTGGAAATGGTAGGCAAAAACTTGGCTAATGCTACTAGCCGTCCTGTTAATTGCTGAACCTCTTTGATTGTTCTCGGGCATGTCTATGATAGCTCGGCATTTTTCGGAGTTTGCCTCGATTCCTCTGGAAGTTAACATAAAGCCTAAAAATTTTCCACTTTGAACCCTGAAACCACACATTTCAGGATTGAGTCGCATATTATGTTAATGTAGCTAAACTTCAAGATCGGCACTGTGTGGGTTTCCTTGGGTTATCTTTACCACTATATCGTCAACATAAACTTCAATATTTCTGCCTATTTGCTTAGTAAAGACTTTATCCATTAAGAGCTGATAAGTAACCCCTGCATTCTTTAGTTCAAAAAGCATTACTTTGTAACAATAATTTTCATATTCATTTATAAAGCTGTTTTATCCTAGTCTTGGGGTGCATTAAGATTTGGTTATAACCAGAATAGGCATCCATAAAATTCAAAAAATTATACCCTGAGGCATTATCTATTAATTTGTCAATACAGGGGAGGGGGTAAGCATCTTTTGGACATGTTTTGTTTAAATTTGTAAAATCCACACACATATGCCACTTACTTGAGGCTTTTCTTACCATAACCACATTGGATAGCCATGTAGTAAATTATAGTTCCTTGATGAACCCTGCTACAAGGAGCTTTTGGGTTTCTTCCAGGGATTCCTTTTTCTTATTCTCGCCAAAATTTCGTTTCTTTTGAGTTATAGGTCGGATAACATGGTTAATCTGCAGTTTGTGGCATATGTGGTTTGGGTCAGTGCCTGGCATATTGGCCGGAATCCAAGTGAAAATATCTGCGTTGTCTTGGAGTATATTGTGGTGTCCTTAATTTAAGACTTGCATTATAGTAGTATCATGCCTGTTTTATTATCGGAATGAACCGTCGCCACCTAGTTATCCTGCACATAAAACTTGACACACAAATGAACTATGGATACAATAGCGCCAAAAGAATATAGAGAAGGTCTACCAAAGATGATATTGTAAGGGCCGATGCAATTGACCACTACGATATAAATGTCCATCTTTTTTTATAATGGATGTTTACCTAGTGTCGTATTTATCCATGTTTAGCTGAGAACATGTACTCTTTCTTCCGAGAAACCCACCAGTTCCCCAAAAGATGGTTGCATTAACATTTCACTCAACCTCATTTTCCTGAAATTGGAGTAAAATAACACGTCGACACTACTTCCTGGGTCAAGGAGTACCTTTCTTACCAAAAGGTCTCCGGTTTGTATGAAAATGACCACTGGATCATCCAAATTCATTGCTTTTGCTTGATAGTCAGAATGTTCAAAGGTGATTGTTGGCATTAATGATCTTGTTGCAACCTCGGATGGAGTTCTTTCGACGACTAGCATTGTTCGGTAGGTTTTTTTGTTGTCGAACAGGTCGGTCCTTCGCACGAGAACCCTCCTAAATTACAATTTATTACACCTCTTGTTTGGGGTGGTTGGTATTTTACTTTATCTTTTGCACTCGTTGTATGATTGGATGAGTTGCCACTTGTCCTCAGTTGTCATTATTGTATGTGACCGTCTACATATTTGTCTAGTAGTCCCTGCCTCGTTAGTCTTTCGAGGAGATCTTTAGAAATTACTCATTCATCGGTAGTGTGGTCGAATTTCTGGTGAAAAGTGCAATGCTTAGATTTTCCACATACTTTTAGTCTTAATACGTCTCGACTTTGCTCGGTGGTTTGATAATTTTTGCATTGAGTATGTCCTTGATAATATCTTCTCTTTTGGTATTGAATTGAGTATAAGCATTGAACTTCGGGGTTAATTTAAAGGACTTCCTAGATTCTTTATTCTGAAGTTTTGACGTTCTTTCTTCCTCTCTCCGAGGTTATTGCTTTTCTAGGCGTCTTGCTTCTCGGAGTTCCTCAATTTTCATTTGTCCAATTACTTTTTCTCGAAATTCTGCTAATGTCCTCAGTTTAGTTATTACTATGGTTTCTTGAAACTTCCCAGAACGAAGGCCGCTTTTAAGTGCAAGTAAGTGGACTTCCCGTCTAATATCGGGGATCTCCATTGTAGCTTTGACAAACTTGATCATGTAACCTTTTAGACTCGCATGCTGACCTTGTTTAATAGTGTTGAGGTAATCTGAGCCGCGTACATATATTTTGGACGCTGCAAAGTGATTGGTGAAAGACTCTGCCAAATCTTCAAAGCAAGAAATGGAACCTGCAAATAATTTAGAGAACTAAAGTAAAGCAGCACCATTTAAACATGTTAGAAAAGAACAACAAAATATAGGATCAGAAGCACCATTAAAAAACATCATAAATTGGTATTTAGTGATGTGAATGTGGGGATGTCCCAGTCCTTCATACGACTTCAGATTGGTTAGAAGTATGAAGTTTTTTAGCATCTGAAATTTCATGATTTTCTCTAAAAAAGGGTTGGATATAGTCTTCCTCTCCTTTGGAGGTGTTAGCTCCTCGAGATTCAAATCTCGTGGTTGCGTATCATTTGAGCTTATTTTTTTTGGGATTCCCAACATTATTTTCCCATTTATTTCTTGAGCTAGCAGTTTGGGCATTCTATGAACCTCAGCCTGAAGTTCAGCATTTTGCACCAACTGCTCGTATTGTGTTAACTGTAGGATTCTGTTGTCAGTCATCTTTAAAATATTTGCAAAATAATACGTAAATACAAAAGTATTAACAAATTTAGTGGAGTTAATCTATCTCGGGCCTTACGGCGGGCGCCAAAATATTCTGTGTCGGATAGTGATCATGCCGATGTATAGCTCGGGTTTGTCAAGCACCAGATGTCTCGGTGTCAGAAATCCGTTCGTCTTTCCACGAATATCCAAATGTCGGGAAGTCATGCAAAAAATATTTCGATGATCTAGTCAGTAAGATTCTTTTGTTATCAGTGTTATATCTTATTCATTGGATGTCTCTATCTTTTATAGTTGACGAAGCCCATAATTTTGTAATTGCTTTATTTGTTGTAGTTTCTATCTTTCAAGGTGGTGATTAGTTTATTTTAAATTTCAAAAGTTATCCATTGTTATATTGGTTGTGTTAGCAATTAATTCTGTTGATATTGGTTTTTAGAATATTGTGTACCTGTGGATTCTATTCAAAATTTATTCGTTGATAATATTTTATTTTAAAGTTAAATGTTATAATTCAGGATCAATTATAATTAAATGACGTCATTAAACTCTATCATGTATGTATACATGTTATTGTGATTTAATTGGAGAAAATAGTAAAAGAAACATTAAATTGTGATAGGTAATATGAATTAAGGGGAAAAAAGGTAGGTTGACTGATTAATGATAATAAAACTAGTGGGCCTAGTTAGTTGTGCTGTTGGCAGGACTCCTCCTTTGAGAGAGAAAGGAAGAGATGGGCCTGGGCTTTAATAATTGAATGAAAGAGAGGAGAGAGAAACAAGAGAGATGAATTGTGGGGCCCACTGCGTAGGTACTGTTTCCACTTGGGGAAAACAAGCTGTTGAACCACACCCTCGTCTCACTTCTATTATGGGAAGGTAAAACTTTTGAAATTTCAATTTTGGTGATAAATAATAAAAAGCTTTCACAAAAATGTCATTTCATACTTCTCTTTATTGGTTTTTATATTTTTTTTTGGTGACACTTATTAGTTTTTATATGAATATGTTATTAATAAGCAGGTAAAATTATATATTATATGAGAATAATAATATTAATTTCCATTTTATATTGTGAATGGATTTGCACGTTTCTAAAGGACTTTGGTCTTTGACGTGGTCTTCATCGCTATCTATTTATCAATATTTTCTTTTTGTTTTTTAATCTAAATTTATTTACCCCGGTGTGTTAAATATTTATATTTAGTTTGTTAACTTATATTAATTATTGGTATAGAAATAATTTTTTCAGTTAATATGTAGATAATTATTCTCTTAATATATACTACTAAAGTCAGCATCTTTTTTATGAAGAAACCCACGAAGGTGTGATTTATATACAAATAGGTATTTGTATGATAATAGAACTAAAGTATAAACATAGGTATAAATTATACAAATCTATATATATAATATCAATGAATCCTATGGTTTTTGAGTTGGCTTAGACATTGTCTGGCACAGTAGGGGGTTAGACCCACGCCCACACACGGGCAAACCCACCCTACAACACACGCTTTTTCTTTCCATAACTATTTCATTTGGGCATAAAACAGGACCTGAATTTTCTCATAATAAATCTTGGCTTGATTAACCAACTATCAGTTTATTTATCTATTTAAATAAATATTAAAAATTTAAATATTATTTTGTACATATAATAATTTATTTATAATAAAATTTAGATTTATAATAAATTAGCTTGATTTTATATATAGTATCCTAAAAAAAATTACCTTTTTCTTTTAAAGTTATGTTTATTTAGTTGTTTGAAAGTGAGTTTTATTTCGTTTATAAGCTTTAAAGTGAGTTTACTTTTACTTATTTGACTGTACATATAAAATTAAATCAATAAATAACATTGTTTTCTTGTATTGTAGTTGATTGAAAATGTGTTCAAGTAATTTTACATAATCTTATGTTATTGATTATGAACGCAATATACGTAAGACTTTAGGAGTACTTAAGTAAAATACTTATAATTAGCGTTAGAGAATTAAGAATAAGAATGTTCAAAAAATATTGGTAGTCTGTTAAAACATAAAAGTGAAAAGTAGTAGTAATAAATTGGAAAAAATAAAAGTGAGAGGGTGTTGGGTGAACACGCGCAGAGAAAGGAGAGTGACGTAGGAAGAAGGGAGAGGAAGGTCATAAATACGAGGTACACAGCGTAGGAAAGGCATTGGTCGCTTGGGGGAACCAAAGAGGCAATGGTGGCCCTCTTCCCGTACTCTTGGATTGGATTTTTCTGGAAACAATTTCCTTTTACTTCTATTATTCTCCCTTTCCCTTTTCTAATCCCTTTTCTCACTAGTAAATCCCTCTCTCACTTAAAAATGAATACTAACAAAAATAAATATGCCTTTCTTTTTATTCTTTTATATAAAACTTTTAAAAATAAAATATAAAACGTAAACTAAATGCATTGTAAATTTTTAAAAGACTTTGTGATGAATTTATGGAAAAAAAAATTACAAATAATCTTTTTAAAAAATTTGTGATAGATCTATATATTCATAAAAAAGAATGTGAAATTTTTTTTTTGTAAAATTGCAATAATAGACTTAACAATTCTTGGTGAAATGATAAAAGGACTAATAAAGATAAATTATGTTCGGATTGTAATATTGGAAGGACGTATTACAGGTTCTTGATGAAATGAGATGAAATAAAGACTAAAAAGGATAAAAAAAAATTATTGTGATTTTTTAAAAATTTGTAAATTTTTGATAAATACTAAGGGATTATTAGAGGTTTTTTTGTTATCACTTTGTCATCAACTCAATTTTTTTAGTCAATTTTAATTAGTCTAATAATTTAACAATATATTTTATCTCATATTTTTAAATATTATTGACTAACTAATGGTCAAAAACAATAAATTCAAACACCTCTCTAGCCTTCCTTTTTTTGAAAAAGCATATTTTAATATTTTTAAAGGCTTAAAAATCTAGTAACAAATTTTTAAAAAAATCTACTTCCTACATTAGTGTTTAATTAAGAATTTATAGAGCATAACGAATTTATACTCCATTTTATGGTATGGCGTGCTCTAATAGTGAAAAAAAATATATTAAGAATCCAGTTTGTTTCCCAAAATGCCCTTGCGTGACCACCCATTAAATACTTCGATCATTTGCAGTTTTCCCCTTCTGAGCTCCCCCGCGTGGTAAAAACGTAGTCCAAATTCTAAAAAGGAAAAAATGGTTGGAGGCGTGAATGAATTGGAGGAGGTGTGGCCTCTAAGTAAGTTATGAATAATAATTATTATTACGAGTGATTGATGCAAATGATTTAACCGATTAGAGACTAACTAACAAAAGGTAATTTTAAGTAATGATACATCTTTTTTGGACTTGGTCCTTCCTCTGTCTGGTGTCTATTATCCATCCAGAGTAATTCCATGGAGCCACAAGGATTTCAATGCTTTTCGATTTCGTTAACGTGGGAAAGTTATTTGAGAAAGAGATGCTTCTTCTCTTTCGGGATTTCCCTACTCTCATTCATTCATTCATTCATTTCATTATTATCAAAAAGTGACCGTGCAGTGAATTAAAAACACAATATAAAAATAACCAAAACATCATTGGTGCACAAAAGAAGAAATTAACCACTTTGTCCTTCGGAAGAAGCAAAACAACAGTTCATAAATAAAAATTAGCTGTTATTATTATTATTAAAGTTTACACATAAGCGAAAATAACAAGTTTTTATATTTATTATTTAAAAAATTATTCAAATATATAAATTTAATTAAATGATTATATAAAAATATTTATACATGTATCAAAATTAATTTTTAGCCAATAATATGGATTAATAGTTTAAATAATCCATAAATATCATGCATGTATTAGTTTGGCTTTGAAACATTAGACTCCTCAAACAATTCTGTAAACATAAGTTATGCGATTCTTTCGTTAGTTATATAATCTATCAACATTTATGAGAGAGAATAACTAATTTTATTTATGATTGTAATTTTTAGCAATCAATTTGAAGTGTGTAAACTTTTTAAAATAAATTGATGCACATGTGATTATTTAGGGACATTTTTTAATAAATAATCTACAAATAATTTTATAAGTAGTCGTTCAACTTTAAAGTATATAATGATGGGAAATTTTATGATGTTTTTTTAAATTTTCGTCTAACTTAATTAAATACGATCAATTTTTGGTGATAAGAGAGAAATTATATATAAATAGACTCTACTCTTTTATATTTGTATTAGATACTTAGATATAGAATTATAGACGCCATAACAATAATCGATATTGAAGTCAACTAAATTTTACACTAATATATAAGGGTAATTGAGAATAATATAATATTGTATATATTTTTCAATGAAGAAATGATAGTTTTTAATATATTTGATATAAAAAGACAAATACTATAATGAAAAATGTCAAAAGCGTATTTTCATACAATATTTGTTTAATCACCCTTTAAAAGTGTTGTTTATATA
Source organism: Arachis duranensis (assembly GCF_000817695.3). Taxonomy (NCBI): domain Eukaryota; kingdom Viridiplantae; phylum Streptophyta; class Magnoliopsida; order Fabales; family Fabaceae; genus Arachis; species Arachis duranensis. Next base: position 7,365,222 of record NC_029776.3, read on the forward strand.
AAAAAGTAACAATTAAAAAATAGCAATATTTTTAGATAAAAATAGTATTTTTATAACATTGTAAAATCAGACCTTATAATGTATTATCTAATAAAAAATATTTTTATACAAAAATAATTATAGAGTCTTAATTAAAATATTCACCTATAAAAAATGCTTTATGAATACAAAAAAAGCTTATATATATGTGATAAATATATTAGTTAATTTATTTTTAATATATATTTTATATTTTGAAGTAGAATTAAGATGGTTGAAAAGATTTATATTGAATATATGTTATTGATGAAATATATTTGTAGAAGAGTTATTATTAGCATATAGAAAAAGAGGAAGGAAGAGGGTGATAAGGAAAGCAAGGAAGGAAGTGATGGTTTCGGGTAAGGTTGCTGAAACTGGCCTCGTCTATGCTGTATTGGGCACTTAAGGGAATACAAAGATCCTTCACCTTCTCCCTCTTTATTATTGCCCTTTTTCCCAACACCTACCCTTCTCTCCAGTCCTAGGTTTGATTTTTTCTTCTCTCTCTCTCTCTTCTCATTCCCCCTCTTTCATCTCTCTCTCTCAATTAAAGTCCACACACTCACTTGGCTTGCATCCAAACCAGAGCAAGAAGAAACTCAGAGAGAGTACCATGAATCATAAATCTCCTTGTACTTTAATTTCGTGCTTAATACATATATTTTCTTTCTCTCGCTAATGCCTCACCCTCTATCTATATAGTAGCTACCTGAAACAAGTGTTCAAACTTGAAACAAGAAACGGAAGAATGTGGGATCTGAATGACTCTCCCGACCACAGAAAGGACTACGACTCTGAAGAAGCTTGTTCTTCACCCAAGACTGCCACTACTTCCATGGACGATGACGTCAGAGGCAAGACCCTCCGATCTGCCTCCAATTCCAGCTCCTCTGCAGTCCTCCTAGAAGACGGATCCGAAGAAGACGAAGAACAAGCCAGCAGAACAACAACTACTCTCAACAACATCAACAGTACCAGCAAGATATTCGGCTTCTCCGTCACCCCCATGGACGGCGACGACAACCCTCCCGTGACCCATCAGTTTTTCCCGGTGGAGGACTCCGGCTGTGGCGGAGGAGGAGGAGGAAGCTCGTCGTCGTCGTCGTTCCCTCGAGCGCACTGGGTTGGCGTGAAGTTCTGCCAATCGGAAGCAGCAGTTGGGGGCGGTGGGAAATCGGCGGCGGTGGAAGTATCTCAGCCTATGAAGAAGAGCCGGAGAGGACCAAGGTCTCGGAGCTCACAGTATAGAGGAGTGACCTTTTACCGAAGAACGGGTCGTTGGGAATCTCATATTTGGTCCGTCAGTTAGTTAGTTAGCATAGTAACAAACAAATAAATGCCTTCTTTCTTTTCCTTCATTATGTTTGAATTGATTCTCATACATGTTTGTCCTTCACGCTGCAGGGATTGTGGAAAACAAGTTTATCTGGGTAAGTACATGTCTATTTTTCTTTAATTTAATTATGATTTTTGAACGGTAACTCATGAAATAATTGCTTCTCTTTTGTCTGGCTAAAATTTGTGCAGGTGGATTTGACACCGCACATGCAGCTGCTCGGTGAGTGAGCGAGCCAGTCAGCCAGCATATATATATTTCTCTCTCCTCAGTCCTCACCTTTCTTAATTCATTTTTCTGCTTTGGACAGTGCTTATGATAGAGCGGCAATTAAGTTCCGCGGAGTGGAGGCTGACATTAACTTCAACATAGAAGACTACGAAGAAGACTTGAAGCAGGTCATTCATCAATTAATTAATTCATTCATTTGATCATTTGCATCTCTATTCTCCTTATGGTGGTGTGTTGTGTAAAATAATAAATAGATGACGAATTTGACAAAGGAAGAATTTGTGCACGTGCTTCGGCGACAAAGCACTGGCTTTCCAAGAGGAAGTTCCAAATATAGAGGCGTTACCTTGCACAAGTGTGGAAGATGGGAGGCTCGTATGGGCCAATTTCTAGGCAAAAAGTATGCCCCCTCTTCCCCCCCCTCCCCTTCAATTTCATCTATTTTGCTAAGCTACCCTCAATTTTATTTTATTTTATTAGGTACGTTTATCTGGGCCTCTTTGACACTGAGATTGAAGCTGCCAGGTATCTGCTTTTCTCAATTTTGTTATTTCCAATTCCAATTTAAATAAATCCATCATGCTAGGGTTTTAATTGTAGGGCATATGACAAAGCAGCAATCAAATGCAATGGCAAAGAGGCCGTCACCAATTTTGATCCCAGCATCTATGAAAACGAGCTTAATTCTGGTAATTATAACATATATTTTCTTATTATAAACATTCTCGTTCTTAATTAATTAATTAAATAAATATTTGCCACGGCAGAATCGTCAGGAGGCAACGGTGCAGCAGATCACAATCTGGATCTAAGTTTGGGCAATCCAAGTTCAAAGCATAGCAGTACAACAGATTGGCACAATGAGGGAGCCAACAATAACAAGCATAAGGTATTATTATTATTATGATACTAATTATATAAAGCGATTAATTTAATTCTGATTAGCACTAATACATATTTCAGCTGGTGAATATACTACCAAAACCATGTAGTAGCAGAAGCAACATAGAGAGTGAAGCCATGCCCCCAATGCGGCTGCTAAGTACTCATCAAACGCAATTTCCGCTCTCAAACGAAATGCATAGATACGGTCCTTATTATAGATCCCATGCAGCTGGAGAAACTCCGCATCAAATGCTACACGCGTTTCCACCAAATTTTCATGTTAGTGTAGTTACTTGAATTCGATTTGATTACATTGTGGTGTGTGAAAAACATGATGATGCATATATATGTGCAGTTTCCAAGCAGCAGCAAAGGAGGCCGAATTGGAAGCGAGCTTTCGCTGTCATCATCAATGAGCGATCAAGAACAGTGGCAAGCAGGAGCTGGAGGAGGGCCTCCACATTTGTTAGCAACTGCTGCTGCAGCATCATCAGGATTCCCGCCGCAGATTTTAACACCCTCGTCCCAAGGTTGGATCCACAAAAATGGCTTCCACACTCTCATGAGACCCTCTTAATCATCGATCATTTCTTTTTCCACATTCAAATAATTAATTAAATAATTATTTTAATTAATTAATCTCTTCGACCTCCTGAGCATATTTCTTATATTTATATTTATATATATGTACAAACAAATGGGTGCATTCTAGTCTCTATTGTTTTAGTAAGCCCATACAAAAAACCATAACTTTACCATGGAGGTGAAAGAAGGGATAAAATGGAAAAAAAGGAAACCCAATTTGGGAATTCACTGGTCTTGCTCTGCCTCAGTCAAACTAACAAACCGACGCAAAAATCTTTTAACTCTAGATACTATAGATTCTGCCCTCTGACTCAAATTATTATCATCATTTATAAATATTATTTATATGTATATTTATTACATTGTTACTATTTTTATTTTTTTCCCTTGCGCTATGGTACATTTGTGACAGCACCTATTCGTTTCTTAATTTGGGATGTATTGCTATCACACACACATGGTTTTGTCAATTTGTTCCTTGTTTGTGTTGGGGATCGGATAGGGTTAGGCGTTTGATAACTTTGCTAAGGTAAGATGCTAGGTTTGGTTCCTTAATAGGGCAATGCTTGTTTTTTTGACAAAAAAACGTTGCCACAAAATTCCTAGCTATAATTGCTTTTTGCTTATTGCTTATATAATAAACAACAAATAATAAGTGAAATTAAGAAAAAGGGCAAGAGAAATTAATTAACTCTTATAGGGGGTGTTTGGCAGAGAGATGCAAAGTGAGTTATATTTTTTATTATTATTATTGTTATTATCTCGGAAATATCAAAGGGATGGTGATGAATAGTCTCAATCAACGGTGTCCTTTGAATCAGTTCTTATGAACAAAAGCAGTCAGACAAAGGCGTTTATGACGAGAGGGACCTATCATTGTTCGTCTAAAGCTTCAAAAGGACACTGATGCAATGGAGTGTGAGAGAGAATAGGGTGCCACCAAAAGGGTATCAAATGGTCGTGAAGGTAGAGATCACAGGGGCATGGATTCTCTCCGGGGTTAACCCCTCATGTCAGAATTTTTTTTAACTTTTACGACAACAAAATTAAAAAGAAAAAATGTGATTATATATTAAGATATTCAATCATCAATCATGTGTCCGGTCCACTCACAAATTTATTGTTACAAAGAGTGTAAACTTAGATTAAGCGGATTTATCATTTATGTTTCATTTTATAAGAATAAGAATAAAGGGTAAAGTTAGTACTTTACGTTTAGATGTAATCTTATTTTAGTCCTTTAGATTTAAAGTGTCTTATTTGAATTTAAAAAAATTTTATTTAGCTTTAATTTAGTCTCACCATGAAGTCAAAGATAAATAATTAACGAAATATCCTACATGACAGTAGTATAAGAACAAGGCCGATAATTTGAAGAATAAAGTACAAGCTCCAGAGGCACAAAATCAACCATGGATGCACTAATATATGTATTTAACATTTTTTTTAGTTTTATAGAAAATATTTTATTTTAATTATAAGAAAAATGATAAATAAATGTATTGATGCATCTACGTTGATTTTGTGTCTTTGGAGTTTGTTCTTATACTACTGTCATATAGAAAATTTCGCTAATTATTTATCTTTAACCTCCGGTGAGACTAAATTGAAGCTAAATGAAATTTTTTTTGATTCAAATAGAACACTTTAAACCTTATAGACTAAAACAAAAATACGCCCAAACGTAGATACCAATTTAGTACTTCACCTAAGAATAAATAATGCATCATGAGTTGTCAATAATAATGATGCAAGTAAATATTTGTAATTATATGAATAAATAATACAACTCTAACTTTAGTAAGTTACCATAAAAATAAAAAACAACTATATTATATTATGTGTACGAAAAACATTAACAATTAAATCAATTATCGGTATAAAATACATATTAAAATATAAAATATATATTAAAAATAAATTATTAAAAAATATTAGAAGATTAACATAAGTTATTTTTTTAGTCAGCAATATTTAAAAATATAACTTAAAAATATATGGTTGGATTATTCGAATTGATGATTAAATATTAGTAAAAAATAATAAATTCTAATAATCTTTAATTTTTTTTAAATAAAATATGTATTTATACATAAATATATGGTGAATAATTTGGTAATTGATTTTTAATATGTATATAATATTTTTAAAAAATATAATAAACTAATATTTAAATAATTAATATTATGTCAGTCAATTTTTTATTGTAAATTTTTTTTAGCTTTAAAAAATTTAAGGTTGAGAATTATAATTTAAAGAGTAAATTACCAATTATGTTTTCGAATTTGTAACACGCTGACATAAATAATCCTAATATTTGATAACGACAATCATACCATCGAAAAAATTAAAAAACGCTACAAATCTGCCCATTCGTGAGGAGAACTCTTTTCCATTAAATGGAGTTTGGTGATGTGACAAACGGAATTTCAACGTGGCCTTCGTAAAGGGTTTCAATCCCTTTTCTCCCTTGTATAGAATTGAGAGAGAACGTTTTTCCCAATTTCAGTAGAAAGCGAAACCTTAACCATTGCAAGTTGACCTAGAATGAAACACAGAAGCAATTCAACTCTCTTCATTTGCTCCATCAACATCTTTCGATCTCTGTGTGTCGTCTCAGTCTCAACACTGGTAAACCTCCCTTTCAAGACCCCACATGCATTGCATACTACTGTGCCATTTTTAGAACATTCTTCCACCCAAGCAGATTTCTCATTCGTTTCGTCCATCCACTGAAAATAACGGCACCCAGTTTTCTTCGTCTGCCCAACACAAAAATCATTCATCAAGCTCAATTGTCAACCGGGGGACAAATGAGGCAGAAAATTCATACATAGCTTTCACAGAGGACACCTGAAGAACCATCTTCCTGGGTTTCTCCTCATCTTCGACTTCAACGCCACCACCTGAAGACGGCAGAAGCATGTCCCACAATATAGCTTGCTCACATGTTCTTCGAGCCCTTCAGAGTTACTATTTTTCATAGACTGTGTCCTTCGATTACAACTGGACATGACTTTGCTTCCACCATGCATGGCAATGGTTAGGATTTTGTTTTCTGCTGAAATTGGAAAAAACGTTCTCTCTCAATTCTATATAAGGGAGAAAAGGGATTGAAGCCCTTTACGAAGGCCACGTTGGAATTCCGTTTGCCACATCACCAAGTTCCGTTAAATGGAGAAGGATTCTCCTCACGGATGGACAGATTTGTAGCGTTTTTAACTTTTTTGAGGGTATGATTGTCGTAATCAAATATTAGGGTTATTTATGTCAGCGTATTATAAATTCGGGAGCATAATTGATAATTAACTCTAATCTAAAAGATATAAATTAAAATTTAAAATTTTAAAAATTAATTGATGGGAAAAAAAGTTGACTTCCTCATTAATCTGAAACAAAAATAAAAGGTTAACAAAAAACAATGTTATGATAGTAGTAATAAACTAATAACGAAGTAGGGGATGCATGAAGCAGTTGGGTCATTATTTATTTATGGCATATGTACCTTAGGTTTATGGGAGCAGGGTTGATTGGTTAGTGGGTTTGGTTAGGTTCAATGATTCTATAGTTGTGAGTATGCTAGGGAACAACATCTGACTAGGAAATGAATCAGATCAGGCCCGTTCTTTGATGATAAACATTTATGTAATTTGGATCTTACATTTAAAATATTGATTTTATTTTTCCATAATTGGATGGGTCATATTTTAAAATAATTTGATATGGAGAACAACACCTTTCATTCGACGAATCAAATCCTAAACTTTGCTGTCTCGTTGGTTGCAATTATGATAATAATGCAAGTATAAAGTAAGATTAATCTCCTTCAACCAATTTGTTATTGCTATCATATTATAATGTTTTATTATATTATTTCTTTTGGATGAATGAATAAAATAGGTAAAGCATAAGTTGCTTCCATCATCCGCAGCGTCATCATAGATATTTCGGGAAAAAGTGGGGCCCAAATAATCGATTTGAAAATTTCATGTTGATTATTATTGTTTTTATTTATCCTTTTGGGTACAATAAGTTGAAGTTATATACACTGGGTTTTACACTTTGTTGCCACCAAAATGAAATAATAATAATAAAAGCTATGAAGGGAGGTACAGCAACTAGAATGTGCCATGAAATTGACGACTTTAATATTTATTTCGTAAAGATTATATTATATATAATAACTAAATACGAAAGCGTCACCTCCCTAACTAATTAATAAAGAGAAGAGACATTGTTAGGTTAATTAACAGCAAGAGTTAAATTCAGTGGTCCAAAAATCAGAAAACAAAGTGATGCCAGTAAGGGAAAAGGAGGGTAAAAAATAAAAAAGTTGCAGAAGGGAGACTATGTTGTTCACTGCTCACTCATACTTTAACTTTGCTTCGGATCTACGAGACACTGCAACGTAACAGATTCACTTCTATCTCTTTCTTATTTTTTACCTTACGTAATTATTATTATTATTATTATTATTATTATTATTATTTTCTTATTTTACATTTTTTCTTTATGGAATCGCTTATACATTATTAGCTTCTCTTTCCTTTAAATCAAGTAATAAATATTCTATACCACATTTTTTAATTTTAAAAAATCCACCTGTACGGTCATTTTTTCTTCAAGTTCAGACCATATAAAAATCAGTATATTACATTTTATTAGAAAGTTAATTTTTTTAAATTAAATTTTAAATGTTACATCTTTCAAATTTCTAACAAATGAGAGTTAAAAGAAGCAATTTTATAATAATAAAAATATTAGTTAATATTAATAAATTAAAAATTAATTTTCTATATTTATTCTACATTTTAGTATAGGTATGATAAATAATAAAATGTATATAACATCGTCTATAAATTCATAGCAAACTAACTAGGGTAATTTTAAGACAAAAGAAACCTAGTATATATATTTATTTAAAAATACTATTTGTACACTAAAATTAGTTATTAATGTATTTGTATATAAATATATATGTGGTTTAATTTATTTTTAATGTCTATTTATATTTTAATATATATTTTATACTGATAGCTGATTATAGTGGTTGATTTTAGTGTACACGATAACATAATTGATATTTATATGGCTATTAAAAGTAACAAGTTATGTCTAGTAATTTTTCAAATCAGTCAAAAAAATTTTAAAAAACAGACATTTTAATTCCTAAGAAAAATTAATATACAAAAATCGCTAAGATTTTACTCCAATAGACAAATCAGTCCCTAGTCTATTTTCTGGCGGAATAATTATCCAAATAAGTTCATAAGGATTTTGAAAACAGACATTTTAGCCCGAAAGAAAATTAATTTCTATATGTATTTGTTTTTATTTTTAATTTTATATATATTTTCTCAAATTAATAATTTTGTTAATTGTACATTGTAAGATTTCAGATTTTTCTTTTGAAAATTAAAATATGAGTTATTTGAAATTTTGAACTTTGTTTCATGAATGACGAAGAAAAAAAATTTAGAACGAAAATTCGAACACTTACTTTAAAGGTTTTGGTTTAAAATAGGAACAACGGACTTAAAATTACAAATGGACCCAATTGGGCCCAAATCCATGATATATAATTCCTTCACTCAATCCATTTCAATTCATTTCTTCCCCAAAGTGAGAGAGAGCCACGTACAAGGGAGAACAGAGGTGCCCTAGAGCACTATTTATCCCAAACTTCAAACTCACATGACTTTTAATTTGAAACTTTGATTGACGATCTGTTTATGGCCACGCATTGTTCTCAACTCCCTCTTCATTTCTATTAAACTTTTATAGTGAGTAATCTCAAGAACTCATCTCTGATTCTCAGTTTATTTTTAATTTCGAGTTTGGATTTAAGATATTGAGGGAATGATAATTTTGATGTTTAGGAGATGATTAATCTTGCGTCCTAGTGGGTTTTTGCCCAAGGTTCCATTAGAAAAGATAAGAGGACATTTTTTCGTTAATTTCTCTCATTATATGTGAAATCCTTTGTTAAGATGTATGAAATTTGGTGTTATTAGATTAAATTAAGTTAATAGAGAGATTGGTTTGGCGTGTGGACCTTTGGTTGAAGCTTGGGTTAGATTGTGAAGGAAATTCAATGGGTTGGAAACCGTCGTCAATAAGGTAGGAATTTTTCTAAAAACTATTTTATTACCAAAGATTATTATATATCGATATCGATATGAAAAATTATATTTTTGGTGATTATGTGAGTCTCATGAATTGGTATGTATGCTTGATGATGTGCTTGAATGATGAATTAATGTAAATATTGTGTTTGATGATGGTTGAAAATGTATGTTTGATTAGTAAATAAATGTTGTGATTTTGAATTACCTTGTGATGAGCTATGAAATTGAGTTGAATGATGTTTGACGTGAAAGTTTGAGCTTAAGGTCGTGATAGAATGAGATACCCCATATTTGGTAAGTTATGGTAAGTTGGTTGAATTGATTGAGTGAATTGTTTCTCTTGGTATGTTTATGATATTGGATTGCTTGTGTGTAATATGTGGAATTTGAATTTTTAGATGATTAAATGTGTTGATTTAAAAAATTGACCGAGGATAAAAGTTGATGGATGAAGAGGAATTTAGTGTATTGAGTATGGTTTGAATTTGGGTATTGAAAGAGAAGAATGGTTATTGGTTTGAAAAGTAAAGGAGTTAGAAAATTGTAAATTTGAAAAGTGCAGAATTTTGTGTAAAAAGTGAATTTTTACCAACTTCGATAGGTCATAACTTGGCATTTGGAGCATGAAATTGAGTGAAATATATCTTGAATTAAAGCTAGTTAAAAGATCTTTAAAATAGTTCAAGAATGGGTGAAAAATAACTTTTGTACCAAAAGTTATGAGTTTTGAAAAATTGGAGTTTATAACTGAATTCTGTAAAAATTGCAGAAAGTTGGGGGTCCTGCGTACGCATGACCCATGCGTACGCATGACTTGCTTTACAGAATTGAAATTTTTCGTGCACATATCCTTGCGTACGCGCAAGGGCAGAATCATACGTACGCACGAGACATGCGGACACATGACTTGAAATTTTCGAAAATCTAAAATTGATTTCTTTTTGTGCGCTTCCCGCGCGTGCGCAAAAAAGTGAACTCGTACATATGTAGGAGGCATGTGTATGCACGAATGTCCTTTTTTTCAGAAATGATAATTTTTAACTGTTTTAGCCTATCGAATCTACTTTTTTTCACCTCTGTAACTCCTGTTTAAGGTCCGCTAACTAGTTCTTAGGCTCTAGAACGAGTGAGAATATATTGAGTGGATTAAACTGATACGTTTGAGTGGGATGGAGAATTGAAAAATATAAGTTAATGATAATTGATGAAAGATTGTGGTTAATGAACCTGCTAATTACAAAAGTGATTAAAAACATGAATGATAAGAGTAATGACAATCTAAATTACTGTATTCTAGCAAGGTCAGTGACATAACCCGCTTGCATACTAAAATGATGTTTACTTTTGGTAAGGACGGTGGTCTTATCCCGCTTACGTGTTTATGATTAAATGAGGAATTTGTTTAAAAAGTGTGAGGAAAACTATATTTCAAGAGTGTGACGAACACTATATTTTGGAGCAAATAGGTAAGCTGGGATTGAGGATTTCCTCACTTACTGCGATGAGAATAATTAATTTTGTAGTTGATATAATTATATATAATTGTGGATTTGGTTATGATCCTGACTATTGTTGATTATGATTATATTAATGATGAGTTGGATGATAATAATAATTGTGATTGAAAAGTGTGTCGGGAACTATATTCTAAGAGTGTGGCGGGACTATATCCCAAAAGTGTGATGGGCACTATATATTGAAAAGTGTGGCGGAAACTATATCCCAAGAGTATTACGGGTAGTATATCCAAAGAGTGTGTGAGCATTATGTCCTAGAAAAGATGTTGGGCACTATATCTCAAGAGTGTGGCATAGACTTTATCCCAAGAGTGTTGAAGTGTAACAGAGAGACGATATCTGGGTTAGCTACCGAATGTGTCAGGTTCTGGCAGTATAACTGACACGTAAACTCATGGCCAGTAGGACATGCATGCATCACACTGTATTTGTTTGCATTTGCTTGGGTCTGCATAATTACTTGGCTTGTCTAATTGACATTCTGTTAATTGCTAATTGTACTACTTGTCGTACTTGCTCTCTATGTGTGATTGTTTGCTTATCTGTTTGATTGTTTGTGATTGTGACCCGTTGGTTTGGAGTGTGGTGGCGTGTAAGTAATGATATTGTCTTTATGCCGGAGGCTGAGATTGGATTTTGTTGTGGGCCGGAGGCCATGATTGGTTGCGTGGAGGCCGTAATTTGGTAAGTTGTTAAAGGTTAATATACACTTTGACTTGTGGTGAGTTGTGTGTTGATTGATTTTGCTTGAGTTGGAGGCCATGATTGATTATGTGATGAGTCGGAGGCCGCAATTGATTTTTGTTAAGGTTTAGTATAGTATGAAAAATCAAACTGATTCAACATAGACTTAATGAATCTATACTTGGAATAGGTTGGTCATTCATACTGTTTGAGTAACTTGTAAGATTTTATAATAGAAATATGAATTTGAATTTTTAGATAGTAACTATTGGTTTTTGAAAAGATTCATAAGGTGAGCGATAATCACTGCAGTTGAAGTCCATTCTTTTCCTTACACATATCCTCTTATGACAATTCTAAATTTTCTAGTGAGATCGTGTGATTAGATTCTAATTTCCTATAGACTTCTCTTTTCAGGAAGTAGATGAGAAAATTTATAACGTGATTTCTGCACTTTATGATTGTATTATCATAGATATCTTTTCTCTCATCTTATTATTGAGATTTATACTTTTGTAAAGAGTGATAGAAGTCATGATTGTAATGATGATTAATTTTTGTAAGTTACTTGTTTAAATGATATATGTGTGTGAGTGTGAAATCTTGTGATTGATATTGTATGTATACATGCTTGTAAAATGAAAGAAAAAGTATTTTTGGTTTTTCAAAGAAAAACAGAGATACGATTTCAAGTTAAAGGCTCCTATTTTATTATTATATATGTATGGTAGTCGTCGTAATATCCACTTTATCAGAGTAACGCAGCTGGAAGCGTGACATTCTAATAGTAAGGATGTTACATTATGGTATCAGAGCAGTATTTTCTGTAGAGCTTGAGGAATGAACTGACTATGCTTAAAGTGTATACTCTGAGCGTCTGTTATATAGTAGGTCTTGTCTAGGTGACAAGAATTTGAATTTTATACACATGACAGTCTATTGATAAATGCTGTTAGTCTATCATTGCATATCCCATAGTGTTAAGTTTGGCTAGCTTAACACTAATGATTTATGTATATGGGAACACTAATGGATTATCATAGACGATATAGAAGTAATAGGTTATGCGAATCACGGGGTTTGAGAACGTTAGGTATTCTTCTTCGATTGGTTTGAGTTGATGAATGCGCTTGGATCGTGCGCTTTGATCTTACGAATCGTTTATTCCTCTATTCCTTGTCTTGGGAATTTTTGTTTCACTGCCTTTTCATGAGATGCAACTGGTTCTTTTGCTTCTTACATTTGCTTTCCTTCATGGACCTTATCTGGTATCATTTGAGAACTCTGTACTTCTCTTATTCAGCTTGAATCTTTTACAGTCTAAGACACCATATTTTTATTTATTTCTGTTGAAGTTCTTTGACTCAAATTTTTTTTCTAGATGCGATTTGACACTCTATTCAGCACATCTAACTACGTATGTACTTCTTTGCCAAATTGCACCCTATTATGTTTTTCCTCATGTTTCAGTAAAATGATAAGCTATGTAATATTTTGTATATTATGTTAATTTTTTAGGGCAAAAAATTTGTAAGTGGGATAGGATGTAAGATTATGGATTTTTTTTAAAAATTAAAATATAAATTATTTGAGATTTTTAACTTTGTTTCATGGATGATGAAGAAAAATATTTAGAACGAAAGTCTGGATACTTATTTTAAAAATTTTGATCCAAGATAGGGCCAACGGATTCAAAATTACAAACGAGTCCAACGGGCTCAAAATTACAAACAGGACTAATTGACCCCAAACCCATGATATATAAGCCCTTCGCTTAACCCATTTCAGCTCATTTCTTTCTCAAAGTGAGAGAGAGCCACACACAAGATAGAAGAGAGGTGCCATAGAGCACTATTTATCCCAAACTTCAAACCCACATAACTTTTAATTCCTAACTCCGATTGACAACCTTTTTGCAGCAACACGTTGTTCTCGACTCTCTTTTCATTTCTATCAAACTTTATAATGAGTAATCTCAAGAACTCATCTCTAGTTCTCAATTTTCTTTTAATTTTGAGTTTGGGTTTGAGATATTGAAAAAATGGTGATTTTGATTTTTAGAGGAGGATTCATCTTGCTCCTAGTGAAATTATTGTCCAAGGTTCTTTTATAAAAAATAAGGAGACATTTTTCTGTTAATTTCTCCCATTATATGTGAAATCCTATGTTGAAATGTATGAAATTTGGTGTTATTAGATTAAGTTAAGTTAATTGGGAGATTGGTTTGGCGTGTGGAGTTTTGGTTGAGACTCGAGTTAGATTGTGAAGGAAATTCATAGGGTTGGAAATCGATGTCAACAAAGTAAAAATTTTCTAAAAAACCATTTTATTACCAAGAATGGTGATAAATCGATATCAGTGTAAAAAATTATATTTTTGGTGATTATGTGAGTCTCATGAATTGGTATATATACTTGATGATGTACTTGAATGATGTGCTTGAATGATGAGTTAGTGTAAATGTTGTGCTTAACGATGATTGAGAATGTATGTTTGATTAGTAAATGAATGTTGTGATTTTGAATTACCTTGTAATGAGCTATGAAATTGAGTTGAATGATGTTCGATGTGAGAGTTTGGGTTTAAGGCCGTGATAGGATGAGATACCCCATATTTGGTAAGTTGTGGTAAGTTGGTGGAATTAATTGAGTGAATTGTTTCTCTTGGTATGTTTATGATATTGGATTATATTGCTTGTGAGTAGAATTCAGATTTTTGGATGATTAAATGTGTTGATATGAAAAATTGATTGAGGATGAAAGTTGATGGATGAAGAGAGTTTTAGTATATTGAGTATGGTTTGAATTTGGGTATTGAAAGGGAAGAATGGTTATTGGTTTGAAAAGTAAAGGAGTTAGGAAATTGTAAATTTGAAAGGTGCAGAATTTTGTGTAAAAAGTGAATTTTTACCAATTTCGACGGGTCATAATTTAGCGTTCAGAGCATGAAATTGAGTGAAATCTATCTTGAATTAAAGCTAGTTAAAAGATCTTTAAAATAGTTCAAGAATGGATGAAAAATGCATTTTTTACAAGAAATTATGAGTTTTAGAAAATTGGGATTTAGAACTAAATTCTACAGAAGTTGTAGAAAGTTGGTGTCATGCGTACGCACAACCCATACGTACGCATGACTTGCTTTACAGAACTAAAATTTTTCGTGCGCGTATCCATACGTACACCCAATGGCAAAATCATGCTTACACATGAGGCATGCCTATCCATCACTTGAAATTTTCAAAAATCTAGAATTGACTTCTATTCGTGCGCGTTTCGCGTGTACGCACAAATGTAAACTAGTGCATACGCATGCCTGTTTTTCAGAAATGATGATTTTTAAGTATTTTTTTCTATCCAATCTGCTTTTTTCACCTCTGTAACTCCTCTTTAAGGTTTGTTAACTAGTTCTTAGGTTCTGGAATGAATGAGAGTGTATTGAGTGGATTAAACTGATATGTTTGAGTGGGATGGAGAATTTAAGAATCTAAGTTAATGATAATTGATGAAAGATTGTGGTTAATGAACCTGCTGATTACAAAAAGTTATTAAAAATATGAATGATAAGACTGATGACGATCTGAATTACTGTATTTTAGAAAGGTCAGTGGCATAACCTGCTTGCATACTAAACTGATACTTACGTTTGGTAAGGACAGTGGTC
The DNA here is from genome assembly GCF_000817695.3 of Arachis duranensis. Taxonomy (NCBI): domain Eukaryota; kingdom Viridiplantae; phylum Streptophyta; class Magnoliopsida; order Fabales; family Fabaceae; genus Arachis; species Arachis duranensis. Next base: position 7,380,269 of record NC_029776.3, read on the forward strand.
TTATCCCGCTTGTATGTTTACAATTAATGAGGATTTTGTTTGAAAAGTGTGACGGACACTATATCTCAAGAATGGGATGGACACTATATTTCGGAGCGAATAGGCTAGTTGGGATTGAGGATTCCCTCTCTCGCTGCGATGAGAATAATTAATCTTGTAATTAATGTGATTCTATATAACTGTGGATTTGGTTATGATCTGGTTGATTATGATTATGTTAATGATGTGTTTGATAATGATAATGATTATGATTGAAAAGTGTGTCGGACACTATATTCCAAGAGTGTGGCGGGTATTATATCTGAAGAATGTGACGGGTACTATATCTCAAGATTGTGGTGGACACTATATTCCAAGAGTGTGACATACATTATATCCCAATAGTGTGGAAGTACTATATATTGGAAAGTGTGGCAGAAACTATATCCCAAAAGTATGGCGGGCACTATATTCCAAGAGTGTGTGAGCACTATGTCCTAGAAAAGATGTCGGGCACTATATCCTAAGAGTGTGATGAGTACTATATCCCAAGAGTGTGATGGGCACTATATCCTGATAATGTGACGGGCATTTTATCCCAAAAGTGTTGAAGTATAACAAAGAAACAATATTCGGATTAGCTACCGATGTATCGGGTTCTGGCAGTATAACTGACACGTAAGCTCATGGCCAATAGGACAAGCATGCATCATACTCCATTTGTTTGCATTTGCTTGGATATGCATAATTACTTGACTTGCCTAATTGACATCATGTTAATTGTTAATTATACTACTTGTCATACTTGCCATCTATGTGTGATTATTTGCTTGTCTGTTTGATTGCTTATAATTGTGACCTGTTGGCTTGAATTGTGATGGCGTGTAAGTACTAAGTAATGATATTATTTTGGGTTGGAGGACGAGATTTAATATTGTTGTGGGACGTAGGCCGATATTTAATTATTTTGGGCCGAGGCCGTAATTTGATAGGTTGTTAAAGTTTGATATATGCACTTTGACTTGTGGTGGATTGTGTGTTGATTGATTTTGCTTGGGTTGGAGGCCATGATTGATTATGTACGTGATAGGCCAGAGGACACAATTAATTTGTGTTAAATTTTAGTAAAGTATGAAAAACCAGATTGGTTTAGTATAGACTTAATGAAACTGTGTTTGGAACAGGTTGGTCATTCATACAATTTAAGTAACTTTTAAGATTTTATAATGGAAATATGAATTTGGGTTTTGAGTAAGTAACTGTTGGTTTTTGAAAAGATTCATAAGACAAGCGATAATCACTGCGGTTGAAATCCGTTCTTTTCCTTACACATATTATCTTATAACAATTCTAAACTTTCTGGTGAGACTGTATGGTTAGATTCTCACCTTCTACAGACTTTTCTTTTTATGAAGCGGACGAGGAATCATATGACGTGATTTTTACACTTTATGGTTGTATTATCATAGATATCTTTTTCCTCGCTTTATTATTGAGATTTATATTTTTGTAAAGAAGGATAGGAGTCATGATTGTAATGATGATTAATTTTTATAAGTTACTTGTTTAAAGGATCCTTGTGTGTGTGTATATATATATGAAATCCTGTGATTGGTTGTATTTATGCATGCTTGTAAAACGAAAGAAAAAATATTTTTGTTTTTTCAAAGAAAAACAGCAATACAATTTCGAATTAAAGGCTCCTATTTTATTATTATATATGTATAGTAGTTGTCGTAGTATTCGCTCTATCAGAATAGCGCAGTCAGAAGCGTGACATTCTGATAATAAAGATGTTATATACACAATTATTAAAATGAATATTAAATTTTATTAAAAAAATATAAATTTAAAAATAAAAAATG
>NC_029776.3:7382154-7392764 GCF_000817695.3 Arachis duranensis
AAATCGGAGGAGAAGGAAGAGACGATGTTGAAGAAGCATGAATATATAAATTTAATTTAATTGAATTTAGTTGAAAAAATTTGCTTATCTAGCTTTTCTGAACAAAATGAGTATATTAATATAGGTGTTAACGTGTTTAATAATAATAATAATAATAATAATAATAATAATAAAGTTATTAGATATTATTCTACAAAAAAAAAATTTAAAGTTAAAATTATTTGATATTTTTGTATTTAATATAACTTAATTTAGAGTGATAGTTAGGAATTAAGTATAATTAAAATTATTTTTTTTATTTTCCGTTGAATCTCAATTTGATCACCAAATTATCAATTAACTCAAAAAGTTAACTGAATTTCTACTTCATAATTAGACTAACCTAACATATACATCTATGTGAATGTGACACATACATATTATTTTTCTTTGATTTATAATGTGTGCAAAAACCATGTTAACAAAAAAAAGTGTATCAAATTTGTATTTTTCGTTAGGAGTTACGTCGAAAAATTGATAGGAGATTGTTATGTCTGATAGAAAAAAAGTTGGAGATTGATTTTTGTATTAATTTTTTTGGGGACTAATCTACTTTTAAAATTTTTGGAGATTGATTTAAATAATTACGCTACCAAAAAAATAACCTTGTTTTGGAATTGCAGCAATGGGTGTGCTTCACGGGCTACTAGTTACTCTTCGCGGGTTTTCTTGAAATTTGGGGGGAATCAACTCAAGGTTATAAGAAAAAAAAGGGGGCAAAACAAAAATTAGATTGCTTAATATTAGATCCTCACATGGCGGCGTATTGTGATGGAGTCGCCGCTGATGATAAGGCATGCGAAGGAGTTCTGCTTCCCCAGCATGTTTCACGGCGGTGAAATGTGTGGCCACCAGATCTTCGCCGCTATTTACCGTATCTTGCGTAGACGATGGCGGCGTTTTTGGTGGAGTCATCGCTGATGATTGTGGCAAGCGAAAGAGTTCAACTTTCCCCTGCATGCTTTGCGTCGGCGAAATTTGTGGCCTCCAAATCTTGGCTGCTATTCACTGTGTCTAACGTAGTGTGAAAATTGATTTATCTGTTAGAGTAAAATTTTAAAAATATTTTTATGTATTAATTTTTTAAAAAATTAAAATATTTATTTTTAAAATTCGTACGACTAATTTAAATAATTATTCTGAATATTATTTTATAACATTTATGATTAAATAAAGAAACTAGTTCTACTTACAGTAATTAATATCTATGCATAAATAGCACTATCAATAAATGTCACTAGTTAACCATAATTGATACCTAAAAATTGTGCCATAAACATAACACATAACACATATTGTTTATTAAAAAGCTTTGATATTAAAATTAAATAAAAAGTAGTACTAACATTAAGATCCAGTGCCTTTTTAATATGCTAACTTTCATTCAGCCTATTGATGTTTAAAGAATCTGCTATTGTTATGAAATCTCTTAGAAAGTTTGGGATGTTAGGAAACTCTAAGATAAAAGAAAAAATTATAAAAAAGCGTAAAATGACAAAAATGTTATTCAATATTGAGTTCAGGTAAAATATATTTATAGGCGTCGTTTTGCACTTATCTTATTAACTATACAAATGAAATATAACATTTATAACGTATCTCATTTGCACTGTTAATAAAATATGTGTAAAAATATTCGTTTATTTATCTCATTATCAAATAATATATTTATTTAAAATTTGTTATTTCTCTGATTNCGTAGATATGATATTTATTTTATTGATTCTGCTAGAAAATTAATTTAACGTATAGTTAATTAGATACAACTAATTAAAAAATAGATTTATTATGAAAAAATAATTTTTCATTATCTTAATTTTTTAAATTTTAAAATTAAAAATAAAAGAAAATTAATTGAGTTCATTTATATTGTAGATAATTTATTAATTTTTTATTTTATTTATTTAAAAAAATACTAGAAAGTCAAGTATTTTAAAACCTGTTCAAAGTACTGAAACGCACTTTTATCCTCTTCAACGTATTTTACAAACACACCCTTAGCTTAGCTTACTTTAATTGTTTAACCTAATTGAAAGTGAGGAATAATATAAATATTATAGGAGTTTGATAGTATAGGGGTGGAGGATGATAGTGACGCATTATTGGTGGAAATCGTAAATTGGGGCGATGTGTTACATCGCTTTCATGATTCACTGAGACAAACTACTATTTTGGTTTCCCTTTCTGGGTTGGGTAGGCCTCTTTCTCTCTCTTTCTCTCAATTATGTTACACCAACTACACTCTGCGCATGCCTCTTTCCCCCTTTCCCTTTTCTATCTTGTTTCTTTCTTTCTATAACCTTGCAATGCATGGATACAAACACTTTCCATTTCTAGTATTCATCACTCTTCTGTATTTACTATTTCACCCACCCAACTCCATGCATTTCTTGCTACCCCTTTTTTCCATTCATTCTGATTGGAGTAGGAGTACTAGATCCTCTCTTCTCCATGTGAATCATCATGCCCACTACTACTACTCTCAAACACTCTCTGTCCTTTCCTTTCAAACCTTGTATATCTCTCCCTCTACATGCATGCCTATTAGCTACTTACTATATTCATCACTTTAATTTTAATTCATTTCTTTTATTTATTTCTCTGCTTCAATTTCTTAATACTAGAAAAATAATCATTTAAAATTATTTTATTTAACTTAATATTTATAATTATAATATATATTTATTTGTATTATTATTAATCAAAATAATTTCATCAGTAATTAATGAATATAAAATAAAATAAAAAATAATAAAAAATACAAGATAAAATAATTTTGAACTATTTAATTTGATATTTTATTATCTTTTAAATATTATTATTACATAAATAAATTAATATAGACTTTGTAATTGATAAGCCACAAATTTTTTTATTTTATTAGTTAATTGTTGATTAAAAAAACTATCCCTCTGATCTGTAAAAATTGATTAATTAATTAAAAGCATAAAATACAGGTTGGATTGAGTTAGTGACACAAAATTTTGCTAATCCACCTACAAGATATATGTTGGATAGTAGAATTAAAAGTATTTTTCAATTTATATAAGCTAATTTAAGACCTATTTAGTTTTGTGTTTGCGTTTTTGCTACTTTTTGTTTTTAGTTTTAGGTATATGTGAAAAGAACAATAGAAACAACAAAATTTTGTTTTCACTTTATTTCTAGGGAAAATTGCATATTTAAATAAAATAAAATTTAAAATTATTCAATTACAATATTTAGAGAATGGATGTATTTTAAATTTCAATTCTATACTTACTATATATAAACCATTGCATAATCCAAAATTTTTAAAATTTATACGTAAATCGTTAAAGACTATACAAATTTATGTGAAAATCGACTACTATCATAAATTTTTAGAAACTGTAGAAATTTATATGAAAAATGACTGCGTGCTATTATAAACCCCTAAAAGATGTAGGGATTTACATGCAAAAATTAAAAATATAAAACCATTGGTAGGTCCAACAATTTATGTACATTTTGTGTGTGTATGTTTTGTTCTTCTATCTTATGCATCACTTTGAGTTTGCTTTTTGAAATTATGATATTTAAAAAAAAAACTTAATTTTAATACCGGTCATTTTATTAAAATTTGTATATACTGTTAAGTTCTTTGAATATTTATAAAATCACTTCTATAATTATTTTAGATTGAACATACAGAATTATTCAAATTTTAGAAATATAATTATTTTTTAATTAATTTTCACAATTTTCTGGAAATGTAAATTAACAAGAATGCTAATGAAAATATGAAATTTAGCTTCAAATTGATATAGAATATATTTTTAATTTTAAAAAAAGTGATATATATTATGATATAATATCAGAATTTTTATAGTTTAAAGTCTAGAGTTTAATTTTTATTGATAAAAAAATAGCATAAGAATAATAAAAAATTAAAGAATAAACAAAAAAAGTTATGCAAATCCAAAAAGAGATTATTAGATATGACTATTTAGAGAAATAGTTTCATGAAATTAGGTAAAAATATCCCAACATTAATGTATTCGGACTCAATCAAATATAATGCAAACCTTAGAATTGGAACTCCAAAAGACCAAAAAAGACTACAATACCCAAACAACATAAAAGACTTTATTAATTAGAACTCCTTGATCTTTGTTTGCTTTAGAAATGAAGGTTTTTTTTTTCAACTCCCTTGTAGCTTCTTTATTTTATTTTTTTTAAATCAATCATTAATATCCCCCACGATTTTTTTATCATTTTTTTTCTTTTCAAAAAATGTGTATATAGTTATATACTATTCCAGTTCCACACTGGACACTACTGATGTATGCTAATCGCTAAGTGTCAAACAAGAAAGCCAGAAAATGCATAGGGTATAATGCGAGGTATGCATATGCGATATATTAGCCACCAATTAAACTCGCCATATATATTGTTTCTTTTCTTTGTTTTTATTTCACCAATGGGACAAGCCAAAAGCCAACCACTCAAATATTGTGTGAACAATAAGAAACCAAAGTTGAGGCAATAAAAGAAAATGGGCCATTATTATTAATTAGTATAAGATTAGATATGTGATGAATAAACCTGATTAATTTACAATAAATTAAACAAGAATGTAGAGGGACCACATGCCAACACCTAGAAATGGAAAGTTTGGTTTTTGGTCCCCTCTTTTTTACTTTCTTCAAAGGAGATAAGTACAAACCAAGATGGATTGTTCATGCATGCGTTTCTTCGCTAACTTATTAATTAACTTTCACTTTCTTATATTTATAGTCTAGCTACCTATGCTGTCAACTCTACCTATTCTTTGTCACTAGGCTAATTTATAACATTATTATCTCCTCTGAGTATATCTATCTGTAGGGACATCAAATATATATATGCTTATTTATATGTATTTTTCTGAGAGCAATTTTAAATAATACATCTCAATTTTTATTCTTAAATAAGATGAATTATTAGATATATTATTATTAGGATTCCGTCTCATATTTTATTATTTAAGACTGGAAAACATTTTAATTTTTGTCATTACTAATAACTTAATTTCGCTTAGTTTGTTGTCCTCGAATTATAAAAAAAAGAGTAAGATTAGATAATTAATTTTTTTTAGTTAATTTTTTTAAAATAATTTTATTTATATTAAATTTTATATTTTTAATTTTAACTATAAATATTAGGGCAATTTATGTATATAAATTGTTTGAGCCCCAATATTACGCAAATACATTGTTTTCAAATTCAATACGCAAATGCATTGTTTCACTATTTTATGTAAACCGTTACTTGCAGTAGCGGTTTATAGGTGTGCATAAACCGCTACTACCTGCCGCGGTTTATGTGTGGGAGTGTGTGAGTGTAAATCGCTGCTGGCAGCAGCGGTTTACGTGCGTGTGTGTGAGTGTAAACCGCTACTGGCAGTAGCGATTTACGTGTGTATGTAAACCGCTACTGCCAGTAGCGGTTTACGTGTGATGGGCTGAATGAGGCTGCCTATATAAACCGTAGAGGGGCCAAATGTGGAGAGGTAGAGTGTTATTCACAAATGGAGGGGGAAGATAGTTTTGTGGCTCTGGTTCACTGTTCTGGAAAAATTCAAAAGAGCAAAAGGCATGGTGTAAAATTCACAGATAGAGAACCGCTTAGTGTTTTTATCCGATCGTCGAATACGTTGGCGGAGATTAAGCAAAGCATATTACGGAAGCTCGGTACCTGTGGGACGAAGTGGGTAAAAAAATTATTTTACAAGATTCCCATTGATGTTGTCTCAACTGGTGTGAGATATGAGACCTTCGTGATCGGGTCGAATGAAGACTTGCAGGTCTTGTTTCACTGCAGGCGTAGTTTTTCGGAGGTGAGGGTAACTGAGCTGTTTGCGAAGTTGGAAGATGGTGTGGATAGCTCTGGGGCATCGGCACCTAATCCTCAGTCGACCCCAGCTGGTGGTGCATCAACATCGATGCCTGTGGTAGCAGTGGCAGTTCCGAATGCGGAGCCCGAACGTGTTGGGACTGTTCATGCATATGTTGGTCCTATTGTTCCTGATTTTGAATGCGATGCCGGACCGGATCGAGTTGAGAATGCACTGTTTGACGATGATTCAGATGAGGAGCCTGTCGATATTGGTGGGGACAGTGATGATGATATTCCAAGAGGTGGACGTTCAGCCCATGGAGGTTCCGGTTCTGCAACACAGGAGTACCCTCCCCACCTCTCTTCTTTGAACTTGGAAGCCATCAGCCAATAGCAGAATGCTGATGCAACATTCGATGGACAGGAGATGCATGATGGGACATCTATGACTGAATTTCAGATTGGCCAATCCTTCCAGAGTAAAGAGGAAGCCGTGTTGAGTGTAAAAGATTACAGTATTCGGCGTGGAGTTGAGTACAAGGTTATGGAGTTGGACAATCTGAAATACCAAGGGAGATGCAAGGAGTTTGGTAACGGGTGCACGTGGTTGATTCGGATAGTCATGCGGAAAAGGAAGAGCACATGGGAAGTTAGGAGGTACAACGGTCCGCACACGTGTATGGCCACATCGATATCAAGCGACCACAAGCAGCTTGATTATCATGTCATCTGTGCGAGGATCTATCCATTGGTTCGAGCTGATGCGTCGGTGTCTATTAAGGTGTTGCAAGAGGCAACGGAGGCGACTTATGGATTCAGGCCTAGTTATCGGAAGGTATGGTTGGCGAAGCAGAAGGCAGTAGCGCAAATATATGGCGATTGGGAGGAGTCATATGCTGATCTGCCTCGGTGGATCCTTGGGGTCACATGCACGATGGAAGGTTCCATTGCTCTACTGAAGACGTCCCCGGTTAGGGTGGGTGACCAAGTTGACGAAGATAGAGTCTTCTTTCATCGGATGTTTTGGACATTCCCTCCGTGTATTGAGGCTTTCCGCCACCTCTCAACGAACGCACTAACAAGCGGCTCATCCAACCAGAACCATTGGCTGTTTAGCCTTGCCAAATGGTACAATCCAGCCCTCTCTAAATACGGGATGATCCTGTCATGCATGGGCATATTCTGTTGCCGTCTCACACTGTATATACACCTTGTGGGCTGCACAGAACAACAAAAAAAAAAACAGAGTCCAATTAAATTCTCCTATCCTTAAACAAATTCCCATATCTAACCGTATACGAATACCTTAAACCATCAACAAATTCTCCTATATAGTATTAAAAAAAATTCCCTAGTCACGATAGGGAAAATAACAACACACATACTTTACTAAATAACATCCAGAAATTTTAAAATATTGTACAGCTTTAAAATTTAAAACTTCATATCATACAAATATCCTAAACAAACTATAATGATTCACTAACGTCAACTATCCCTTTCCCTAAACTAAACCAACACCATATAGCATAACATTCATTGACGGGATTTAAGATTCAGGTAACTAGGCATATATATAACTTACCAAGAAAAACTCAAAATACTAAACCAAAATCAGTGAACTAACATCCTAGCATGCGAACCCTAATTTCAAATTAGAGGGAATAATCTATAAATTCTAATTCGTCTACCTAACCTACTATTTTTCTGACTAACATATGCAAAGCCTAGAAAAAAATAAATGTTAACTAACATCGTCACCAATAGAATCGGCAATATGCGCAACACCGTTCAGTCGGTACAGGGTCCTGCCTGCCATGATAACTCGCCAGAAATCGCCGCTGAGAAACCTTGGGCCCGCTCACAACTTGCTCTGACCTCTCTCTAGAATTTCCTCTCTCTAAAAAACTCCACAAACCATCTAAATGCATAATCCGCGACTACAACCACGGTTTATATAGGAGAAGCATCACACGTAAACCGCTACTGCCAGTAGCGGTTTACACTCACACACACACACGCACGTAAACCGCTGCTGCCAGCAGCGGTTTACACTCACACACTCCCACACATAAACCGCAGCAGGTAGTAGCGGTTTATGCACACCTATAAACTGCTACTGCCAGTAACGGTTTACATAAAATAGTGAAACAATGCATTTGCGTATTGAATTTGAAAACAATGTATTTGCGTAATATTGGAGCTCAAACAATTTAAATACGTAAATTACCCTAAATATTAATTAACTAAAAATTAATTCCATACACTTTCTCTTTAAAAAAATAGTGATTATTGTTGCGCATTGTAATTTTGTCTCCATTAGCTTACATATATGTTCATATATAAGTTACTGCACTAAAGGCTAAAATAAAAAAGATTGAGTTAGTTAATTACTAGAAAAATACATAAGAAAAACAAATTCAATATTCGAATTCCTTTCTATTTTTATTGATTAGAGGACCCGAAAACAATATAAGACGGCTAAAAATTTATATATAGTATATGGTAAAATCAGTAAATTTGGCCAACTCTCATGCGTGCAGTCAAATTTATTTCTTTTGTCCTTATATGAAATCAACCTTCAACACACAATAAAGTAATAAAACTGGTCTATTCTTTACCCAGAGTTTCGTGATATCAATATTGTTCGGAACCTTGGACGAGAAAAATTTACTAAAATACTGGAATTAGTCGATGAGAAAATGCCTTTATTTGTTAAATTCAATAGTGTTATATATTAATAAAAAAATCAGCCATCTATATATTTATAAAAATACGTATTTAATATTTTATAAAATATTTTATTATATCATTATAAATAAATTTAATTATTTTTATTATTAGTTTGATTATTTTAGTAATTTATTACTTAATGAAAGAGAGAGGGAGGGTTTTAATGTGGTGATTAATTTTAAAATACATAAATATTTTTTTAAATTTGTCAATTTAAAAGTTATCCATATGTCACTTCTTGATTGATTATACCATATTTTATTGTGACTATTTCAAGGTAGCAATCATTTTTACTAGATTTCACAACTAAATTAAATTAATCAATAATGGTTAATATACTTTTAATTAATAATTGACTAATATGAGCAAGATGGTGAAGACTAAAAAACTGTGATAATGATAGAAAAACATACGTTTCTCGCACGAAAATACTTTATTTTAGTAATTTAATTTAAATATGTTGTTAGTATATAAAAAAAATTAGGATTGGGCTATTGAGTTACAAAATGAACATTTCCATACTAATTTTGGAATTTACTAAAATTTAAACTCTTAACCTTTCGAATCTAAAACTCTAATACCATGTCATGATACCACTTATCCCAAAAGCTTCAGCTGATGGAAAAAAGTAACACTAATAGTTATATCTCTAATACTCCATAAACCTCTATTGTACACATTGTACAAATATTACATTGACTCCTCATATTTTTTTAAAAATTTATACAATTACTCAGTTATATCTATGCACTTAAATAATTTTTTAAATAATAAATTTAAAAATTAATTATTTTTATTGATATGACGATATACAATTAATTATATTATTTAAAATTTGTTTATAATAATAATATATGAAAATTAAATTCTTATATTAGAAAAAAAAGTTGGTGTAAAGTTTTACTATTTTCTTCTTTAATTTTCTAAAACTAAGACTAGTGCTTCAAACTTAAAAATAGTTTGAGGGTTAATATTTAAAATGGTCTTTGAAATTTGACTCCTAATTTAATTTAATTTTTTAATTTTTAATTGACCCAAAATGTATCCTAAAATTTTAAGGTGTGACTCAAGTTGGTCTTCTTTTCTATTTTTGTCACCGAAGAGATGATGTAGCACGATTAAACGACATCATGTTTAGGCTTAAACGACGTTGTTTTATTCCTCTTCCTCTTTTTCTTTCTCCTTATCAATATTTAAAACTCCTACTATCCCATTGCCACCACTCTCAATCATACCTTCCTAACCCCACCACCACCACCACCTCCTCATCTCTCCCCACCATCTTCCTCTTCCTCCTTCTCTTCCTCCTTTTCGATTTGATAAGTAAATCTCCCTTCTCTCTTCCTTCCTTCCCTTCATCTCATAAAATCAATACAATGACAAATGAGACAATTTGATTCTGTAACCTCAAGCAGCCATGGCTCCAGCAATAGTTCTCAACCCACTTTCACCTTAACTTCCTGCTGCTTCTACTTGTTGGGGGTGGTAAAGCATATAGGTAAGGCTGATGATGATGACAACGATGATGCCGTTTCAAGTCTTCACTCGTCATTGAGTTTTTTTTGCTGTGATGAGGATAAAATTTTTTTGGATGGTCTAGTTTTCTTTATGGTATTTTCTGACTAAAAAAGTGGAAGAAGAGGGAGATGGAGATGGGGTGGTGGAGTGACGGTGGAGTGGTGGATGAAAGGGAGGTGCGGTATTCTCTGGCTAAGGAGGCAGAGGAAGAGGAAGATGGAAAAGGGGGTGGTGGGGTGGAGGTGGAGTGGTGGAGTGGTAGATGAGGTGTATCACCCTATTACACAGAACTTTACGCTTAAGTCATAAACCAAAGGTGGTGAGGGATTACGACACCTAAAAAAAGATACATACATAATACTTGAAGAATAAAAATGTAACTAAGAGCCTGTAAAAAAAATATAAACAAAAACAACAAGCTCCATCACACACAAAACGATAACGTAGAGAATGTCGCTTACAGAGCAAAAGATATATATATA
>NC_029776.3:7392871-7400604 GCF_000817695.3 Arachis duranensis
TTTCACTATAGTTAACAGTATTACATACACCAATTTCACACTCAAGTTCTAGCCTAACTTGACATTTGGCTATGCTAACACTCAACTATTCACTCTTAGTGCTAACCCAACTAAGAAAGGGATACCAAACAGGTACAAGATACAATACACTTAGCTAACCTAAAGAAATCTGAAAATAACTCTAGGCTTTTCTCTAAAGTGTATCTCTCAACCTTTTTCAATTCTTGGCTTTTTCTCAAACTTTCTCACAATGCCTTTTCTCTCAAGAAATTACAGAAAGATAAGCTTAGAAAAATATATCACAATCAGTAAAACATGAAGGAGATTGACTTCATCAACAGCCTCTGTGCTATGCGAAAAACCAGATTAGCAAGCCTCTGATTCAGTTCTTCATACTGGCGGAATGCACCTTTGATTAGGTTACACTGTCCAGTTAGTTGAACTTCTTCAAAGAGTTCTCTCAGAACAAAACACCTCAAGTTCACTGGTTATCTCTCCTTGTTTTTTCGAATGAGCAGCAAGCTTCTTTTATCTCCCTGCATGTTGCTCGGTTCTGCTTCCAAGGTCAACACCTTGATCTTTGAGCTTCACCAACCCACAAGCTCACTTTTTCTTCTTAATCATCAAAGTAGAACCTTTCCTTCTGACTTTTCCAACTTGACCGAAAGCCATGAAGGAGTAACCGAAATTGTCAACCAAATCTGAACCATAGATATGCAACTTGGTCCCCAAGAATCTCTTGTGACCGTGGATTTGTAGCAGTGAAGAACATAGATCAACTTTTTTCTTTGAATGCCATTTTCGGATAGAACAGAGAGTAGGGAAGAAAGGATGAAGATCTGATGCATGCAAGATGAGATGAATTACCTTTCTTAAGCTTGATTTGTATTAGATTTTCTGCTTTAGCTTCTGTGCTTCAGGCTTAGATTTTCTCTTTCTTGCTTCTTTGGTTATTGGCTTATGGAGGAAGCTTTTCTTCTCTTTCTCTTTCTTACTTTTCTGAAGTCTTGATGTGACTTGATTAGAGAGGAGAACATTGCTTTGGTTGGAGCAATATGGTGGGAATTGAAAATCAAATCGGGCTTGGATCGGTTTGGTTCATGTAACCCGTTTGGCCCATCTGATTTCTTTGGCTTCTAACTTTTGCTTTTGTTTGGGCTTTACCCATCAGCCTTGCTATATTGTCTTTATACCATTTTGGGCTGCTTGGATGAATTTGGCATGCACCATGAAATAAATAATTAGTAATATGCCATTAAAGTTTGATCAACACTAATTATTTATTTTGCCCAAAAATAATATTTGTCATCACTAATTAATTTAGTTAATTTCTTAACTCAACAATATATACACACACACAAGTTCGGAATAAGATACATAATTATTACTATTCTCGACCCGCAAAAAAAAACTGGCTAGAATATTATAAATCAAAAAGTGTACAAAATAAGATCCTGTTTCTCTAAGATAAAAACCTTTCAGAGGGATATACAATAATATTTTTAAAAGTGGAGAAATGCTAAATATAAAATAAGCATAAACAAAAGTCTTCTTTGCTTCACCAAATGCAATCTTACACACTCAGCAAGGTGCATCACGCCTTGCATATGAAAAATAGAAAATCCATGATGGATGAGAATCTAAGGTTCTCAGTAGGGTAATAGTTCCAAATAAAGACTATATAAAGAGACATGAGTCAACTAGTCAATCTTAAATCTCCAACTTCACAAAAGTTCAAGTCTAGGATCTTAAATACTCCCAACAGGGTCAATTTGCTAAAAGTCTAAACTCTATCAATTAACTCTAACCTCAATTATTCTCAATACATTGTCATCATTACTCCTAATATTTAATTGCTCAATTCATGATTCAGTTCGGTAATATCAGTCACAAATAATAATCAATACGGGGTTAATTTGCTAAGTTTAGTATACTCTAAACTACCACCTATCTCATTCATTCCCATAGTCATAATCATCAATAATCTCAAGTCTCAAGTCTCAATAGTGAAATCATATACAAATAATAAGCAATACAAAGCAAACACAAGTAGAGCAAGTATGGCAAGTATTTCAATTAGCAATTAAACATAAATATATAATTAGGTAATCCAAAACAAATATGCACACTCAAACAATAGTAAACAAATGCACATGATGCATGCTTGTCCTACTAGCTGTGAGCTCACTTGTCGGTTAGAATGCCAGAACCCGATACATCCAATACTAACCAGGACATTGTCGCTCTATTACGCATCCCCAAGAGAAAAATATATCTAGGCTTAATTATCACAAGCCGGTCTCGCAGGGAGAATGCCATGCACACTTCGCAGGAAGAGTGCCCTGTACATGTCTTGCAGGGAGAGTGCTATGTACACCTCGCAGGGAGAGTGCCATGTCACCTTCTAACTAGAGAGAGATTGTGATGTAATAGAAAAAGAATCCTCAATCTCCTACTCATTTTTACGATGTAACAAGAGAGAAAATTCTCAATCCCGCTTGTCAATCGCAATAAGAGAGAGAATCCTCAACCTCAACTTGTTTGTCCGTAAGTGGGATTAAATTAAACCACCGTCCTCACTGTAAACGGGGTAAATCACCATCCCTACAATATCAATAACGCAAGCGGGACAAAACCCACGTCCTTGCCAATCAATAATCATTATCAATCAAACCTTATTATCATCATTAAATTTATCATTAATCATAGTCACTATTATATATCTCAATCATAGATTTCATCTGAAGCCTCATATGAATCCTCATTTTTGATCTAAGCCTCTAATCAATTCAATTCCATTCTAGTCATAATCTTAACAAACCTCATAAAGTATAACTCATCATAATCCTATTCACCTACATATATATGCATAACTAGAGGGAATTTTAAACTCTCTAATTTGTGAGCGGGATCAAACCACTGTCTTTACTGTGGACGAGACAAAACTACCATCCCACAACATCACACTGAAACCACAAACAAGTAGGATGGAACTACCATCCTTATCCGGTGCAGGTTCCAAATCAATACGCAAGTAGAGCGAAACCCATGACCTTGCCACGCAAGCTGGACAAACCTACGACCTTACCAATTCAGTTTTTCATACCACATCCAGTCAAAATTATTGACTCAAATCGATTTCATAAGTTATGATATTCATTAACCTCAATTCCTTATCAATTCATCAATTTCATTATCTTGTGAGCAGGACATCTACATCTTTACCGTAGACAGGACAAACCTCCATCCTCATAACATTTTCTTTTAGTTAACTAAGAGTTTATCGGGTAATAATTCACTTCAATTCATTATATTTTTCTCTAGCATATTCAACGCTTATTAATTAGTTATTCAACTTCATACGGAGATTATAAGAGGTTATAAATAGATTGGGAAAGCTAGATAATTCAAAATCATCATTTTAGCCAAAACAGGATAGTCGTACGTACGTATGCCTCGTGCATACGCATGCCTTATGCGTACGCGCAGAACTTGAATCTAACTATCACAAAATTTAATGTCGTGCATACGCGCGTAACTTAATTTGGTCACCAATTCTACAAACTCTGTATAATTCAGTTTTAAACACCAATTTTTAAACACTCATAATTTTTTCTACAAAAATCATTTTTCCTTCGTTCTTGACCGTCTTAAAGTAATCATCCCCAATTTTAATTCAAGATAAATTTCACTCAATTCCAAACTCCGAGCTCCAAGTTATGACATGTCAAAGTTGGATAAAAATAACTTTTTGCCAATTTTTTTACATATTCTCAAATTTATCTCTTTTAAAACCAATCATAGACCAATTTCTAGGCTTTCTCTATATTCAATCACCAATCCCAAATCACATCCTAGCCATTTAAGGCACAATCAACCGATTTCAATCAATTAACTATTCCCAATTAACAACAATTCCTTCCAAAACCATTAATCAAATCAAACTACAACAAAAATCAATGCATATAACTCAACCATCATACCACAACCCAATTCAGCATATCAACACCAATAACTTATCAAATCTTACCTAATTACGGTCTCCAATCTAATTCTCATTCAATATTCATTAACCAACCCAAATCACACATTTCACCATCATTCAACATCACATTTAATCAACAATTTAACTTCCTACTTCATTGACAATAATTCAACCTCAAAACATACCATAACATATAATTCATTCAATTATGGTCTCCGACCACAATTTCACTCACAATTCACAATTATCCAATTACAAAACCACATACACTAATCCAATATCATCACAACACCAATCATACCACTTCAACCGATTCTAGGATCGTCTAACCTACGTTTTCACATAACGTTATATAATGTTTACTCGAAACGAAAATCCGTACTTTTATTGACAGCAATTTTCAAATCATTTGAATCTTCTCTTCGATCACACCCAAGTTTTAACCAACGCCACTAAGCCTCACCCAGTCCTTCTCCGATCAAATAGCGCACCCAATTATGCACCAATTCAATCAAGTCACTCTACTTAATCTAATTATACCAATTTTACACAATTTCAAACTAGATTTTTGCATATAATTACACCAATTTAACTATTTATTTATTAGTTATTCGAATCTTACGTGAGAGGGAGGTGAAGATGAGGAGAGTGTTGGTGGTGGTGGTGATGATGGTGGTGTTGGAAAGATATGATTGAGGGTGGTAACAATGTGGTGGTAGGAGGTTCAGACATTGAGGAGGAGGAAGAAAAAGAGGGAAGGAGTAAAATGATGTTGTTTAAGCATAAACAGCAAAATAACATCGTTTAATTATACCATGTCATCTCTTCGACGACAGAAATAGATGGAGGAGTCAACTTTAGTTATGTCTTAAAATTTCAGGATACAATTTTGATCAATTAAAAATTGAAAGGCTAAATTAAGTTGAAGATGAAATTTCAAGAGTCATTTTGAGTATTAACTTGTAATTTTAAAAAAAAAATCTCGCATACAATTGTGTTATAATTGTGTTATGTGAAGTTAATAACTGAAATTCTAAGAATTATTAGATAATTTGGTATATTTAACTAAATTATCATCTAATAATTTTAAATTATTAAATTTATATAAAAATAACTACACCTCAATTGAATTTTTACTTGTTTTAAATTAGACTATAACCAGAATAATGAATATTAAGACTAATCAGATTATTACATACATTATATTCAAATAGAAAATATGATGAGTTGAATGATTCATACGACAAAGGGAAGGGTCAAGAGAGGGGAGGAAAGAAGTTCTACGAAAAGAATGAAACGAATGAATGAAGCAGCAATTACATTGCAGGCTTCTATCATGTGTTGCTCTGTCTCACTATTCTATATGTGAGAGATATATATAACTATTTATATTTTTTTTATTAATTTAAATTTTTGGAGTTAATAATTTCACGAGACTATATTTTGATTCTAGATACATGCATGCATTGGAGCTCAAATGCTTTTGGTTTGAGTAATCATATGTATTTTATATACTTATGTTTAAATATTAAATAAATTAATACAGATCTGGAGTTTAGGGTTTTTTATGCCCTTAGTTTAGGGTTTTAGTTTGGTTTACTTTCCGGAACCTTATACTACTTTTACCTCTCACTAATTAGGCTTTATATGAATTTAAAGATTGTTAATAAAAAATCCAAGTAATCAATCTTGAGAGTTTATTCAAATTCGTATTATAATTTGAGAGTTTTATAATAATTGTGTTGTTTATCATATTTACTATATTTGTGTTTATCTCTCATTTGTCTGTTTATTGTTTTTTGGAAAAAGAAAAAGAAAGAAAAAAGAGATGAGACTTCATCTTTAATTTCCTCTGTGAATTGAATAGATGGATAGGGTGATTATTTTATGGGGCACACATAGCAACATTGCGTCTAAATTAGGGTATTAATATGAATGTTGCCGATGTGAATTAATTTTAGCCGCATTTGGCGAGAACGATAATTTATCTTCCAAGGATTAACAAGTTCACACTTAGCAGAGGAATCTTTCTTGTTAGCAGTAGCTCTTGTTTATTATACGTAAAGAGAAAATTTAATTAATAAAGAAAGGAAATCATAATCTTAACTAGTGTTCTAGATGATGGGTATTACATACTAATAATGTGAATTAATCATAATCAAATGTTGCTAGCGTCCAAGGCTTTATTTCTACTTCAAAAGTCAATTCATCCATTTTGTTTGACGTTAAGGTTCGATTGGTCACTTGACCACGTTTCCATGATTATGATTTCACACCATATTTCAATTCAATTGAGCTTAAAGTGATTTACGCAAATGTCTTTCCATTAATGGAAAGGAGAAAATTGAATGTCATCAAGGAAAATGAAGTTGTGTCCTAATTTGGACGTAGTTTTATAATCAATCTTTGATATATGGTTGACACTTGTGAGCCATGGAACCCACCAGTAAATACGATTGGACAGACAAAGAAAAACCTAAACTATCTATTTTGGTAACAATAATTTGTATCTTCCCTTATAGTTAGAACGAACACGAGAATTACTCGTATAATATGATTATTTTCTTTAAAGTCGATTATAAGACATAATATTACATGTGTGTTTGAGCCGAGTGTGATATAATAATTACACAATTAAAATGAGCAGGACTCGAGTAGCTATAAATAAGGGTGGTAATGGAATGGATAAGGACGAATTTTTGTCCTACTTTCAATTCCGTTCCACTTTATAATAATCAGCGTAGAATTTATTTTATTATTATTTGTGGATAGTAAAAAGTTGAATTCTAATTCGTCTCTATCTAATTTATCTCTATAATTTTTAAAATTCAACAAATAAAATTAAATTTTAAAATTTATATAATCATCATTATATATATAACATAAAAATTTAAATATGATCAATATCATTAATCATTTTACTAATTATTTTACATATATTATATATATTATATATATTAGGAGACTGACCCGACCAAGACCGCGACCCATACCGAGGTGGATAATTACTCGTCCTAAATGGATAAGAATGAAATGGATACCTATGGGTTCGGATAGTGTTGCCACCCCTAACTATAAATCATATAAACAAAAAAGAAAAAATGGATAAAATGAATCCAATTTTTTAAATAAGTTTTTAGCACTATTTGAATTTGAGTGCCATAATGTTTTTAACAGATATTTTTTTTGAATAAAGTATATTTTTTGTCTTTAAAATTTATCAAATATTTTAAAAATATCTCTAAATTTTATTTTATTTCAATTTTATCTTTAAAAATTTTAATTTACATTAAATATACCTCTCACAACTAAATATCGATATTTACTAAAGATGCTTTACTGACTTATATATATGTGAGCCTAGATGATATGGTATTGGTACTTTTAGTTACATTTTTGTTGCTTTCACTCATTCACTGAAAATTGATTTCAAATTTTGTGTGATGCCATAAAACAAAAAATTTTGGTGAAAAAATATTGGATATATAGATAAGTGATGGAATAACTCAACATTTTTATTATAATGTAGAGTTTTTAAAAGTATTTTAATTTTCATGTAAATTTAAAAAAATTATTTTACATCTTAATATTATTATGGGAAAGTAATTAAATATATTAAGAAATTAATAGTGATAAAGTTAAATAATTTTTAATAATGACAAAATTAAATATAATTAGAATAGATATTTATGCTATGTATAAAAAATTTTTGTTTAATTTATATTTTTAAAATTTTTTAAGTTTATTA
>NC_029776.3:7400814-7414953 GCF_000817695.3 Arachis duranensis
TGCGTAATTATAATAAAATAATTGAATAAGGTTAAGAACAAATATTGAAGAAGCTATCTATATGTTCTTTATCAAAACATATATATGGATATACTGATAAGCAATAAGGAATATATAAAGAAAAATTAACAAATTTAAAAATACAAATGAACTAAAACAACGTAATAAAAGAATATAGTTATCTGTGCTATTTTTTTCTTCTCTTTTGTCAATGCTTTGATGCTTTCTTACCTCACCGATTAACTCATTCACTAACTTATTCTCATGGAGAAACTATATGGTTTTCGTCACCTTCCAATAGTTTGTCATCTCTTTGCACTTTGTCATTTTTAGCAATTTTCTGCCAATTTGCCATCTTTTTAGTAGTTTTTTGGCAGTTGGCCACTCTTGCGGTAGTTCCGTCTGCGTCCCCATTCGGCAGTTCCGTCTACGTTTCCATCCGGCAGTTCCGTCTGTGCTTCCTTCTGACAGTTCTGTCTGCGCTTTCTTCTGACAGTTTTGTCTGCATTCGTTCTATCAGTTTTAAATAAGTTTCAAACTCAAGTTGTCACTTGAGTTTGAGAGAGAATGTTAGAGTATAATTAAGATCGATCAATTAAATCAATTAACATTATTTAGCATATCTGAATATTTATTATAGGATATTACGTCTTTATTATTTTGATTCTCTTAGTACCTATAAATATCCTTCTATATTGTATCATTTCATATGACCTGAATACACACACGCTTTTTTTTCTACTACTCTCTCTTACCCTTTTCTAATATGATATCAGAGTAATGGTATCCTCCTTGAGGATGATAGGTTGATTTTCTTCTGGTGAAATCACCGTACTTTTCATACTTTTCTTCTGTGCTATTTTTTTCTTCTCTTTTGTCAATGCTTTGATGCTTTCTTACCTCACCGATTAACTCATTCACTAACTTATTCTCATGGAGAAACTATATGGTTTTCGTCACCTTCCAATAGTTTGTCATCTCTTTGCACTTTGTCATTTTTAGCAATTTTCTGCCAATTTGCCATCTTTTTAGTAGTTTTTTGGCAGTTGGCCACTCTTGCGGTAGTTCCGTCTGCGTCCCCATTCGGCAGTTCCGTCTACGTTTCCATCCGGCAGTTCCGTCTGTGCTTCCTTCTGACAGTTCTGTCTGCGCTTTCTTCTGACAGTTTTGTCTGCATTCGTTCTATCAGTTTTAAATAAGTTTCAAACTCAAGTTGTCACTTGAGTTTGAGAGAGAATGTTAGAGTATAATTAAGATCGATCAATTAAATCAATTAACATTATTTAGCATATCTGAATATTTATTATAGGATATTACGTCTTTATTATTTAATTCTCTTAGCACTAGGGGTGTTCGCGGTGCGGTTTGGATCGGTTTTGAATAAAAAACTCATCCGATCCAAACATTATGTTTACTTGCGGTGCGATTTGGATTGGATGATTTTTTTTAAAAAATCCGATCCGATCCGATCCAATTTCAAGCGGTTTGGATTGGATTGGATTTGCGGTTTTGTAAATTAAAAAAATTAAATACATATAACAAGTCTTAACATCAAATTTTAAATAATTAACAATGACATAATAAGTCTCAACAATATCTTAAAAAGCTAACGATAACATAACATAGAAATAAAATTATAGGTTAGTTAAAATAAATAATAAATAACATTTTGAACATAAAATATTTATTAAATAATAATAATACATGAATAATATAAAAATTATAACAAATTGAACATGTTATAAG
Organism: Arachis duranensis; assembly: GCF_000817695.3. Lineage (NCBI taxonomy): Eukaryota > Viridiplantae > Streptophyta > Magnoliopsida > Fabales > Fabaceae > Arachis > Arachis duranensis. The sequence continues at coordinate 7,402,561 of NC_029776.3, forward strand.
TATAATTATAAATATAATAATAAAAAAATAATAATATTATAGTATATTGTACGATTTGGATTGGATTGGATCGATTATGAAAAGTAGATCTTAAATCCGATACGATCCAACGATTTGCAAAAAATAAAATCCAATCAAATTCGAATTAGTGCAATTTTAATCGATTTTTGGTTTAAATTGAATTAGATGAGCAGTTTAATTTAAATCGGTTTGAATTTGAACACTCCTAATCTCATACACACACCTTGTGTTACACTCAATTACTCGTATTTCAAATAATCTTAAAAAATACACGCCAAAATCACTCATCAATATAAAATAATATTAAAATGCGATTAAGACAATGTTTCTCTTTTTTTTTTCCTTAATCTTTGATCATTCATTATTTTATTAGTTGTTGGTTAAAGAAAAATTAGTTATCTAATAAATCCGTAATTCACATTTTTTTATGGTTATGGTAAACTATAACCCTTTGTTTTTTTTTTTTTTGTTTTTTTTAACAGTTTTTTTTATCTTAGTCTTTTGAACAGTATTTAGTTGGGAGACAAAAAAAACTTACATAATTTGTAACAAAAATAGTTTTTTTAAAAAATATAACCAAAAAGGTGTATGAATTCAATTTTTCCACAGATTTAAAGATTAAGATTGAAATTTGGGTTAACTATATTGGACAACTTGTAGGCCTAAAAGATCTAGCTGAGCCCATATCTTTTATTACCAAAACCTATTTGGGCTCTATAAAATACACATACAACACCGACCAAAAATACAAGTCACATACAATATAGTTTTTTAAAACAATTCCAAAAGTGTTTTTTTTTAACAATACTCAGTTTTTTTAAAATGTTATTTTTTGTCTACCCAGTCCAGACAAAAAAATACCAAAAAAACATTTAAAAAAAAACGAATGAACACAGAGCATCAAGCTCATTTTTTCATGTAGTTTCTCAATTTTATTTCTTAATCGTCACAGCTAAATGTGATCTCCCATTGTCAAAACTGAAAATCTGAAGGGGTAAATGACTAAATGTCAACACGGTGTAATAATGAGGCAAAGCAAAGGGCAAAAAATTGTGGGATTTAGGGATTTTATGACATATCTAACAATGGTTAATTGGGAAAAAATTTGTGGGCCTCTAGAATCTAATTTCCCTGACACTGAAATAAAGAGCTATCCTGAGAGAGACATGCAACAACTTAACCATTTCATTTAATGTTCCAACCACGCTATGCATAAAAATTTAGTTGTTATTTGCTACTACTTGGTACATTTGGAGATGAAACCACTTCTATAAAGATACTAAAAAATTTACATATATCATAATATTATTGGATATCTTTATTAAATCGGTTAATAATTTATTTTTTAATAAACTATAACAAAATTAATTTATTATAACAATAATAATAAATTTAATTGTTTGTATTATAATTATTAGATCTGATTTGATCCGATCGATTTACACAATTTAAACCGAATTATGTATAAATTTTTTGATAAAAAAATAAATATATTCTTGATTTTTATTTAAAATAAAACATAATCTAGTGGGTTATATCAATTGGTTGATTCTGATAACAATTGAGTTTATTATTATTGTTATAAAAAAGTTGGTTTTAGTATAATTTGTTAAAAAAATTAAAAAATAACCGATTTATTAATACGTCCAATAATAATATAACACATAAATATCTTTACAAAAAGATATTTTAGGTGTTTTTATAGTAACATCCTCTATTTCAGATACTAATGCTCCAACGCTATTGCTATGGCATCCGATGCAACCACAAAAAATATGCGCCTTTTTTCAGTTTTTATATTCTCTAATTTTCAATTGATAATGTTAGGGGACAACATTAAAATTATTTTATATAATATAATATTTATAATTTTATTTATATAATATTCGCCATCACATATTCATTATATCTAAAATCATATGATTATTCTAACAATCAATAATAAATATTAAATAAAATAATTTTATATTATTTAAACTGACGGTTTATTATCTTCTAAACATTATTGTTATCGATGTGGTAACATGTCACAGATTTAATTCGGCCAGACAGAAAAGAACCCAAATATCACACTAACCAAGTAACCATTGACTCATTATCAATGTGAACACACACGTGTCAGAATATATGCATTAAATTACGATTTCGGCATTAACTCTGACCGTTTATGTTTTTGAAATGAACTAATTTTAGAGCCAATTCTTCATGTGGTTCAAATCATTAATTACCTAATATAATCCTTTCGAAATAAATCAATCAAATGTAAAAACTTAAGTAAACGATATTCAATGATGTAATTATCGATATGCCGTTATTTATGAGGGATAATATTATCATAAGAAAGAGACTCTAACTAGAATTATGCTCTCCTTTTAATGTTAAATATTTTACATTTGTAATTAAGAAGCTCTGCTATAAAAGAGTAACACAGTATTGCATCATAAGCTAATTAGAATGGAGACAAACATGGCATATTGGCAAGGTACCTTTTTTCTGCTTTGCGTTTGGTTCCTAAATGCCGAATATAAGGAGCAGATTAGGGTTTAGGGACCACAAGTCATCTTTTATCACTCAGGCTTTGTTTGGTTGGAAGGAAAGAAATAGAAAGGAAAGAAATAGAAAGGAAAGAAGAGAAAGGAAAGAAATTGAGTGGAATTTTATTTTCCTTAGATATGTTTGGATGAAAGGAAAATGAGGAGGAAGAAAATAGTATATAATGTTATGAAAAGACAATTTTATCCTTAGATATTTTAAAATATATTAAAAAGTAGAGGGTAATATTGGAATATTGATACAAAACACATTTTCCTTCCATTTTCCATCCATTATTGGAAGGAAAAATTTTTTAATGGGTCCCACCTATTTTTTTACACTATTCATTTTTTCCCTTTGACTTTTCCATTCAACCAAACAAAAAAAAATAGTTATTTTTCTTCCAATTTCTTTCCTTCCTATTTTCTTCCTCCCATTTTCCCCTCAAACAAACACACCCTCAACGATGACTTATCATCCGGGCAAAGAAAGGGTTAAAAAAAACAGAGGACGCTGATGGTAATTAAAAGTTTAAAACCCAAACCTGAATCACCAAAAAATATATTTTGGTAGATAATTTAAAAATATTTTTATAAAACTTGCCTAAGATATATCATGATCTTGGTTGGCTCTTGGCTGATATCTAACTTGTCTAACTTATTTTAAGCTATTCACTACAAGTAACAACTAACAAGTGAATAAAATTGTTGTTAGGCGCGTGAAGGAAATGAAGAAGGGAAGTATGTGCCCCTACCCTACTCTCTCTCTCTTTCTCGTCCTTCCTTTAGTGGTCAAAACACTCAGATTTTTAACCCACCAAACCGACACTTTCTCCTCTTTCTTTCTTTCTTCTCGATTCTCACAAAATACTGGTATAGTATATGCAAATTATTGTATAAGTCAGGGAGATCATTACATTCATGATATAGTACCCATCATACATATACTATACTATTTTATACTACCATTAACTCTCTTACTAATAATATCAAATTTTCAATTTCTTAAAGATCATATTATTTTAATAAGCGAGCAAATATCTATTATTCTGTCTTTTTCTATTGGACTCAGTACACTTAACTTTCACTTTCCCGTCTTATTTATTTATTTCTGGCGAACCAAACACACACATACACACACACACATGTTGTTTCTCTTTTAAAAGGAGGTGAGGTGGTTGTGAGTTGTGGTGCTGCTGAGACTACTCAGAGGCTGAGTCATTTTCCTGCAATTCTGTGCCCTTAGCTTCGGTAACTGATTCAGACACTCACAATTCACACATTATTAATCATATGTCTCTGTTTCACTAACCTTGTCTTTCCTTCTCAGCTCAACTACAGCATTTCACTGTTCCTTTTTGTTGTCTTTGATGGACGATCAATGCACAACCACCTTCATTCTTAATAGGTCAGAAACTCAGAAACCAAACCATACAATGCATGTCAATGATTTCTCTGTTGAAGTTCTTTTGTTTTTCAGGTTGATGTTGTGTTAATTACAATTCTTTATGAAATGTTATGTCATGTGCCGACAATGTACATGCCTATGTAAATAAGAGAGTTTAAATATTTTATTTTTATATGCACGCGCACATATTTTCCTTTGGCTACAGCTATCGTACTATGACAGAACAATCGATCACGTGTGCTTAAAATTCTTCATATATGATCTAGCTACTTGTTGAGGACCATATTATTCAATGAAATTTGATAAATTAATGATGTAGTGCTTCTCAATGGTGCTCATCCAACTATTAGTATTGAAAGAAGTGAAGTCATTATTCTTGTTAGCTTGGTTTATTCCTATGATGAATTCATTATTCTATATTTGTACTGCAATTCCTATTTCTCTTACTGAAAGATCCATGCAGATTTTTCATCATTTGAAGCATTCTAATCAGTATGGATCACAAGTCTTGGCTTTGGAGGAAAAAGTCCTCGGAAAAGGCAGCAACTGACAAAGCAAATAACACTTCAAAAGAAAACGAGGAGGTAATTTGTTTGGTTGAGAATAAAAAGGTAATTTGATTATGTCTAAAATCAGTGGTTTTATTCTGATAACAAATATCTTTTTTTATTTTCATACATAACAGTGGTATTCGTTAGGGATCATAAGTTTGTTAAGTGTAATATGTGCTTTATCATTTGATAAAAATGGTTTTTGTTTCATGCTCTGCCTTTCTGTTGTAGGTACAGGCACTTCTAGCAGAAAAAGAAGAATTGGAAAAAGATTTGAAAAGATTGAATGATAAGCTTGCTTCTACAATTTCCGACAACAAGTTGAGAGATGAGCAGGTGAAGAAACAAACAAAAATTGCACAAGAAGCAGTGACAGGTAAAATTTGCACAGTTTCTGTATACTGGTTTATCATTTGCCTTCCTGTTAATAATTCAGGATCTCGTAAAATGTTGGTGTAGGATGGGAGAAGGCAGAAGCCGAAATGGTGTCTATGAAGCAATATCTTGAAGAATCAATGCAGCAGCAAATAGTTTATGAAGAAAGAGTGAGCCATCTGGATGGTGCTCTCAAGGAATGTATGCAACAGTTGCGATTTGTTAGAGAAGAACAAGAGCAACGAATTCAAGATGCTGTCATGAAGGTTTCAAAAGAATTTGAACAAGCACGCTTAATTTTGGAGGAGCAGCTATCAGAGACCACTGAAGAGCTTGCTAGATCAGCCGTTGAAAATGCTCATCTTAATAAATCTATTCTTGCAAAAGAAAATTTGATTGAAGATCTGAAAAGACAATTGACTCAGGCAGAGGCAGATCATAATGGACTGATGATTAAGTTGGAGTTTGCCGAGAAAGACAACACATCTCTAAAGTATGAGGTTCGAGTGCTTGGCAAGGAACTTGAGATCCGAAATGAGGAGATTGAATTTAATCGCAGAACAGCTGATGCTTCTCATAAGCAGCACCTAGAGAGTGCCAGAAAAATTGCCAAGTTAGAATCAGAATGTCAGAGATTGCGTCTTTTGGTTCGAAAACGGTTACCAGGTCCGGCAGCCTTGGCGAAAATGAAGAATGAAGTTGAAATGTTGGGATGGGAATCACTTGATATGAAGAAGAAAATGGTGAACTCATCCTATGTAATTGAATCTTCAACGGACAATCCCCTTGAGAGTACCAATAGAAGAATCACTACCTTAACTGAGCAACTACATGCTGTGCAAGAAGAAAACAAGACTTTGAAAGAGTCCCTTAATAGGAAAGCCAGTGAACTCCAATTCTCAAGATCAATGCTTGCCCGCACCGCCTCAAAACTATTGCAACTTGAGTCACAGATCGAAGAATTCTCCAAAGGTCAAGTAGCATTGGAGCAGCCTAGAAGTATTCTTGCATCACACGAGTTCTCTTTGGCATCAATGTCTGACGTTAGCAGTGATGATAAGGTTAGCTGTGCTGAGTCTTGGCCTTCTGCATTGGTCTCAGAGTTGGAGATCCTCAGATGTGCAAAACAGAAGGAACTATTGTCATGCAGAAGTGTTGGAAGCTCAGACATAAACCTTATGGATGACTTCATTGAAATGGAAAAATTAGCAGTTATCTCTGTTGAAAAAGCCTCTGAATGTTCTCATGCTTCTTTAGAAGCAGATAATGGAATAAAGGATCTCTCAGAGATTGGACCAGATGAAAATATCTCTGAAGTAGTTGGTAAGGAGATCATTCCGGTGTCTGATCATACGGCTGACTTTGCAACATCAAACCATGAAACCTGTTCCGGTGACATTTTCGAGGGTAACATTCCTGGTTGGCTTCATCATGTTGTAAAAATGATCTTGGAGCGAAACTTCGTCACTCATAAGACCGTTGATGATATAACTGAGGACATCAAAGTTGCTTTGGGGTGTCTAAACAATTCAGACCAATGTGAGTTTCATTCAAGCAAAACCCGTGGTCATTTTGAAACAACAGATAAACCTCAAAGTTCTCTTGTACCCCAATCTGGTGAAGTAAATGTTGCTGAGATCTCATCAATAAAGAGTAGAAAACAAGAAACTGGGACTGATCTGAGTAAATCCATTAGCAAGATAGTTGAACTTATTGAAGGGATCAGCATGCCTGCTGAGGCTTATGATGATTCAAATCCCCTTTGTAGAAGAGATGGAAGTTCAGACAATAATCTAGAAACGACGACAGACTACATGGTCCGTGTTCTCCAGTGGAAAACATCTGAACTTAATAATGTCTTGCAGCGATTTCTCCATCTGTGTTATGAACTACTGAACGGCAAGGCTGATACTGAAAATTTTGTTGCAGAACTGACCACAACTTTGGATTGGATTATGAATCATTGCTTTTCTCTTCAGGATGTTTCTAGTATTAGGGATGCTGTTAAGAAACAATTTGACTGGGATGAGACACGAAGTGAAAATGAAGCTGAAATTAGGATGACAAGTCATTTTCCTGAAGTAGATAAGTTGCATCTTCCCAAACAACAGTTGTCATGTGTGCCACTGCTAACTAATTCCGATGGCCATGATTATCAGACCAAAGCGATGAAAAATGATCATAAGGAAGAGTTTAAAAGTGTTAATGAGGTCAATTGTGAAGCCGAAAAGGAAGTCTTGGAAAGTAGCCTTCAAACTGCTGCTAGGAGAACAGAACCCATAATGAATCAACTTCAGGAATCAGAGAAAACTATTGCTAGTTTGAGATTGGAGCTACAAAACCTGAAAGAATCCAATAAAGCACTTGAAGGTCAAATTCAAAATGAAACATCGATAAGTGCGGATGTTAGTTTTCAGTTTACAGAAGCTGAATTAAAAGAGGCTCATCACAAGGTTTTGGCATTAGAAGTGGAACTAGAGAACAAGAACCATCATTGTGAAGAATTAGAGGCCAGATGTATTGAACTTCAGCTCCAGCTTGAAAGGTATCAATAATTTTTAAATACTATTTACTTTCCAATATAATTTTTGAACATTTGGCTTTAATTTGGTATTTGAAGATTTCCACACTTACTGAAATTCATCTTCACAGCATGACAAAGGAGTGCTCAAAAGATGACATTCTTCAGAAAGATAAACCACTACAAAGTGTAAGCTCTTTTCAATTTATTCTCTTTACTTCTTGTCATAATCAGAATACGTTTTCTCACATGAAAAATTCTGGAAAAATTTCATCAAGTTAAAGTATTATTTTTCGAGACACAAACTAAAATCTAAATAGTATTTAGTTGTACATGAGGTTGACTTGTTCTCTATGGTAAAAAGGAGGGAGATCCAAGACTAGAGCATGATGAGCAAGTTACTTCATCCATTCAACATTGTGTTTTTACTTGTTTCTAAGCTTCACACTGTGCAGCAACATATACACTATCGATTAAAAATAAATGAAAAGAAGGTTCGATTATGAGTTTCATGTTTATATGTTAATGATTACGAAAAACAAACAAAACAGAAGAAAGGCAATTCTGTTTCATGATTAAAGCCTTTCAGTGTAAAATTTAACTCCATCATTATAGTAACTAAATTATGGCATTGCTTTACCTGTGGATCTATGTTGAAATATGTATTGTGTTGTTGAAAGGTGTTGATATTTCCTGCAGGACTGGGAGATAACAGCTGCAACAGAAAAGTTAGCAGAGTGTCAAGAAACCATCCTTAACCTTGGGAAGCAGTTGAAGGCATTAGCTTCACCAAATGATGCATCCTTTTTTGACAATGTCACCGCCGTCGAGCATAACACAACCACAAGCATAATTACTGTCCCCCCAAAAGGCATAAAAGTGAAAAGTCGATCTTCTCTACTCGATCAGATGCTGGCTGACAATGACACCAAACTAAAGGTTGACAAAGCAAGTGACAGAAGCTCTAGCATGACAGATTTTGTACAGCCCCTAGAAAAGATTTTGGTTCTGAATGGACTTAAAGGTCAGGATGAGAGCTCCAGTGTTAACTCTTTGGCCATTGTTCGTGCTAAGAAATCAGGAGGTCGAAGCTTATGGAAGAAGCTATTAGGGAGGAAGAAGAAAGCCAAAAAGAAGGCACATTTTCTGTTTAACACATAAAATGCAATTCTAATGTTTTTTTTTCAGTACTTCCTGTAGGAGAGGAAGCAATTATATATCTATGTTGTATTATTAATAAAGGAAGGAGTTATGTGCTGTCTTTCTGTTTATTTCTTGGCTCTTCGAACGCCTGAAAACTGGTAACATTAAATTCATGTTATGGAATACATGCACCACTAGTCAAGTAGTGTTATGCTATACATACTTACCGATTGTGCAGCACTGAGAAGCACATTTAAAAGAGGGTTCCAGGTTTCGCTAGCTTATATCAATGTTGATATGTTTTACTAAGAATATCTAATTGAGGCCATCTTTTCACGGCTTTTTGAACATACTACTGCAATGTTACAAACACTTTACCAATATATAATAGTTTCTAAACATATTTTTGTCTATTTAATCCTGTTGTATTCAATAACTTGTCAATTTTATTAAAGGGCTGAAAAATGCAAGAGTATGGTGATTCTTAGATGTAGATCATATAGAAAAATTACAGGCATGCAAGTAGGTCAGCTTAACTTTATTTCAATGAAATGAAAACTCAACAAAAATTGTCAAAGCATGTAGAATATCTTGTAAATTTTCCAGTACTATACAATCAAAATCTTCAAATGAAGTGTTGGAATTGCTGAAATGGCAAGCAATTGCAGCCAGCGCGTGGGAGCAAATCTGTAGGAATATTAATCTCTGTAGAGTATAAACTTTGCGACATCATTGAGTCCTGCTTCGTCGTAACATTGGGCAATCCGCTCCAAATAGTCATCCCAAGTTCCATCCACAGAAGCCAGATCCAACAGGAAAGCAGCTTCATCCAGTACAACCTGCAATCGATTTGAAAATGAAAACTATATTAGGATGAACATCATATAATTCTGCAGCCATGATATAAAATGAATAAATAGTTGACACTAATATAAAACCTGTGCAGGTGCCTTGCCCTTCTTAATATCTCCTTGCCTTCCCTCCTCTGTGACCTTCTCTTTGACATACTCAATTTGTTCATCTTCCCATTGTGCTATATTAGCAACATCCTAAATAAAACAAACATCACAAAAGAAATAGCAGGAAAGGAAGAAATTAAGTCCCAAAATAAAGGAATATACAGTATACCCGATATTTGCAGCCCAGAGTCCACCACGGCGACTTCAGAGCTCCCCTGGCAGCATCTTTAGCTTCTGCATTACGCCCAACCCTGTGAAAAAAACATAATACTCCTTAGGAGATGAAGGGTAAGAGTCAGGCTTCCATCTTGAACAGCCTTCAGAAAATAATGGAAAATGTTACTACTTACTACCAACCTCAACAAAACCTCAGCATTGAACACAAATGGCCGAGCAAATCCTGGAAAATGCTCCTTCTTCGTATAAAATTCCCCCGTTACCAAAGCTGAAACCTTCCACACAAAGACGTAACTGACATGTAATCAATTTACTGATAGCTAATGCTTGAGGAACTAATCAAATACAAGAGAACCTTACATGATCCCCTTCCTCAAAATGTCGCATCACTTTGCGCTCTAAGATATCTGGAAATAGACCAACCTGATAACAAATTAGATTCCTGCAATGATGTGTCATGGCACATGGAATTTTAACAAAAAAGACATTTTAGAAATTTACCAATACCTTTTTCAACAGATAGACATCTAGGCTAGAAGCTTTGGACTCTGCAAAATCACCCTTTCTGTAAAGTTTCTCCCCAGCATCCGCCGAGGCATGAAACAGTTCATCATTTCTGTCCTGACTGTTCTTTGCATCTTCTTCAACCAATATTCTGTGTATAAATTGGTCTACCTATAAATACAGCACATAAAGATTAGGCATAATACCATCTCAATTAAGGCTAGATAAATCAACACAAACATAACAATGTCATTGAAAATTCCACTTACACTCTTAGCTAACAGCCACACTCCATACTTATTGACTTCCACCACCGGCATTTCCATCCTGCATGTGTTTAAATATTGCAATATCATTCAAACAATAATGAAATTAACCACACACACACGAAAAACACAAACACCGAGCCATACTCGGGTGGAGCCGTGGGCCATCGCAACAGCGCAGTCACAGTACCTATAAAAAAAAAAATCACATGAACAGAACACAGAACAGAGAAATTGAAGAGATAACAAAGTCCTTAATACAGTGTACGCACACCTGAGCTGTTCTTTGAGAGTGGTATAGCAAGGGGGATTAATCCTTTCTTAGCACCGGGAGAGATAATAGATTCACCTATTATACATAGCAATCGGTAAGAAACTTCAGATAGAGCACACTAACTAGTTCGATTTCAGTACTTGAGATTCTACAGAATGTGTTATGATGATTCATACGTTACCTCTGGTTTTCAGGATAGATAAGAGTTGTGAGAGATGCTGAGGAGGGTGAGTTGCAGCTACGTCCTTAACAAAAGACGAGTGCTCTGCGACCACATGGGAAGTAGAAGAAGAAGAAGCAGCAACAGCGGTGGTGAACCGGAGGGAGGATGGGCGGTTACTGAAAAGGAGTGGCAGGACGCTGCCACGTGGAGGTCCTCCGTACAACACACCGCCACCAATCTTCATTTCTGTTACCTTTTTCTTTTGGTTTTGGTTCGTTGCCTCATCTTTTCTTCCCTCCCGTTTGCCGTTTTTACCTCCCTTTCATTTTTGGGGCCAAAAAAACAACTACCACACAGAACACTCAGTGGTCACTGGTCACCAATAGCGTGGGATTGGCCCAAAAGGAAACGAAAACTCCAATTGATAGTTGAAAACTTTTGGGTTCGGCCCATTTTATCCACATATTCGGCCCAGTAAATCTAGTTTGGGTCTTTTATAATCCATCGAATATTTTTTACATATTAAACATTTGTGTATTGTGTCCCATTTTTATTATCACATCTCATGTTTTTTTTTAAATTATGTAAAAAGTAAAAACTATATATGAATAGATTTTTTGTTTTGAATCGATAATAGGTTTTAAGTGAAATATAGGGTACAGATATTGTTTTAAAGATGTCCTTACGTGGCAAAACTCAAACCACACATTCTAAAACCACACTTTTCACTTAAAACCGTAACTCTTCACAAAGAAAAGCGTCACCTAATGAAAAAAAGTAAATTAGAAGATTTAAGAGAAGAAATAATTAAGTTATCAAAATTAATAGATCAAAAACTAATGATTTTAACCAATGTTAATTGTAATGACACTGAATTCTTAAAATCAATACAAAATAATTTTTCTCAAAATCTTTATTTTACTATAAGTTTTATTGAAGGACTTCAAAAACCTGAAAAAACTTATTTTTCACACGGGATTTCTAAAAAATGCTACCATGGAAATGATTTCCCACATCTTTATCATACTTTTAACCCACAATTAAATTCTATAGTAGATATGCTTGAAGAAATATTAGTATCTATAAATTTCAAAGAAATAAGGAAAAAGAGAATCCCAAAGAAGAAAAATTTCAAAATATAATCAACATAACAGACTTAAGAGTAAAACCACCATTGAAATTATGAATATTGAAGAAAAATTAGAAGAAGTTACAATGCTTTTTAAACAATTAAAAATGGCTCAAGAAAATAATATTATGGAACATGGTTTTCAAATAGAAGAAAAATTAGTAAATGCTGAAAATATAGAAAATGAAGAACACATTCTAGATTATTCAAGTGACGAAGAACCAGCTATTCCAATACAAGTAAAAAATGAAGCTGGAACATCTAAGGATAATCAATCTCAATTTAAATGGGAAACAGGTTTTGATAATTATGCTTTTAAAAAAGGGTTTATAAATAAAGATTCAAAATATACAAAAATACCATCAAAATAC
>NC_029776.3:7415057-7419274 GCF_000817695.3 Arachis duranensis
AGCTTATGATAAGATATTATATATAATGATGATTCTATATAAAGAATTTTTTGGAAAAAATATTATAGATCATAGACAAGAAGTCTATAATAAAGAATATCAAGAAGCAAAAAACCATTTAACTAATATTCAGATATATGATTTATGTAATGTGGAATCTTATATATGTGAATATAGAATACATTATTACAAATAAAAGAAGAAGATAAAAATCATTATCTTAGTATGTACATAACAAAACTTCCATATTCTGCTAATGAATTTATAATGGGAAGATTTATAAGAGAAATAAATAGAGGAACAATTGAAAATAATTTTGGTGGAGCAACCTCTGCAATAAGAGAGGAAATAAAAGAACGTTGTATGCAAGAAGCAACTCAAAAAAGATTTGCAAATATAATCAGAATTTGCTGTCAGGATAATGAGGAGACACCTAAAAAATATGGTCTTAATAAAAATTTTCAAAGAAAAAAAATATCAATTTAGAAAAAGAAAATACTATCCAAACTGGAGAAAAAAGAGATATTTTAGAAAAGAAAATAACAATAAAAACAAAAGACAAAGAAATAACTATTGTCCGAATAAAAAAGAAAATTGTAAATGTTGGTATTGCCAAGAAGAAGGATACTACGCAAATGAATGCCCAAAAAAGAAAGATAAAAAGGATCTTACTAAACAAATAAAAATTACTAAGTCTTGTTTCATGGAACCATTAGAGGAATCTGATGATAACTTAGACTATATTTTTGAATATGTCTCGGAAACAGACTCAGAGACTGAGTAATAATGCTACATTTATTACTATAAAAATAACAGAAAAGTTTATAAATGCTTTCATAGATTCTGGGGCAACACAATGCTTTGCTAGTTCAAGTATAAAACTTGATTGGAAAAAATTAAAGAAACCATTAAAAGTTAGAATAGCTGACAAATCAATACATAAAATTGACCAAAAAGCAGAGATGGTTGAAATTTTTATTCAAAATTATAGGTTCATTGTTCCATCTATATATATGTTAGATTCTGGAATGGATTTTATCATAGGAAATAACTTTTTAAAGCTATATCATCCATTCATTCAAGAATTAACATACATAGTTTTAAAAGCTCCACATGATTCTTCAATAAATCAAAAATCAAAACGTATAAAAATACCAACTACTACTATAGATAAGATCTTAAAATTTAAAATATTTTCTATATTAGAAACATGTTATTTGAATCTATACTTTCAGATAAATATTCCAAAAAATAATCTTGAAATAAAGATAGAAGAACTCTTGGATGAAATTTGTGCTGAAAATCCTTTAGATATTAAAAATACAAATAACGAATTAGTAAGCATTAAACTAAAAGATCCCATAAAAGAGATAAATGTTCCAAATAAAATTCCTTATTCCGCAAGAGATAGAGAAGAGTTCTCATTAGAATGTAAAGATCTTTTGGAAAAAGGAATTATAAGATTAAGTAAAAGTCCTCATACGGCTCCAGCTTTTTACGTTGAAAATAATAATGAAATTAAAAGGGAAAAACGAAGAATGGTAATAAACTATAAGAAAATGAATGAAACAACTATTGATGATGCTCATAAACTTCCAAGAAAAGATTCTATTCTAGAAAAAATCAAAGGAGCAACTTGGTTTTCATCTCTTGATGCAAAATCAGGATATTGGCAACTTCGTTTAGACGAAGAAACAAAGAAATTAACTACTTTTACTTGCCCAACAAAAGAATCAACAAGTGTGTTGCTTTATGAATGGAATGTATTACCATTCGGATTAAAGCAAGTCCCAGGTATTTATCAAAGATTTATGGAAGAAAATCTAAAAGAGTTAAATGAATTTGTTTTAGTATACATTGATGATATACTAATCTTTACAAAACAGGATAAAGAAGATCATCTTCAAAAATTATTAATAGTTTTAGAAAGATGCAAGGAAAAAGGATTAGTTATTAGCAAAAACAAAGCAAGAATAGCAAAACAAGAAATAGAGTTCCTTGGATTAATTCTATCTACTCAAGGAAAGCTAAAACTTCAACCAAATATTCTAGAAAAAGTAAACTTATTTCCTAATAAAATAGAAGATAGAAAACAATTACAAAGATTTTTAGGGTGTATAAATTATATTTCGGATCAAGGATTTTTAAAGAATATAACAGAATACACTAAAAGCTTATTTCCAAAAATAAGTACTAAAAAAGAATGGAAATGGGATGAAAAAGACAGTATGCAAATTCAAAGGATTAAACAATTATGTGAAAAACTTCCAGAACTTTATATTCCAGAAGAAAATGACTACTTAATAGTAGAAACAGATGCTTCAGACATAACCTGGTCAGGATGTCTAAAAGCTAAGAAAGCTATAAAAAGTTTGGAACAAGAAAAAGAATCACTAGATTATATATTAACAAGAGAATGGAGTTCGTCTACAGCGCATTAGATCAAGAAATTCAGAAATACGAACAAGAGCTCGAAAAATGTAAGCATTGTCAGCAAATAAGGACACAGATCCAATCCCTCAAGAAGGCCGTCGAAGCAATGAAATCAACACAACAACCAAAACCATCAGAGTTCGGCCAGCTAAGCGTGGAAAAAATTCCAGAAAATAAAACAATTGCTGAAATTATCAAAAAATCCACCCAAGATAAAAAATATTATGTAATTTATAACGGCCCCATGAAAGGAGTATATGATGCCTGGGAAAAAGCAGCACCATTTACACATCAATCAAGGATAATTCATAAAGGAGGGTTTTTAACACTGGAAGAAGCAAAGGAATCCTTCAGGGAATATGAAGCTCTTCATCCAGAGCAAACTCTAAAAAGAGCAGATAAAGCTCCAATTCAAATGCAGAGAACAGGGATAATAAGAAACATTCCTACAAGGGCTGAAATCAAGGAAAAGAAAAGGGTCTGTAGATCAAATCTCAGAGAAACCCTTAACATAGTCCTGAATTGGACTGAAGAAAAGAGGGCAATCTTGGGATATTATCCTATTGCCAAAGAACAGCTAACGAAGCTGGTTATATTTCCAGAGGCTTCCCCATCTGACACCTATCAGTTTTTCCAGTATGGATTAATTGATACAATTTTAATTTTTAATGATTTGAAAATTATTAGTGAGTTTCCTGCAGGATTTATTGATGCAGTAAAAATATTTAAAAATATGATTGACAACGTAAATCCAAGGGATATATCCCTAAAATTTACGAATAGTCAACCTATTTTTAATGAAGAAGAAGAATGCTTGGTTCCAGCACATCAAGTAATATTCATGTCCGTCTTCCCAGGAAATTTTCAACCAATTGATCAAGTTCAAGATTTAACAATCTACAGTCATGAAGGTAGACTAGCCAGCACACTAGCAAGGGTCTTCGAAAGAACTCAGAAGATAACAATGGAATCTCACACAAGAATCAATTATAAAAGTAGAAATACTCTGCTTGTGTCCAGTAAGAGAAATGAAATTGAAGAAAGAGAGATGAGACTCTTAGTGGAATTTGAATCAGCATTCTACAACTTATCTGGACTCTTAGAAAAGCTCCCCGAAGGGATAAAGAGGAATCTCTGCTATTTAATAAAAGACAGAGAAGACCACAAGTGCCAGCTGTGTGTCTCAGAAATATCTGAAGAAAGTAATAATGAAATGGGATCCACCCACATGATAAAAGAAGAAGACAGCGCATCCACCCACATAAAAGAAGAGGACAGCACATCTGAAGCATCCCTCGACATTATTGCATAATGACGTAAGCGCTTAGGTCATAGAGCACCAACAATATAGCTGGTGCAAGATAATAAACAATAACGTAAGCAATGACGTCATAAGAAGGGTAAGGATGGGAATTGTCCATCAGACCCAACCATTATAAATAGATTGCTTAGGCAATTGTAGAAGGCATCAGACAATAGAAAACAGGAGGCTAAGAGTACTCATATGCTAGGAGAGCAAGGAGGAAGCTGCCGAGGCGATTCTATAGTCTGAAGAAGAATTCCCTTAGGAAAAACCAATTCTAAACTCCCCTCTGGAGTTAGTATCTACAATCTCCCCTCTGGAGATAAAAACATCTTATGTAAATACTCTAAATAAAGGAAGTTTTTCTCCAGAAAGGTACGCCTTTATCCTAATCTCATAGTTATGAATTATTTAGAAAGTTTAGAATTAACGGAAGAATCTGATTATTATAGATTATCTGCCTTATTAGATAATGAAAAAC
>NC_029776.3:7419322-7436238 GCF_000817695.3 Arachis duranensis
GATCAACAAAAAAGATCTAAAATTGGATGGATTCATATTAGTACTATACAAGTCTTAATCAAATCTACATATATGAAAGGAATTAATTCACCAATAAGCTTAGCAATCTGTGACAAAAGAATTACTGATGACCCAATAGATCAGATAATTGGAATTGTTCATGGAAACTTGGCAAACGTAAATGTTAAATTCAATGCCCATCTTGGATATGCTATACCTTTATCAACTGAAAATCTTGAAAGATCTATAAGTTTGGCTTATAAATTTCGCAGAAAGAATCTAATGGAACAAGACGATGAACCCTTTTCAATTACATATGCAATAAACTATGCTTTAACAAATAGCCATCATAGTATAATATTTAAAAACAGAGAAAGAATTTATGTCGATGAATTATTTCAGAAAATTGTAAAGACAGAAATACCAAAATATATAGCCATTGAAAATCCAGTTCTTTTACTAAAAGAACCATCAGGAAAATTAGTTTCATCGAATTTTCAATCCAAAATTAATAGCCCGTTAAGCTTATCTAAGTTAAAGATTAAAGAAGAAAATTCTGAAATAAAAGAATTAATAAAAAAGGTCGAAAAATTAAATGAAACCCTAAACACTAAGTTATGACAATAAATAAAGAAAAAATATATGTAACCTATCAAGACAAGAAACAAGAGCTCTTTGAAAGAGAAAATCGGTTGAATTATTTACAGTTTTCTAAAATAAATCAAAGAGCATTTAAAGTTCTAAAAATAATCTATGACAAATTGAAAGGAGAAGTTGAAGAGTTAGAAAAATTAATAGAATCTCTAGAAAATAGTGATGAATCGATGATAGAATTTGCAGAAATTTTAAGATAAATAATGAAGTATACAAAGATTGAAAGACCAGAAAACAAAATAAAAAGAAAAAGGGCGAAAAATTTAAAAAGTAAAATAAAGGAGTATAAAAGGGAATTAAACAATCTTCAGTTCGAAATTAATGACCTTATAATAAAAAGGATAGAAATAAGAACAAATATAAACAAGTTGGAGCTAAACTTAAAATTTTTTATAAATGCCTGGAAAACCATATTATGACTTAAAGAATTAAAGCTGTTGAAAGAAAAAATGGAGAATGAAGTTGAAAAATTAAAAAGATATTTAGAAACAACAGAAAGTGTAGAAATAAAAGAAGTTTTTGAGGATTTGAAAAATTATATTAAAGAAAAAGACAAACAGATAAAAGATTTTATATACAATAATCCATGCAAAAAAGAATATTATAAACTAAAACAATATTGAAAAACTATAAAAATGAAATCAGAATTAGTAATAATAGAAATGGTCAATACTTTTGATTATAAAATTGTAAACTATAAAGTACCACCAACCAAATATATACAAATTATAAACTTACTCGAAGCAAAATATGAAGAGTTAATGGAAATTTTGAAAAAGAAATTACAACTAAAAATTGGTATCAGAGCCAAGTTAACGATTAAGGGTAACACTTTCTCTTTAAGTAACACTTTTAGTGATACGCTTTCAAAATCAACAAATAACCATAAAAAACAAAAATCTTCACAATTACATCTGTACACTAGATGCCCCTAGGTTTTATTCTCATTTTATTATTATAAGTAACAATTTAAAGCTTTTCCCTGCTGTCTAACAATTTAAATTTATTTAGATTTGATCAGAGTGTGTATTAACAAATGATGAAATTATTCTTTTTTTCACCTTAAGTAAAACAGGTGTAAAATGTTATTTCCTTGTTTCTATAAGAACAAGAGCTTACTTCTATGAAATGAGAAATTAAAAAGTTGGATATCTAAACAATACACTAAAGATGATTCAAAAATGTTATTGTTTATACATTGGCTCAGAATTTAGTCAAACAAAAAATGAATAAAGTCCAATTTACAGATATCGTTTAATTTATTCTTATCCGATTTTATAGAGGTCAGACACGGCGACATGAGTTTAATTTTACTTATCTAAATAAATAATTAACTCTAAAGATATCTCCTATTAATCTAGAAGAAATATCTCAACAATTTCTCTAACAAAAGGAAACGGTTATCCACTAATAAAGGTAGAATTACTTTAAAAGGTGGTTATCTATTCTACTATAAATATACTAATATCCCTCGGATATATTTATATCTCAATCTACTAAAAACCTGTCTAAAACTCATGCTAACTTAAACATCGGAGTCCCTTGTAGGTACTACCTCCTACATCCTCACGAAAAACTCGGATGGCAGCACATCGATTACGAAACAAGTCGGATTTCTCATGAGAAACTCGGACGGCAGCACATCGGCTATGAAACAAGTCGGACGCTGTCTCAAAAGGAGTCTGAATCTTACATCTAAGCTCAAATACAACTCAGTTTTAGTTTTAGGTAACTCTTGAAACAAATATGTACACACTACAAATTAACTTAAATCAGTCATTTAGTATTTTTAATATGTATTTTGTATTTCAACATAACTTTTATACTAATAATTAATTTTATAGTTGATTTTTAGTATACAAGTAAGATGGCTGAAGATTATTATTATAAAATGTTATTTTGAACAACTATACACTTTTAAAATCTAAGAGTACTGCTATACATATAAGTCTTTTTGGCATGCAAGTTAATTCTAACCCAACAAAATCCACTTACATATTCCTCCTTCTCCATTTTTTGCTCCTTCTTGTTTGCGTTTCTTCTCCTTTTTCTTTGCGTTCCTCCTCCTCCTCCTCCTCCTCCTCCTTCTTCTCCTTCTTCTTTGCGTTTCTCCTCCTTCTTCTTCGCGTATTTTATCTTCATTGTCTTTTTTTATTACTGTTGTTGTTGCTACATTTTTTTCATTCATCATCTTTCTATTGATTTTGTAACATTATGTATTTTTTTATTCTTTATTTGATTTTTTCCTCCCAAAAAGAATTATGAGAATATGAAACAAAAAAATGAAGAAGAAGTAGCAGAAGATAAGAAGGAGGAAGAGGAAGAATTTTGATATGAAGAACTTATCAGCACACATCACCGAAAATTCTTAAACAATACACTCAAATATCTTCGTGTTACACCAAAATTTGCTGCAAATACAGAAAAATATTTCCTCTAATACTGCATTTTTTACCTCTTCTTTTTTTTCTTATTTCTTTCTTTTTTTTAGTTGAATAAATGTAAGTTTATCATCTTTCAAGTAATTCTACAGCATTATGTATTTCTTCTTCTTCTTATTTGTTTGATTTTTTTTGTTTTTATTCTTGTTAAGAGAGTAAAATAAGAAGAAATTTGATAAGGTAAAACAAAAAGAAAAAGATGAATAAGAAAATAATAATAAGAAAAAGATGATGGTGATAATGATGAACAAAAGAAGAAGAAGCAGTAGAAGATAAGGAGGGGAAGAGAAAGAGTTTTGAATTATGCAGAACTTATCAGCACATATACACCAAAAATTCTTAAACAATACACTCAAATATCTTTATATTACACCAAAATTTGCTGCAAATACAAAAAAAAATATTTCCTCTAATGCAGCATTTTTTCTTCTTCTTTCTTTTAGTTGAATGAATGTAAGTTCATCCTCTTCCAAGTAATTTTGTACCATTATGTGTTTCTTCTTTTGCTTTGTTTGATTTCTTTTGATTTTATTCTTGTTAAGAGAATAAAACAAGAAGAAATTTGAGAAGATAAAACAAAAAAAATAAATAAGAAAAAAAAGAAGAAGAAGATGATGATGATAATGATGATGATGATGATGGTTATGATGATGAAAAAGAAGAAGAAGAAGAAGAAGAAGCAGAAGATGAAGAGGAGGAAGTTAAAGAGTTTTGAATTATGCAGAACTTATCAGCACACATACACCGAAAATTTTTTCGTGTTATGCTCAAATATCTTCGTGTTACACCCAAATTTACTGTAAATACAGAAAAATATTTCTTCTAATGCAGAATTTTTACATTACATTCAACTCAAACTATCAACGATGAACAACAATTTTCACAAACAACAACAACATTATTCACTTACAGAATCATAAACTACTAACGAAAATATTAACTAGAATTGAACCACACCTCAACCACCTGATTGGATTCAAAATAATAATCAATTTCATTCTAGTTCAATTGATAATCTGAATTTGAATTATTTATTATTTTTAACAACAAAATAATTGATGATGGAGGAGAAAGAAAAAAAAAGAAAAGAAATTCTAATAAAAAAAGAAGGAGAAAGAAGAGGAGGAGGATGTGATTGTAGTGTTGGTGACGATGATAATAAAAGAGAAAAATAAGTAAAAGAAGAAAAAAAAAATATGCATTAATGACACAAAAAAAATATATACATGTAAATATAAATAATTTGTATAGACTTGTATCGAAAAATAACTTATACCTAGAAAATAATTGAAAATCTAATTAATGTGAAACGATAAGCAGCTGAGTGACCTACATCGTCCATGTTACGGTCTTACCATGAAACGGCTGCATGCCTGCCATAATCACTTGTTTAAATTTGGACTAAATAAAAAAAAATCAAGTTATTAAAAAACTGACAAAAATAAGAAAAATATTTTAAAATATATTTTACATCATATATATAGTGGCTATAAAGAAATAAATTCGATATTTAAAAAAATTTAATTTTTATACTTTTAAATTTAAAATTAATTATTTAATCTATTTTAACAATTAAACAATCTCTTTAGACACTATAATAAATACCTATATATAATGATTATAAAAAAATAAATTCGATATTTTTTATGGTTTGCTATTAGATTTCTCATTATTTGTCTATGGAACAGTTACATATATAAAGTGGCTACAAAGAAATAAGTTCGATATTTTTTATGGCTTACTTACCATAAGATTTGTCATCATCTGTTCATAGAATAAATAAATGGTTATTTTTTTTATATGAGATTGATATGTGAGTTATGTTGAGTTAGAGAGTATTGGAGAGATATCTACGATCGTGACGGTTTTTAATTTTTTGTTTTAGTGGGAAGAAATCGGACCATCCGATTTTATTGGAGAGAGAGAGAGACACAAATCGGACGGTCCGATTTGTGTGGAGTAGAATTTCGTAGATATTGAAATCGAACCCAGAGTTTTCTGCCAGTACACAAATCGGATCTAGAATTTTCTGCCAGTACACAAATCGGACCCAGAGTTTTCAGTATTTTCAATTGGACGGTCCGATTTGTCTTGCACAGTCCTCATACCCTGATAAAACACCATATACCTTTAAAACTCTGCTATACACCAACCTTCCCTCCATATTAAAATTAAAAAGTTCTAAATAAAGTGGCTAAAAAGAAATAAATAATATTTGTCTATCCCATAGTTAACGATATATATTAGTATATCAATGCCTATTCATTCACTTTTTTATTAATTAAATATATAAAAATAAAAAATAAAATTAATTGAGATAATAAATTATTTATAATTTAACCAAAAAAATTTTTACTAAAGTCTTTTTTTTTTAAATAAAGTCTTTTTGACTATTCGAAACAAGAATTTTGATACCAATTTCAAAAAATTTGGTCTAAAATTAGACCGAACAGACCGAATCGAACCCGAACCGGGCCGTAAGCCCAACTAACTCATTAAATAAAATGAGATGAATCACAATCTTCATCATTCCAGCTGCTCCATGATGAAGAACACCAGGGAAGATGAGGAAGGGTTTCAAAACCCTTGAATTTACTTCAATCTCATATAACTTTCCGCTCCGAGCTCCAATCGTCGCACTGTTCGCAGCCACGCGTCCAGCGCATCGAGTTCTACATTCCTGTCGAATCAATTTTACCGGTAAGATCCATTTTCGTTTCAGAATCTCTATTCCTTTTTTATTCTTGAATTTGAAACCCTATAGTGAGATTCTTCCCAATTTGGTGTTCTAGGTTCGATTTAGCTTGCGGGGGTTGTAGGGTTTGAGTTGCTACGCATATAGGTGAGGTAAGAATGCCCCAAACCGTAACTCAATTTTAATTTCATTAGGTAAAATCTGAATTTGGAGTATAGATGTGTATTAGGTGTGAATTAAGTTCATATGCATGCTTTGGAATTGAAAAGTGAACATTTGGAGGCTTGGTGATGATTGAGGCTAAACTTGTAGCTGGTTACTCTAAGCTTGAGGGCTGTTTTGTAGCTTGTGAGGCTGCCTTGGATTAAATAAAGTGATCGGCTAAGGTATGGTTTAGGTTTTGCGCGTTTAATATATAAGGTTGTGTGAAAACTTAGGCTAGAGTATTATAGGATAGGTTGAAAAGCTTTGTTATGTTAAATGGTTAGTGTTTGTGATGTTGATGAATAAATTGATATGATATGGTGTTGAGTAATTAATAATGGAAATTAAATGTATGTATGTGTATATGCTTGTATGATGATGAAGATTATGGCAAGGCAATGGTGTGGTTGAGATAGTAAATGGTTTAATTTGGACTTGTTGGATTGACTTGATAAATTAGTGTTGTAATGAGGATTGAATGATTGTATGAAAATGGTAAGAATTAGTATGTGTAGTACTATGTGGTTTGTGGCTAAAATGGTAAAGTAGAAGGAATATGATGTTATTGAGCTAGGTTGTTAGAATTGTTGTTTTATGATTAAGGATTGATTATGTTGATGGTTGTGGTATGCTAAATTGGGTGGAGATGAGGTTTGAAAGGAAAATGAGGTTTGAGTGTGATTTGATAAAAGTGAATTTTGATGAACTTTGGAAGTCCATAACTTGCTCCTTAAATTTTGGATGGAACTGTGGTTTGTTTCAAATGAAAGATGGTTTTACCAACTTTTGAATGATATCAATTTTGTGAAAAATAGAATCTTGTAGAGAAAGTTATAGACGACAAAAGTTTGGTGTATAAAACTATGTTGCAGGATACCAAAAACTGGTTTGTAGCAGCTTTTTGGGAATTCTGCCAAATTTGAAAAAACGTCCATCCACGCATACGCGTGGCCCCCGCGTACGCGTGGCGTGGCATTTTAAAGACGCATGCGTGAGTAGCCATGCGTGCGCGTGAGCGCATGATCACGCGTACGCATGACTCACGCGTATGCGTGATGTGCTGTTCGCACCGCGCGTGCGTGTGGCCCACGCACACGCGTGACCACTGCTTGCTGCAAAATTGGATTTTGGCTGTTTTAAACCATATTTTCACTTTTAAACCTCCATTTTCCTTCCTTTTAGACTTAAGGTATGGTACTAAGTCTAGTAGCTAATTGAAGCTAGGATAGTAAGATAACTTGGGGATGAAGTAAGAGATAAAATGATGAGTTATGTGAAGGAGATGAGAAAGTTAAATGAAGTTTGATGCCACGACTTGCTAAATGATTATATATTGATTATGAAAATGAAATGGCTTATGAATGATGATAACTGAGATACGAATTTCTCTGGGTAAGAACCGTGACTTGCCACCACGTGTTCCAGGTTGAATCTCGATACTCTGTTGACCCTACGTCGTAAGGGTGACCGGGCACGTATAAATTTTCGGGTATGGATAGCCCCCCATTGAGTGATTACTTGATGTTTGAATGTGAAATCTATGCATAGACTCTTGGGGATGCGCGACGGGGGACAGTCTAAGGTTTTCGGACTTGTCGGGTTGGCTGGATAACCAACAGGTGAGCCTCATCATCCATAGGACAGGCATGCATCATGTGCATTTGTTTGTTTTGATTGCTATCCATTATCTGAGATTGCCTAATTGAATCTATATATCTTGCTACCTGCTATTCTTGCTATTTGCAGTATCTGCTTCTTACTTGTGCGTGAACTTGTCTGGTTGCTTGTCTCTGCATGATTTATGGATGGCGGAGGAACAGAGGAAGGGTGAAAAGGGTTGGTGGTTATGTTAGGTTTGAATTTGAGTAAGTTTAGGAATAGCTTAGAGTACCTACCCTTAATTATGGCTTTTGTTTAGAAATTAAGTATTTTATGACGGAGTTCTAGGATTGCCTCTGGCATTCCCAGGACCTTATTATTATACGCATGGTACCTTTACCATGCTAAGAACCTCCGGTTCTCATCTCATACTGTGTTGTTGTTTTCAGATGCAAGTCGAGAGGCTCCCCTCTAAGCGTCTGGATTCCTGAAGCGGAGTAGTCCCTGGGATATTTTTGGCTTATCTACTTATGTATATATATACTTAGTTACTTAGCTTTCTCTCCAAGAAACTCGATTATTTTGTTCCTCACAGAGGATACAGGAGAGTTAGGGTTTCATTTCTGTACTTTGGTATTTGGGATACTTGTATATGTATGTATATATATTCTCCGGCCAGCCTTGTCTTCACAGGTTAAGTCAGGAGCTTGTTATGTTGTATCCTTGGCTCTCTTTTCTCACTCTCACTTAATTATATCTTGAATTTTAGGTTTCTTAGCACGCAGGTAACTCCGTTCTCTGAGTGCTGTGCTTTTTATTTTACAAAGCTTTACCTATTTTTCAAAGCTCCTAGTATATTATCTCTTTTCACTATTATATGTACATATTTACTTCATAGAGGCCCGTAACACCACACTATCTCTATTCTACGACTTAAGCGTAAAACTCTGTATAGTAGGGTGTTTCAAAGTATATATATAAGAATTCTAATATACACTCAAATTAAAGATTACACTTAATTATACAAATTTAAAGTTGTACATATATTGTGCAATTTTATGAGTTGTTTTTTTTATCATTTTAGATCTATAAATTACTTTTTAGATTTAATTAATATAAAAAATAAATTATTCGTCTCATGAATTATTTAATACTTTATCGTGATTTTGTATATTCAATGTATACATAATCAATATTATAACCTACTCTTTTAAGTAAGAAATAGTAGTTATATTGTAGCCATTTAAATTCATAAAAACAAGTTATTAGGTCTTTGTTTAAATTGGGTCACACAAGGTTAGTCAAATAATGTCAAAACCAATCACATGGGTGGTAAAATGGGTCGAGTTTGTCGGGTCGATCTGCTAAACTTGTTAAAAAAAGTAGGTTGAATTAGGATTTGGAATCCGCCAAATTAAAAAATTTGCCAAATCCACACCGCTAAAATAGATTTAAATACTTTTTTTTCATCTTTTGTTTTTATTCATCTTTTAGTTATTAACTTTATTTATTTTATTTTACAATTTCGTATATATGTTTAAATTATGTGACTTATTTTTTAAAATAAAAATAATTCTATTAACACATATTATTTTAAACAATTTTATTAAAATTAAAATTAAAAAATTATATTATAATTTAATTATTTTTTATTTGTATTTAATTTTTTAATTATTATTTTTTAATTAATTTTAATAAATTTTATTTAAAAAAAAAAACAAACGGGCTAACCCACGAATCCACTGTAAAGCAAATCCCTTAACGCATCCGACCCACATTGCAGAGGAACCTAAGAGATTCTCCCATTATTCTATAAATATTTTAACTAACACTTACGTATTTTTTTAATTCAATTTTACTTATATTAAAATCTATTTAATTTTTTGTTGATTTAGGCATTAAAGTTTTTAATTAGTACCTCTTACTACCGTTCAGCCGACGACGTCGAATAAGCCACTGTTGTGGCAAACATGTCGAATTTCTCTCCCTTGATTTAAAGTAATACCTTGGAACATGTATTATGTCCATTAATAAGGATTTGATATTATCTTTTGTAACATCTTTGAACTTGTTATTATTATGTCCATCACAATATTTATTCTCAAACTACTACAATAAATAAAAAATATAACAATTTTAACTTTATTTTTTGTTACCAAATAATTTTAAAACAATAATATCTACAGTAAAATACAATAAAAAAATATAAATAGAATTTTGCGATAAAATAAAAAATAATTTTAAAAAATAAATTAAGTTATACAATTTGAATCATATATATGAGATGGCAACAGAAAATAAATGACGAAAATAACAAAAATAAAGCAGAAAATATGCTTGAAAATCTTTTTTTATGATAAAAATTTTAATTTTTAACTTGTATATATAATCTGTAGAATTACTCATTGTTTTAAAAGAAAATTAAATTGGATCGACAGATCAGCACGTCCCATATCTTTTTTTTTTATTTATTTATTAAGTTTGGTGCGTTTTATCACCTAATGTTAGGCTTTGCTTCGCTAGCTAGCATTAAACATTATTTTGTCCGCATTGTATGAAATGAACTTTGGGAATGAGAAAAACGAAAGAAAGCAGACAAACGAGACTCTTAACTAAAAATTTCTATTAATTCTAGTTGACACTTAATAAATAAATTAGTAATTTAACATATTATATAAGTATGTTTTATTAATCTAAAAAATTTATTAATAGTGAGGCTAACTAGTATAATTTCACAAAAGCAAAAATTACAAACCGAAAAAAAAAATATTGAGAATTTTGTTATCTTTTACAATAATTACCAAGGACGTTTAGAATTTTTCTCTAAGACAAATAAACACAATAATATCTTGTAAGAGATACGACATGTGAAATTAAAAACACTTTGGGATATGAAAACAACCTAAGCTTAAAATCCATTAAAAAGTGGTTTAGAGATTGGAAGTTTTGGTTTAAGAACAAAATCAAAAAAATATTAAAGAGGATTAAAAAAAATTAATATAATTTATTAAGATATTATTCCATAATAAACGTACTCTTAACGTATTCTTGGTCTATATATTGGTAAAAATCTTGTAATCACAGATGAAAAATATGAATAATAAAAATAATATTTTTTTAAATAATTTTTCGTTTCTTTTCTAAACTCTTTGTACCATGGAAAGTAGAGTTAGGTTCTAGGGACTCAAAATCAATCATTTCTGACGAATTGATGTTACAAATTACAAATATGGTACGCAATAATTTTGGAATGCGATCATCACAAACTAATTCTAACAATTTGTCAATTGGTTTCAAACTAAATAGATATGATAATCCATTATGGACAACTCTGATGAAAAAAACTATTGGTGGAAGAAAAAAGAAAAAACACACTAAAAAAAACTGCTTTAAAATTTTGGGTTACCCAAATTGGTGGAAAAATAATCCTAAGTCATCGAGAAATCAGAGTAAGGTAGCCACCACTGTGAGCATCCCAGAGGTCACCAACAGTGGTGGCAAGGCCAAAAGAAGCAAGTCGATGGCAAGGCAGCAGCGACGGTAAGGGTAAGGACTACTGAACTCCTTGGACCGCGACTCAATATAAAGGGGAGACCCAAAATCAGAATCCAATTAAAAAGATAAATGAATGAATTTTCGATTGTGGGGCTATCGATAGTATAACTCATGACCTCCATGATTTTAACCTTCAAAAGCCCATATTGAAACAGCTAATGGAGAATTAATTGATGTTAAAAGAAGAGGTTCCATTACTTTTTCAAAAAAAATTGAAATTAAAAAATTACCTCTATGCCCTGCACTATCATCAAAATTATTGTCTGTTAGCCAAGTAACAAAGGAACTAAATTGTGTTGTACTCATGTACTCTACCTTTTGTCGGACATTCTTACGAAGGAGATCATTGGGCGTGGTACTGAGCAAGAAGACATTTACTACGTTGATGAAGTAGGATACCAGAGTCATGCCATGCTTGCTCACGGAACGGTTACTAGGCAACTTTGGTTATGGCACAAGCGTCTCGGACATCCTTCATTTGGGTACCTCAAGTTTTTATTTCTTAATCTTTTTATAAGTAGTATTGAACCTCTCAAATGTGAAACTTATATTCGTGCAAAAAATCATAGAGTTTCTTTTCCTCCAACTAACATTAGAGTCAATTCTAATTTTTCTCTAATACACTCTGATGTGTGGGTCCAGCCCCTATTTTCCATAATAATTTTCAATATTTTGTGTTATTTGTGGACGATTTCTCTCGCATGACTTGGGTATATTTTTTAAAACACAAATCTGAAGTACCTGATAAATTCTTTGCTTTCTACCAAATTATTCAAACTCAATTCAATAAGAGGAATTTATAAACAATCAATGCACGATTTTTTTTATGAAAAATGGTCTTATCCATCAGACTTCCTACTCAAATACACCCCCAACAAATGGTGTGGCTGAGCGACAAAATCGAAAGTTACTTGAGATGTCCTGAGCCATGCTTTTTGATGCACAAGTTCCAAAATTTTTTTGGCCTGAAGCTATAGCGACCTCTGCCTACTTACTAAATCACCTACCTACCCAAGTTCTCCACCACAAAACACCCTTACAAGTCTTGGCTACTTAGACTGCAATCCTGCCTATTCTAACCTTACCACCTCGAGTATTTGGATGTTCCGTCTTTGTCCACATCCCCAAAGTCAATAGAACCAAACTTGACCTTGTGCATAAAAATGTGTTTTCGTTGGATATGCTACACACCAAAAGGGGTATAGGTGCTACAATCCAATCACTTGTCGTATTCATATGACCATGAATTGTGATTTTTTAGAATTCGAATTTTACTTCAGCCGCCAACATGACATTCAGGGAGAGAACAATAATGAACCACCAAGTTGGCTATATAACCTTTGTTGCCCAGAAACTGTTCAAACAGAGCAAATAGATGGAGCCATCGAGCATACTTCACTCAACGTAGAAAATAATTCGGTACATACAACTAGTGAGAGCCCTTTTAAGAATGTCAGACAAGAGGTAAGTAATTGTCAATCTGATAATTTACTTTCTGTTTTTAATGAGGCCACTAACAATAACAGTATAGCATTGGAACATGAAGAACCAAAGCCCAATACCTTTATTCTTCCTCCAAAAAGAAACATAGGGATGCCTCCTAATTGGTACTCACCAGAACATGTTTTCCGTAACTCAAGATATCCGATACGAGTGGCTAGAGAAGGAATAGAAAATGTTGCAAAGGCTTTTTCCACCAGATTCTTAACAGAAGACATTCCAAGAACTGTCCGAGAAGTCAATGAAAAAGTTGAATGGTGAAAAGCCATGAATACAGAAATAGAAGCTTTAGGGAAGAACGAAACTTGGGAGAAGTGTATCCTACCGACAGGAAAAAAGCCAGTCGGGTGCAAATAGATTTTCACCATTAAACACAAGGCAGATAGCACTATTAAATGGTACAAGGCAAGGTTGGTGGCCAAAGTTTATACACAAACCTATGGTATCGACTACACTGATACTTTTTCACCGGTTGCAATGATTAATAATATCAGGGTGTTGTTTTCAATAGCAGCAAATGAAGATTGGCCACTCCATCAATTTGACATCAAGAATGCTTTTTTGCATGGAGAGTTGAAAGAAGTGTGCATGGAAGCTCCTCCATGTTTCTTAGCGGGATTTAGAAAACATAAAGTTTGCCGGTTAAAGAAGGCTCTTTATGGGTTTAAACAATCTCCACGTGCATGGTTTGGAAGATTTACAATTGCCATAAAAAGGTATGTGTACAAGCAAAGCAACTCTGATCGTACCCTTTTTTAAAAAAACAGAGAGATTTAATCACTTGCCTAATAATCTACGTGGATGATATGATCATAACGGGAAGTGATGCTGAAGAAATTGCACAATTGAGAAGGAATCTATTTACAGACTTCGAAATAAAGGATTTGGGAGGACTAAAATATTTCTTAGGAATAGAGGTTCTACGATCCAGCAAAGGAATCTTTATCTCCCAAAAAAAGTACATTTTGGACCTTCTGGCAGAAACAGGAATAGTGGATTGGAAACTAATAGATACGCCCATGCAAGTTAATCACAAGTTGAAGATAGTAGAAGGTGTCACCCTAGCAGATAAGGAATTGGAAAACTAATTTACTTATCACATACTCGGCCTGACATAGCTTATGCTGTGGGAATAGTAAGTCAGTTTATGCATAAGCGACAAGAAGGCATACACTGATGCAGATTGGGCGGGCAACCCAAATGATAGAAGATCAACAAGCTGGTTACTTTACACTTGTTGGAGGCAACCTGGTAACTTGAAAAAGCAAGAAGCAGAAAGTTGTAGCTCTTTCAAGCGCAGGCAGAATTTCGAGGGATCGTTAAAGGCATAACTGAAGTATTGTGGATAAGACAATTGATGACTGAGATTGGGTTTCCACCACAATTGCCAAGCCAGTTGAAATGTGACAACAAAGCCGCAATCAGTATTTCAGAAAATCTGGTACAACATGATAGAACAAAATATGTTGAGGTAGATGAACATTTTATCAAAGAAAAATTTGAAAATAACATTATTTAACTTCTATTTGTGAAATCAGAAGATCAATTGGCTGATATTCTTACTAAAACAGTTTTAAGACAAGTCCTTACTAAAGTTCTAATCAAGTTAAGTATTGGTGATCCCACTACTTACCTTAAAGGGAAGTATTAAAATATCATAATTAAAAAGTAAAATAAAAAAAAATAAAAAAATTAAAAAAATCAATATAATTTATTAAAATATTATTC
This sequence comes from Arachis duranensis, assembly GCF_000817695.3. Classification (NCBI taxonomy): domain Eukaryota; kingdom Viridiplantae; phylum Streptophyta; class Magnoliopsida; order Fabales; family Fabaceae; genus Arachis; species Arachis duranensis. The sequence goes on from NC_029776.3 coordinate 7,433,699, forward strand.
CATAACAAACATACTCTTGATCTATATATTAGTAAGAACTTTGTAATTACAAATAAAAAATATGAATAATAAAAAATACTTTTTTAAATAATCTCTTTGTATCATAGGAACAATATAAGAGGATAATATATCATTAGACGGAGAGAAACGAAATCGGTAATGAGTAGTGCTGAAAAATATATAAGTAATTCAATTACTTTAATCCAATCCGATGTAGTCTCATCACTCACCAGTGATCAATATTCAATAGTAAATACTATGATACTTAAGACATATTGTCTAATTTACTAAAAAAATAAAAAAACAAAAATATTTAATAAATTTTAAATATTTTATTTTTATTTTATTTTTTATTTATAAAAGTAAATTAGACAATTTAAACACTACAAACGTCCTATAAAATTCACCATATTCAATAAGGAATAGGAAAACACTTATTTTGTTACTAATTACATCTAGATATTACTCACGACCTTATACTTTATTCATCAACAATGAGGTGGTGGATGAGTGACAAGCTAATAAGTTAAACACTTAAACATAACACAAGGACTCTAATTTGATAGAAAAAGTTTGTTATTAGTAGGCGGCGGAGAAGGCGTCCATGAAGCCAGGGTTATTACCCATAGCCTCCAATGTCTCATATGAAAGACAAACTTCAAAGTCAACACCATCTTCCGCCCCAGCATAAACCGTTATGGTGCCATGGATCTTGTTCCCGGCTCCGCTCCTCACTGCCACCGGTTTCCCCCACCCAAAATCATTCCCATAAACATCAAACCTCGGCGAACTGCTTGTCACTAAAGTATTGTTTCCCCCCAAACCTCGCATCGTCAGAAGCCTAGGGTTCTCCGCCCAACCCCTATAGTAGCTCTTCATCTTCTCCTCCGTGTGCAAACCAACTATCTTGTTCAACTCCAACGCACCCTTTCCAAGCCCTCCTTCTAGAAGCTCTTTAACCTTCATGCCCACTATTCCAACCTGCACCGCATTCCCAAAATAGTTTTCCGCCACTCCCGGACTCTTCATTCTCCCCCTGCCACCCATCGTCAAGCTGTAATTCACTTCTTCTTCGGGCTCAAGACCCTGGCTCCCAACCACGGATCTCCACAGGTGAGTCAAAAGCGCTTGCAGCGAAGATATTTTGTTTTTGCTTTCGCCTTCAATTTCTGCGTTGGCTTTTGCCTTGAGTTCAGCGATCTTGTCTTTGCTGAAATGGAAAACCCTCTCGCATTGAGGTTCTGGGACGAAACCGTCGTAACCACTTTGGATCATCTTCTCCTTCGTCAAAGGAACGCGTATGGCAGAGGCGGAGCTGTCAAGGAACCAGCGTTCAAGCACGGGAGGCTTGGACAATTCTTCCGAACCACGTGAGATCTCGGCCCAAGAGTTCATGAAATGCCAAAAGGAAGATCCGTCTCCAACAACGTGGTTCATGGCGCACCCAACGAAGAAACCGTCGTTGAGCTCGGTGACTTGAACCGCCAACAACGGCTTGGTTATTCCTTCGTGGTTTCTAACCCGGTTGAGCGGGAACAAAGAGTGCACAAAGCGTGGAGTGTAAACGGAACTAACGATATCATTAACGGAGTATTTATCCGCAACGGCATGGACAAACAGCGCTCCGGAGTTGTTGCAAATAACGGAAACGGAGGAAGTGTTGTCATCGTGTTCCGTAACGGAAAGGCGGCCCGCGAGGAGTGGGAAGAAAGAAAGGGTGGACGAAAGGGAATGTTTGAGGCGTTGGATTATGATTGGTGGAGTAGTGATGGGGTTGTTCCAGAAGAGAAGACCTTTTTGAATGGGATCAAATAGGAGGAATTGGAGATCCCATGGAGTTAACTGAATCTCCTCCTCCACCGTTGAATCCTTGTTTGCTACATGGATTGTGCTTGTTGAAATCACTTTAACACTTGTCATATCTTAATGTATAATGCACTGCTAGGTAGCAGTGATCAACAATGATCAATTGCTATTTGTCACAAAAATTAAATATATTTATAATTAAAGTTTCGTCACAGACTAATTGTATATATAGGAAAAATTATATTTTTTTAAAAGAAAAATAAAATTATATTCCTAGCTGGAAAGTTAAATCATAATGACCGACAGGTTCCAATGTCTTCTCTCTCTTTTTTGTTCCTTATTTTTTAAAACTATCAATTTTAAATTATGAATATGTTTAAAATGAGCACAACAATTATATGTTTATTAAATGCATTATATTTATATAGATTATTAAATTTTATTAGATAAAAATTAAAGGCTAATATAAAAAAAGGTATTGATTGATTCTAATAAATACAAAATATCCTAATACATAAATAAATGCTTTAAATGACAATACTTTAATACATAATACTTTAAATAGCAACAAAAGCTTTTATTCTTAAATAGTTAAATATAAAATATATAAATACAAAATATATGAGTTTTTTATTTATTAAGATTAATTATTATGCAAGAAATTTTTATGATATTAAAAAATTATATTAATATAATTTTTTAAAATGTAACATAAAATTATAAAATAATTAACA
>NC_029776.3:7436629-7509041 GCF_000817695.3 Arachis duranensis
AGATTGATGGGCTAGACTCACAAGGTTGGCCCAATCGGGTGAATGAGGAGGCTTTTGATCCGACTCCCGGTCAAGAGTCCTCGTCCGACTTATGTATGTGCAAGGGAACGGGGGTGGTACCTGGAAAGACACTCCGATGCCTAAGTCAGCAAGGGTGTAAGCAAGTTTAAGAGTATGGGACTTCTAATTACCTGAGGATTGTCAGTGTACTTATAATGGTAAACCCATAGCTACCGTTGGGATGGTTCCACCTTTTAAGGAGGATAACCGTCCCTTTATCTTAGGGAGGTTGAGATTTGACTTGGGGAGTGGGTTGAAAGATTTTAGAGGCAGTTACTTATTTGAATGAGTGTTATCTGCCAGTTAACACTCTTTACCGACTTCCTAGCGTTGGAACCGACCTCCTATGCGGATGTCAGTTGCGGGGGAAGGCCAACCTTACTGATGGGGCCTTCTTAAGGTGTTTGGATCTGGGCCTGGACATTGGGTTAGGGTATGAACAATTATATAATAATATTTTTAACAAAAGTAATTAGTTAATAAATTTTGAATATAATAATCTAATTATTTGTCAAGTAATATAAAATAAAATTTTAATTATTTTATATTTTTATGTTATAATTTAAAATTTTATTTTAATATAATTTTTTAATATTATAAACATTTCTTACATAACAATTAATTTTATTGAATAAAGAACACTCGTATTTTTGTATTTATATATTTTATATTTAATTATTTAAGAATAAAAAATTCTGTTGTCATTTAAAGTATTATTTATGTACTAAGATATTCTGTATTTATTAGAGTCCATCAATGTTCTTCTTTTATATTAGCCTTTGATTTTCATCTAATAAAATCTAATTGTATATATAAATGTGGCACATTCAATAAGCATATAATTGTTGTGCTCATTTTAAACATACCATTTATATAGACCATTAGATTTGATTAGATAAAAATCAAAGGCTAATATGAAAGACTCTAATAAATACAAAATATCCTAGTATATAAATCAATGCTGACACTACTTTAATACACAATACTTTAAAGGATAACAGAATCTTTTATTTTTAAATAATTAAATATAAAATATATAAATATAAAAATATGAATATTTCTTATTTAATAAGATTAATTAGATATTATTATATAATATGATTTTTTATAAAAATATTTTTAAAAAATAATTTATTTAAAATATTATATATAATACATGAAAATATTAATTTTTTTATTTTTTTCAATTTTTTAAAAAAATAGAATAAATAATATAATTCTAAAAACATGCCTACCATATTATATATTTACTTATATATTAGTAAGACCTAAACTAATCAAGCTTACGTAATTAAAATTATAAAACATATAAATACAAAAATAAAATAAAAATATTTTGAAAATATTATGACATCTACACTAATTTTTCATATATATATATATATATTTGGTCGAGTTAGAGAATAAAAAATTTAAATAAAACAATAAAAAGTACTTGAAAATAATAAAAATAAAAAATGATCTTATTATAAATATATAATTTTAAATATTATATATATGAAACTTTAAATATTAATTTAATAAATAAAAAATATTTATTTTTTGTATTTATATGTTTTATATTTTTAATTACGTAAGTTTGATTAGTTTAGGTTTTACTAATATAAATAAATATATAATGTGATAGGTATGTATTTAGAATTATATTATTTTTATTTTATTATTTTAAAAAATTGAAAAAAATAAAAAAGGTTAATAATTGAAAAAAATGAAAAAGATTAATATTTTCATGTATTATATATAATATTTTAAATAAATTATATTTTCGAAATATTTTGATGAAAAATTATTTTATATAATAATATCTTTAACAAAATTAGTTAATTAATAAATTTTTGAATATAATAATCTAATTATTTATCAAGTAATATAAAATAAAATTTTAAATATTTTATATTTTTATGTTATAGTTTAAAATTTCATTTTAATATAATTTTTTGATATTATAAAAATTTATTGTATAATAATTAATCTTATTGAATAAAAAGTATTCATATTTTTGTATTTATATATTTTATATTTAATTATTTAAAAATAAAAAATTCTGTTGCCATTTAAAGTATTGCGTATTAAAATATTGTCATTTAAAGTATTTATTTATATACTAGGATATTCTATATTTATTAGAATTCATTAATACTCTTTTTTCATATTAATATTTAATTTTCATCTAATCAAATCTAATGATTTATATAAATATGGTGCATTTAATAAACACATAATTATTATACTCATTTTAGACATATCCAAATGAACTAGTCACTCACTCGACCTATACAAATTATTGTTATGAGATATATCTTTATTAAGTTATATAAAATGAAAAATTTCTCGCATTAAATAATAAAAACTTTTACCCATATTAAAAATAATTAACAATATCATTACCATATAGATGTAAACTAATGTTACTCATCCAACTAAATAAATGTGGAGAATCAAGAAGGAAAGATTGGAACTGAATTGTATTAGACTATTAGTTACTAAATATTTCAACGAAAATATTTAATAATAAAAAAATTAATAAAAAACTGTCAAAATATATTATTTTTAACTTTTAATATATAAATTCTAAAACATTAAAATGATATCCTTAAAAATAAATGACCGAGATGTTGGTATTAATTATTATTCCTTACTTAAAATATATTGTTAATAATTACTCTATGTTACGAGTGAAAGTATCATTAAGTGTGTATTTTTTTTACGAAAAAACTCTACATCTATGTAAAAATTACATGGATATTATCCAAGTACCTTCTATTATACGCGTTTTACATTTGTTTGTTTTACACGCGCCTCATATAACGTATATAACGTAATTCTTCTTTTGCGTGATCAACCTTTCTCAACTTAAACCTTGTTCTATTCTCGTGTTTTCTTTCTTCTTCTTCTTCTTCTTCTTCTTCTTCTTCTTCTTCTTCTTCTTCTTCTTCTTCTTCTTCTTCTTCTTCTTTAACCTAATTAAATTCGTTGTTCTCCTCTCTTCGCATTTTTCTTCTCTGTATTATGGATTTGGATTGACTTCAATATAATAGCTTCGTTCTTCTTATTCTTCTTCGTTTTCTTTGTCGATTTGCACTTCTGAATTGAAACAATGAATGAATCAACTTTAAATCAGTTGAATGAGTGCAATTTGGATAATTCTTCCGAAACGCATTAATTTGATGAGGTTTGGATTATTGAATTTTGAATCAAATTCAATAGAATGCAATTGCTAATTTTATTTGAATTGAATTGAATGGACTGAGGCGATATGTATCTGAATTGAATTGAATTGAGTTAAATTGATAATATATATATAATGGTTTCATTTATTGTGAGTAACTTTTCGGTTTGGTAAGTACTATAGAGTTGTTTCACCATGTCCATGTATTCGGTTCAGTGTGCAGAAAGGAGTCTAAAAAAATTAGACAAATATATTATGTTTTATTTCCTAAGCACTATATAATTGTTTCACCGTAATTAAGATTTTGGTTCACCGTATTTAAGATTTCAAATCATCATGCAGACCAACTATGTTATGGATGAAAAATTTATTCCAAAGGTGGGAATGATTTTCAAGACACTAGAAGAAGCTAGAAAGTTCTACAAATATTATTCCAAACTTGCCAGTTTTTCTACAAAAATAAGGAACACGACTCGAGATGGAGACAAGATTAAGAATCAACTAATTGTATGCACCAGAGAGGGGAGGTGAAAATCCAAGATATCTCCAACTTTGAAGACAAACCCTTCAGCTGGGTTAAATTGTCCGGCCAGAATTTACGTACACATAATGAAGGATGTTGGTCTTTGGAAAATTTTCAAAGTTGTTTTGAATCACTCACATCCTTGTTGTCCAGGCCAGGCTGAGATGCTCAAACAACACAGGGAGCTTAGCATGTTCGTGCGTCGCACCATCGAAACCCACGAGAAAGCCGAAATCAGAACGAGCAAAACTTACCAATCATTTGTGGTAGCAGCTGGCAACCATTGTGAACTAGGTTTTATAGAAAAAGACGTCAGGAATTATATCACAAGGGAAGTACAGAATATTTCCAAAGAAGACGATGCCGAAGAATTTGGGAACTACCTAATAAGAATGAAAGAGAAGAACCAAAATTTCTTCTTTGAGCTCCATCTTGAAGGCGATCACTGCATTAAACATGCATTTTGGGCCGATGCAAGAAGCATGGCTGCATTTGAGTATTTCGAAGACGTGGTTTCATTTGACACCACCTATAACACAAATAGGTATTCGGTTCATTCAAATATATTTTAATGTTCAGTGCATGTATATATTTTGGTTCACCACGGTCTTCTTGTTATTGATGCAGGTACAATTTGGTTTTAGGTTATTTTGTGGGCGTGAATTACCACGGCCAGTCGACACTTCTCGGATGCGCGCTGATGAAAAATGAGGACATCCAATAATTCAAATGGCTATTTGAGTGTTGGCTACGTTGCATGGGAGAGAAGGCACCAAAAGGCATTCTTACCGATCAATGCGCATCGATTCAAAGGGAAATTAAGCTATGCATGCCAATAACAATTCACCGCTGGTGTATCTGGTATATCATGAAGAAGATCCCAAGCAAACTAAAAGGATACAAAGGACACATCAATATTGAACAAGAGATGTACCATGTTGTTTGGAACTCGTACACAAAAGATGCATTTGACAGAAACTGGAACGATTTCCTCACAAAGTATGGCCTCGGAGGCAACAAGTGGCTTTCAGGTAATTGAGGTTTCAATTCAAATTATTTTCATGCACAAATCCTTTTTTCCCAAAGCATGCACTATTTTCGGTTCACCACACCTTATGGGTTTGGTTTGTTTTGTAGAGCTGTACAAGGATCGGCATATATGGATTCTAGTTTACTTGGATCACCACTTCTGAGCCGGGATGAGAAGCACACAAAGGAGCGAGAGCATGCATTCATTTTTCAACAAGTTCATCATACGGAATAGCTCCTTGAGACAATTCGTGAAGCAAGACGACAATTGCCTAGCAAGCAGAGAACAAGCAGAGAGAGAATTTGATGTTGCAGATTTCACACCGTGATACCGTGCACAACAAAATCAGCAATAGAGGAACAGTTTTAGCATGTATATACCCATGAGAAATTCAGGGAAGTTCAAGCTCAATTCAGAGGTAAACTGAACTGTATCACAAGATCAATGCATTCCACCCTAGATTTCACAACATATGAAGTCATAGAGCAGGTTTTCAACTCCACATTCAACAAGTTTGTCGTCACCTACGACACAGTATCACGAGATGTAAAGTGTCATTGCTTGTTGTTTGAGTCTAGGAGCATATTGTGCCGCCATTCCTTAAGCGTCCTAAGCTTTGAGCGAGTGGATAATGTGGCACCGAAATACATATTGGAATGCTGGAGTAAGAACATAAAGAGAAGGTATACACACATCAAGAGCAGCCAAGATGAATCTCTACTGGAGCCGAGAAGTAAGAGATTTGATGAATTGGTGTTTTGGTCGCCCAATATATGTGAATTTACACCCGAATCTGAAGAGTTGATCGTAATTCTACACCGAGCATTTGACAAGGTCATGGCAGAGATGGAAGAATATCAAGAGAGAAGCAAAGGAAAAAGTTTGTTAACGCACGAAGAAGCAACATTAAGCAATGTGAATGACCTTCAAAGCCCACCACGTGTCAAAACAATAGGTCGGCCCAAGAATAGACTTGGATCAAATCTGAAAAAAAGATCTCAAATGCCATGAAGAAAAAGAAAAAGACAGCTCCAAGCGAGGTAAAATTGACTTGCTTTTGATTAGTTAAAAATTCAATTGTTCATTTTGCTAATATACAATTAATTATGTCTTTTGTAGTTGAACCTTTTAGACTCTGGATCATCGATTCAGTCAAACTCCACTCTTTACAATGCACCAGATATGAATTATCCAAGAGAAGATTGTACAAGTTTTAGTTTTTATTAATGTAAATTTTTGTTCACCCATGAGCAAATTTCGGTTCACCATGGTTATAGTAGGGTTAATTTCTGACTGTTGTTAGTCTTTAATGAATAGTCACTTTTTTTTGTGAAAGTCTATATTGATATATGTAGTTTTTCTATTCGTCTAGTGTATTAATCTCTAAGTTGAATAATTAGAATTTGTTTAGAGAAACGGGAATCAGGTGTAATGCTAGTTACATTTTCCATGTGATTAACTAAATAAAAATTATTAAAAAAATCTAAAAGAATAACATAATTATTTTTAACTTGCATTGGTGGAGTTTTAAAACTCTTTCTTGGATGGATTTTCAGGGTTTAGGATTTTGGGTTTAGGGTTTCAGAGGTTTAAGGTTCAGTGTTCAGGGTTAAGGATTAAGGGTTCAGGGTTCAAGGGTTGAGGGTTGAGGGTTGAGGGTTTAGGGTTTAGGGATTTAGGGTTCAGGGTTTAGGGTTTTAGGGTTTTAAGGGTTTAGGTATTTAAGGGTTCAGGGTTTAAGGTTTATGGTTTAGGGTTTTAGGGGTTAGCATTTAGGGTTTTAGGGGTTTAGGGGTTCAGGGTTCAGGGTTTAGGGTTTAGGATTTTAGGGTTAGGGTTTTAGGGGTTTAGGGTTTATGGGTTCAGGGTTCATTGTTCTGGGTTTAGTGTTTAAGGTTTAGGATTTAGTGGTTCCGGGTTCAGGGTTTAGAGTTTAGGGTTTAGGGGTTCAGTGTGTTTCCAACTTTTGGTTCGCCCAGTGTATTAATTTTGGTTCACTGTGTTCAGAGTTCAGGGTTTAGGATTCAGGGTTTAGGATTTAGAGTTTAGGGTTATGGGTTTAGGGTTTAGGGGTTCAAGGTTTAGGGTTTTAGGGGTTAGGGTTTTAGGGTTGAGTGTTCAGGGTTTAGGGTTTAGGATTTTAGGGGTTAGGGTTTAGGGTTTTAGGGGTTTAGGGGTTTAGGGTTCAGGGTTCAGGGTTTAGGGTTTAGGGTTTTAGGATTTTAGGATTTTAGGGGTTTAGGATTTTTGGGTTCAGGGTTCTGGGTTTAGTGTTTAGGGTTTAGGATTTAGTGGTTGAGGGTTCAGGGTTTAGAGTTTAGGGTTTAGGGTTCAGGGTTTAGGGGTTCAGTGTATTTCCAACTTTCGGTTCACCCAGTGTATTAATTTTGGTTCACTGTGTTCTTTTGGAGTTCGTAATGTATTGGTAAATAGAGTGACTGCAATCACTGAGAACCTAGAATAAAACAGCAACCAGACAGTTCCAACAGATATATAAATTAAAATCTGAGATGAGTAATCCATCTTGAATCAAATATAAATATTAACATTAACATTTAGATTAATATTAACATATATACATTTGAAGTAAGCATTTTTTGCTTTTTAAACAAGTTAAACAAAATATTGTTAATTACAACAAGCCAATCATAGTATATGCTATTTACTATCTGAATCCCCAAATGTGAATTTACAATAAGGGCTGGAGAGGGTAGCAGATGGCTTCGGGAGTCTTATTGCTTCATATTCCCAAATCACTTGGTCTTTGATTTTGTTCATTTTATGCAACAGAATGTGCGGACCATATTGGTACCTGAAACTATCAATCTCTCCCTACATTTCAATCGAAAGGAATTAGTTACATAAGAAATGAACCCAACTGAAATTAGAAAAGAAAGAAGTTTATAAATTTAGAAAGTACTAACTTGTGTCCAAACTCTATATTTATATCTCTTCCCGCTTTTGATCTTTTGTGGATCAATTGTTTCGAGCCATTTCATGACGTATATTCCACAATCGTAGCTAAGTAAGAATTGAATATAATACAATTAATAGTATACAAAATAAAACATCTTAAAAAAAGAGCTATAAATGAGAAAGATTCTTACTCTGTACGTTGACCATTTAGTAGGATATACTCTGCTTCTACTCCCAGTCCATCCTCTATTAAGGGTTCCGCCCCAGCATAAACCCTCATCTGAGAAATTATTAATCCCTGAAAGGTATGCAAAATTGAAAAAAATAAATCAACAACACTCAACCGAACTCATTTCATGTACTGAATAATTTGAATAATTTAGAAGAAAATAACTTACAACAAATTTGTTCAGTTTCTTCCACGAATTAGGTATATCTTTTGGCAGCTTATTGATAAGGTCAAGCACATAGAATTTCTTTTTGTTGACATCGGCAATCCACAACCACCAATGCGCTCCATTACAAATTGGCACAAATAAATGAAGTTTGGAAAAATAATAAAATATTTCAGCCAAAACAATAACAAACAAGAGAATTATCGAAGAATTTTTAGAAATTACAACTTACAAATGGATGCGATGCAAGTTTTCTTTTGTCAAGAAACTGGTGGTGGTGGGCATACTGTTCAATATCAAACCGGTAGGCCTTATTTGTATTTTTATCAGTGTAGGACTTGCCATGTGTTCCTAACATAAAATTCTGCAAAAAGAATATCAGTTAAATCACATTTGCACTGAACCGAACACAATTCATGCACTGAACCAAACACAATTCATGTGCTGAATAATACTTGAAAAACATTCAATCATCAAGAGAAAAGTTTTCTTCATGCAAAAGAACTCAACAAAATACATAGCGATCAAGTGAATCATTATTAATATTCCCACTAAATCGAACTGCAATTAGCAGTGAATAAGAAATTTAGCTTACCACAATATCCAGCTGCACAATGTATATTTGTTCCTGATACCAACGAACTTTTATTTGGTTGAGAATCATGATGTGTATACTAACCATCTACAGAATGAAAATTTATGAGATATACTATATAAGAGTGTTTAGAAAAATCATTAATGTTATTGCAATTGGCAAAGAATTTACCGAGGCATGCATGTATTCTTTGGGCATTAGAGACATAAAATATTCTATTAACCCCTCGTAAAGTGTCTCATGTTCCAAGACGAATATTGCTTCATATCATTGCTACCATCTCTTGTCTGTTTCACATGTGTCATCCAATGATAACACTTTTCAATCAACTCGTTCGTGATTTTTATCTTTTTCTCCGGGATTTTGTAAACTTCAGCAGCTGGTAAGGTTGGCTCTGAAGTTGTTGCTTCAGCAAACTTTAATGCTACCGTCACTCCAGCATCTACCACCGCCTCTTTCAGAATTTCAAGCTGTGAAACACTCGGTTGAGAGGGCTGACTTGGTTGAGATGCTGGTGGACTTATCCCAAGGTTAAAGGAAGGCCTTTCATCTTCCTTTTGTCTAGGTTGAGCAGCACTACAAGATGATAGATATTTAACAAAGATATTAAACAAAAATGATATTAATCATTATAGTGAACCGAAATCCAAACTAACAGTGAACCTAAATCCAAACTTACAGTGAACCAAAATGATATTAAACAAAAATGATATTAAAGAAAAGCAAGTAAGATACCTATCAAATGATGACAAGATTAGAGTTTCTTGTTCTGATTGCTGTGCCACCAGAGGTTCTTGAGATTGTTGCTGTTGTTCTTCATCAGAAACCTCATAGACATAGTCATCTTTGAAAAAATTTTCAATAACAGAACTCGTAATAGACACCGTAACACCTTGCTTTTCGGGTTCTGGAGGGCAGCTATAAGAAACAGAAGAGAGTCCAAAGATAAGAACACATTGAATTCATTTCTGGTTTCAACTGAACCATAATTAAACCATGTATAAGCAGTAAACATTATCAGTATTTATATAAGCAGTAAAACTTACACATCAACAGGTGCTTCTTGTTCGGATTGTTGCGCTGTTGGTTCTTCGCAGGGCTGTTGCTGCTATTCCAGAGGTCTGCTGCATTAAACAGTATACATTTCTATGATTATCCCAAACTATTATCATATTTAGCATTGATATTTAACAAAAATGATATTAATCATTATAGTGAACCTAAATCCAAACTAATAGTGAACCTAAATTCAAACTTATAGTGAACCAAAATGATATTAAACAAAAATGATATTAAAGAATTTTATGTTTACACATTAACAGGTACTTCTTGTTCTGATTGTCGTGCCACCAGAGGTTCTTGGGATTGTTGCTATTGTTATTTGGCAGGGTTGTTGCATTAAACAGAAAACAATTCAATAACAACCCAGAATTATTATCCTATACCATTAAAATTAATAAAAATAATTTTTATGTGAAACTTACTCTTCATCAGAAACTTCATAGACATAATCATCTTTTAGTAAGTCTTCAATTACAAAACTTGTAAGAGAGACCGTAACACCCTGCTTTTCGGGTTTTGGAGGGCAGTTGTAATAAACTGAAGAGAGTCTAAAGACAAGAACACATTAAATAATTTCTGGTTTTAACTGAACCATAATTAAACCATGTATAAGCAGTAAACATTGAACAAGAAGAACTTACTCATTATTAGAAGTTTGTTGTGTTTCATTTTGTGGAGGGACATAGATGAAGTCATCTCTAATCAACTCTTCCTGAACAGAACTTGGAAGAGACAATGCAATATGAGGTCTAAGGAATGTAAACAAGGATAAAGTTAATGTTGAATAATTAGAATTTGTTTTAAAAAATAGGAATTTGCACATTGAAAAACTCACACTTCCAAAGGTTGAGAACGAGTTTCTTGTCGAAACTCAATGATTTGTAGCTCAGAATCAGGTGTAGCTCTAGTGACATTTAAACACATTTTCATTATGATTAATTAAACAAAAATTATTACCTAAATCTAAAAGAGTAACATAAATATTTTTAACTTACACTGGTGGAGTTTTAAAACTCTTTCTTAGGTAGATTTTCTTTTTTCTAAAATATTTTACCGGACTTTCCGGGGTATTTTTCCTAAAAAAGATAACAAATTAAAATTAGTAACCAAGATTAAAAGTAGAGGTCTAGAAACACATTAAATTCATTTTTGGAAAACCATTGAACCGAAAGTACAATATGTTGTGAACTGATTTACCTGGTATTGCTTGCGGTATTTACAGAAGGTGTAGAGCTTCCTTGAGTCTGTAAGAGTTTCTCGCTATCCAGATTTACAGTCGGCACTCGAAGCAAGATAAATGAATATTAGTAATTGAATCTAGAGGAATTAGAAAAGGTTGTAGCAAAAGTAAGCAAAGAAAGAAAAAGAACTCGGGAATAATAAACTGAATCTTACGTCTGAGAGAATTCATTTTGTGCCTTTGGAGAGTCAAACTAATCCCGAGCAATGTTTGCTGACTGAGCTTCATCATTTCTTTTCTTTGATCTCTTTTCTCTTATCGTCTCCAATGCTCGTTTTCTTCTTTCCGCAACATTGTCCTTTGCTTGTTCAGTTCTGAGAGTTCATAAAATGAGTATCAAGGAACCTAAAATGTAAGTATCAATAAAAGAAAATATGATTTGAGAAACTTACTCTTTGTCAGATTGGGCTTGTATTTTTGCCACCCTTTGCGGTTATTCTCTTTTTATTACTAGTGTTTTCTCGATTTCATTTTCTACCGGAGATAAGACACTAACAATAAAATCAACCAAACTGACAGACACCAACGAACTGAACTAAATTAAAGTGCTAAAACGAAAATTAGGAGCTCACCGAACCGAAATTAATTCATTTGCTGAAAAAAACGTGATACATATGCAATCAACAAAACTTCTCACAGAAATTACGCAATACTTACTGGCTTTCAGATTCGCTTGTGCTCTCTGAATCTATCAGCACATGCTTTGTTTTTTTGGTTTGTTTTTTAACCACCGAATTTCTTTGTTTCAATTTTTTTTATTTCTTCTTCTCTGCAATACATAAGAACAAGCGCATAAGAACAAATTTAAGCAAATACAAGTTAAATGAAAATTCAGATTCAGAAAATATTTCCTCTTCCGAAGAAGAATCCATCTCGACAATTTTCTTTTTTATTTTCTTTTCTTTTTATTTCTTGTCCAAGTTACTTGTCTTTGTTTTTTCTTTCTTTTTTTCCTTTCTGTACAGAAGTCCCTAAAACAGAAATAAGGACTCAATTATTTAATCATCAAGAAAACACATTAACAATCCGGTGAACCAAATGAAGCAATCCCACCGAACCGAAAAATATTCATATGGTGAATAGTATATGACAACTATTTAATCCTCAAGAAAAATGTTTCTTAATGCAGAAATATTCAAATGAACAAACTAACAATTGCAAGTAGGATAAAAAAAACTTAATTATAACCTAAAATAGAAGTTTATTTAGTTAATAGAGTATTTTAAAAGCATTTAAAACCAAATTTTATGAGAAATTTTAGTAGAGTATTTACCAATGGTTTTGTTGCTTCGCTAGAAATCTGTTCAAGCATCATTTGCTTTGTCCAATGGGCCACCCACGGTGCTGGGAGAGCATTAGGTGCGAACGGGCGAGGAAACTTTGTTTCGTGGAAGTATATCAACATCAACACAAAAACACAACCATCAACAGACTGTTTCCTCCGCTTTCTCTTGTTTTCAACTCCTTTCATCAAGAAATTGAGCACATGATTTGCCCAATCCCATTCCCGAATATTGTCTACATGAAACATAGGTGGCTTATGGATTGGGGAGGCCACACTTACTGTTGTGTGGAGCAAGAAGAACTTTTGTATGAAGACAACAAAAGTCCTCTTGTATTTTTTTTCAGTTTTCCTCCCTTTCTACGCTCATATCCAGGACATTCCTTGTCTGCTAGATTAAGGTTGTTGTAATCAACCTTATCAGAAAAATGATTCCTACAATATTTTAATAGAAAAAATAAGTAAAAAATGCTCAGTTTAATTTTCTGGACACCAATGAACCGAAAATAAGCAATAAGTAGAAAGTGTATTACCTTCATTGGTTATGCCCAGGGCTGCTGCTACTTTCTGAGGAGTTATGTATATTTTTCTCTGGAGAGTTTTCAAGCATCATTTCTCTTCATCAAAGCAATCAAGCAATTCTTTCAACAGGGTATTAAAGACATTCATTTCTGGGACATTTTCCAGGGCACCAAATCCCATTTCTTCCACTATATCTTTCTTTTCTTGATTCATATTCCTGTACACTGTTGCTATTGACTTTGTTTGGCATCTGCAATAATGAGTTTTCTGTAAGTTTTAAAACAGAATGTGAGGATATATTTATAATACAAAATAGATATTATTCGAATGAAAGCGGATAAATATATTTAATCTGCTTACGTTATAGTGCAGCTTCTCCTTCATTGTTGCCATTGTCTTACAAGCATGTATATCTGAATCAAGTCAATTAAAATGTCACAGGCCACCGAACCGAACAACATTCACTTGGTGAACCAAAATCACAAAGGTCACCGAACCGAACAATGTTCATGTGGTTAATAAATGGTGATCAACTTTCAATCAACAAGAATAGTATTCCTCCATGCAAAAGAAGTACTGAAGATAGTAACTACCAATTTCAAAGCTCTAGTTAAACTATCCACGCCGATAAGAACAAGCACGTATATCTTAATCAAATCAACATCTTCCAAAAGAAAAGTTTTTCAAATTTCATGAATTAGGTGTTCTTTCAAAATGACATTTGCAAATTGGCTTCTTTAAAAACTCTTACTAAAATCTATCCAATATAATGAGACAATTTTACAGTAGTATGGCTTATCAAAGTGAAAGAGTTGTCTCTAATGTCAATTGTCCTAAACAAAATTTACATTTGGACAATACACTATTTGCTTCTCAAAGGGATCCAAACTGAAGATTCTTACTAGCATTATATAGGACAGCCTTAACGAAACTCATTCATGCACAAAATCAAACATTATAAATAATGAAACAACTAGGAAATGATTTGATGTATGCTATCACAAAAGGAACCCACCGAACCGAACATCATTCACTTGGTAAACCAAAGTTACAAAAGTTACCGAACCGAACAAATCTCAAAGCCCTAGTTATACTATCCACTGAATTGAATGAAAATAACAACAAATTTCATTCCAAGGCCTAGTTATACTATAAAAATGCATTCACAATAGTTCCATCTACTAAATGAAGCAAATCAATCTAGTAAACCTAAAATGGAAGTAGGAGAAGCGCGACATTGCAAGATTTTAAATGAACAGTAGTTTTCTCATACCTTTAGTAGTCTCTGTTGCAGTTTTCGTTTGTTTCTAGTTGTTGCTTGCGAAATCTTCTCTCGATTCTTTTTCAGTAGTGATTTTCGCAGAGAACGTGATTGAAGTTTGAGTGATGTTGAGAGAGATTCGAAAAGAATGAATCATTTCGTGTATTAGTTTCGTGTTAAAGAAGATGTAACGCTTTTTCATAATGAAGCGTGAATGAAAAAGGAGGGGTTTCATTTGTCTCTGGCGCATGTTTTCACGCGCCATTTAATGCGCCTAATTCTATTTGGGCTTGGGCCAACTTGGTTACATGGTTATATGGATGTATAGCAGCCTGTAAATTGAATATGAAAAATAATGTTATATAGCTATCTGTTAAGTAATTTTATAATAATCAACATAAGAATGGATAACAATAAATTGATTACTAAACTAAACCTATGTTGTCCTGAATGAAGAAGGAAAAGTACAACTAACAAATAATAATGACTAATTAAGAAAACATGCTTCTAAAAGAGTAGATCGAGCAATTCTAGCTATAAATAAAGGAAATGATATATAATTTTTTTTAATGTCAAACGATAAAGAAAAAAAAAAAAAGAAAACCCATTAAAGACTAGGGACGTACGTCCCGTTGCAACAACACTGTTAAATCTTTTTAAAATTTATTCCATTCCAATTGCGGTATGCAATTAGATACTGCATATTGAGCCAAAGCATCAGCAAGAATTAATCATATTAACAGTACTTATACTTTACCCTTTCAAAAGCTTCCTTAAAGAACAAGCTAAACCCTATACTCAACTTTTTTAAAGAAACTCCAGAACCTGCAATGTCATATATAAGGTAGTTTATCAACCTATTATTTTTCTTTGTAAAACCTCAAATAAGAGAATATTAAGCAACAAATTAAACCAGTATAACAAGAAAGAAAAAGATCAACACATAGCATAATAGAAGCTAAGCTATAATCTAATTGAACCCTAAAAGAAAATAAAAGGTTCAAGTTAAATGCACAAAGTGCAGGTCAGAATTATTCACCAGAACAAAATACAGGGGAACAAAGTTAAATGCCTTATGATTTTACCTTGGACAAATTTCAATAATAATAACTTATTTTAATTAGCAACTTATCACAGAAAAGTAGTTTAAGGCTTAAAAATAGGGAGGACATTAAAAGGTTTCACTGCAATTTATTATACATGCATTCAAATCAACATGGGCGGGGGTAGGACCAGGACATTTCAAATGAATAACGTACTTTTCGATTAGCTCAAGTCTGGAGCAGGTGATTGATGCGTGAACATCTTATCTATCTTTTCTTAGTGAATTTGCATCTAAATTGTTGAGTTTAATTTAGAATTAATTATATTTTAGCCACTATGGATGCTATTTTGAGTTTTGTACAATTTTATTTATTTTAGGTAGCATTCGGAGGGATTTGATGAAATTTCTGCAGAAAAAAAGAAGAAACCAAAGAGATGACCAGCAAAAACTGACGCGGACGCATGGCTCACGCAACCGCGCGGAATGGAGAAATCGCAATGACACGATCGCGTGCTTGATGCGAACGCGTGGACTGGAATATGCACAAATGACACGAACGCGTGGACGACGTTGACGCGTCACATACATGATCTGCAATAATACAGAAAATGCTGGGGTGATTTGTGGGTTGTTTTGACACACTTTCTAGCCCAGAAAACACAGATTAGAAGCTGCAGAATGGACAAAGCAAGTGGTCTCCACCCATCAATTGAAAATCTGTTAATTAATTCGAATTTAAATTCAAATCTTATCTTTTAGGAAAAGATATTATTTTTATTTTTAGATAATTAGATTTTAAATAATTAGGATTAGTTATAAAAAGGAGAGACTTCTCTTCTATCAGGGATATTACATTACATGAGAGGAATTCCATTAAGGAATTCTATACAAATTTACATTCTACATTCGATGAGCAACTAATCCTCCACTATTAAGGTTAGGAGCTTTGTCTATTTGTATGGATTGATTTTATTACTTTTTCTATTTTAATTTATATTTTGGATTTATATCTAAGAATTATTTTTGTTCTTTATCTTATGAATTTGGGTGCAACGGAAGTATGACCCTCTTTCTACTTGAGTTCTTGTATAACTTGAAAAAGCTCTATACTTGAACAACAGTTTGAAAACATATTCTCCTAAATTCTAATTATTTGGATTTAACGGGATACGTGACATATAATCCTTTTATTCTTTGGATAATTAGAGTTTTTGTGGCATGCAAACTGGAATTTAATCATGTACCCTTTAATTGGAATTAATTGACCAAGGAATTGGCCGTTAATGAATTTTAGAGGAGACTAGGAAGGTCTAAGGAATTAGGGTCTAGTCACATATAGTTTGCCATAAATTAAATCCTACATAATTAAAATAGTTAGTAAGAAAAGTTAATCCAGAAAAATAGATAACTCTGAAGCCTTAACTGTTTTTTCATATTTTATTTTTAACTTAATTACTTGCGTACCTACCTTATGATATTTTCAACTTAAACCTTTTGAACATCTCAAAACCAATTTCTGCTTGCCTAACTAAGCCAATCAATCAATCATTGTTGCTTAATCCATCAATCCTCGTGGGATCGACCCTTACTCACGTAAGGTATTACTTGATACGACCCAATACACTTGCCGGTGCACTTGCCGGTTAGTAAGTGTAGGTTATAAATTCCGCACCAGTGATCAGAAGCTTCAACTGTTATTTTAGTTAGATTGCCGAAATAAGTTTGAGGATAAAATTACTAGAGCTTGAAATAATTACTCTTTGTATTTCGTTTTATTTTTTACATCTTTTTATTTTGGTGTGGACGGATTATCTGAGTGACAGAATCAATTTTTTTCCTCAACTTTGAATACTTGCACCATTGGCCATTCATGTTTAATTTTTACTAATGAAGTCCATAAACTTTATTCAACTTTTCGGGTATGTATTTTAACTATCCAAACTTCTATATGTAGTAGATTTTATCAACTAAAACTATAAAAGAGTACAATTACAACATTATTCCATCCATCAAGTTTCATTTACACTCGAAATGTTGAAATCCAATATGCATATGGAACTATTTATTCTTAACTACTATGTATCGTGTTCATCTCATGATCATCATAGCTAGCAGATACAGGTAAACACTGTAATTCAGTGACACGTTATTTTCCTTCAGGCTTCTGAGAGATATTTCGTGAAAAATTGCGTAGACCAAGTACTGTATTAAAATTGTAGAAAATTCATCAGGTATGTAGAAGCCTTATTAGTACAAACAAATCTATTTATCTTTATCTTTATCGTCGCCGTCCTGATCATCCTTCAAAGGAAGCCAGTTGAGTTTGACTTTTTCCCCACGCAAAGCTGCAACATGATAAAGAGGACGAAAACAATTAATGGTTAATTACTATTCGAAAAAGTGTTATGGTTATGGAAATTAAACTTTGTTTTTTTATTAACGAGTAGTTGGTTAATTATTCGAGAAACTAACTTTTATCCCGCAACTCTGTGAGAACTTTTAAGCGTATTTGGGATTCTTCAGCAAGATTTCGTGCTATGTGCATACGCATGGCTGCTAGTTCGGCCACCTTTTCTTTGAACTCTGCTTCAACAATTAATCTGGCCGCGGTTTCCGCAGCATCCGTCACCAGATCACTGTGTCTTGGTGTTGGTTCTTCTTCTGATGATTCTTCTTCTGATGATGATGCTGGCCTCTTACCCTTATCCATTTCTGAAGTTGCTGCTGCTTCCTCTGGTTTCTTATTTGGATCCATCCTTGTGTTGCAAGTTACAACAATGTTGTACCTAACTAGGGGATGTAAAAGATTAGAGTAGTGAAATTCACATGGAATAATCAAGAAAAACAAGCTTCTAAAGTTACGCAGGCTAAAAAAGTAAAGTATACAGTATATACTATACATATTGTTAATGCGGCAAAAAATTTCCGTTACATGTATGTCAAGCATGATAATAATACTTCTACGGAAAAAATCACGTGAGAACAAGTAACACTAACCAAATCAATTAATGGAACAATACCAGCAGAGATTATATAATTAAAGAAATAAACAAGAACTAAGTAAAAACATTCATGTGCCTTCCCTTTGCCTCCGGATAAATTTTATTCAAACACAGGAATCAAAACAAAAGGAAACTCATCATGTTTAATTATTGCATTATAGCAGATGGAATCATGAATAGAACCCTAATTTGGATAGTACGCAGCGATGATTCTTGAATTTCCAGTATCTATGAGTAGAACTAGCTATAAGCACATACAATAAACAAAATCAAGTAAACAAAATCAAGTAAAACTTAGCATAAAATATAATGATAAAAGGAAGTATTATCATACCTATAACAGAGGATTGAAGAGGAAGTTACTGAAAGAAAGAGCGCGAAAATGATGAAGGAAGGAAATATTGTCTTTGAGTACTATATATACACACAATGAGTATGAGGAAGTGAGTGATTGAATCTCAAGAGACGCGCGCTATACTCAACAATAACTAATCGAAACTGTAACCGTCTATCAGCATCTTTTGCTTTTTGAAATTCCCCTTTTTTTTGTTATTTTTTCTGCCCCAATTACACTTCTATGACCCAGCCCAAATATATTGGTCCAATATTCAATTTGTTAAAAATGCGTGATATATATCATTTGGAATTTGGTTCTGTACCAAATATTTAAGAGTATTTGTTGTTTTTAATCAGTATTAATTTTAATATATATTTTATACGAATAATTAATTCTATACGCACTTAACATAGTCGATTCTTTTAGATTTAGCATAAGCTTTTCATAGAGGTATGTTATTTTACTCAAAGGTTTAGAGGTCATACCTCTTTTATTTTAAAAGAGATCAAAAGAAAAATAAAAGTTTATATAAATTTTGTATTGAAAACTCAGGTAGGTACAATTAATTTTATTATTAAATGATAATTTAGTCAAATTTATTAATTTATTTAACTATTTTTATTTATCAATTTTATATAAAATGAATGGTACCTGAATTTCTACCAAACTTTATAAAAATTTAAAAAATACTATTATGTAAAAAGATATATTAAAAGTATCATCATAAATTATTGCGTGAAGAAAAGTATAAGAAATATAACCTTTTTTTTTTGTCAGCTGGAATTTTAGAAAAAAAATAGTTATTCTGATTATTTTTGTTTTATTATTGTAGGGAATGGGAAGGGCAAAGTTGGAAAGAACACGTTTTTGGAAGGCATAATATCTTCCTTGCCAACATTGGGAGCAGGGCAATCCGCATTCACCATTCATTTTGAATGGGATGATGGTGAGATGGGAATTCCAGGAGGATTTTACATCAAGAATTTCATGCAAACTGAGTTCGATCTTCCTCCTCGCTTTGACTCTGGAAGACATTCCAAACCATGCAAATCTCAAAATCCACTTTGTTTGCAACTCCTGGATTTATAATGCTAAAAACTACAAAACTGTTAGTATAATATCCACACTTCAATTGGTTCCAAGATCACTTACTTTCTTAAGTAATACTATCATATTTTCAATTTCTCAAACTCACCAACGCTCATATAAAATAATAGAACAAAGAAGGACTTCACATAATCATATAGTTTTTCATTACATGGAACCTACAATACACAAGGTATATGTGCTTTTATATAGGTAATGCTTCCTACTAAAATAATAGTTTATAAATCACTAATCAATTTTATAATGACCACCATTTTATGAGTTAGCTTCATGAATCATCTTTCAACTTGTATTCATGTAGTTTTCATAATCTTTTAATTTCAATTCAATTTGATTTTGAATTTCTTTAATGTTGTAGAATGTTGTAGTTGTGCTATTCTCTTGAATGTTCTTCAAAACTCTTCAAGCTTCCAATATGTTAGCTTCTAGCAATATCTAGCCAATTGATGATTATTGTATTCAACTCAAACTTTACTTCTTCAATTCTTTAATCATGTTTCATGAAAATTTTAATCCATGCAAGTTGATAGATAACACAAGAAGTTTGTAGAATCTTAGTGATGAACCATGAACTTGTAACCACTTTGAATTCAAATTGAATTTTGCCTTTGACTTTTCTAAACTTTTGTTACTTGCATACCTCTTGATTTAATTTTCTAACATTGCCTCCCTTAAATCAAGCTGTAGAGTTTATCATTCCAAGCATCTTTTTTAATTTGTAAAATAACTCAGTTTTCAATGGCTTTGTAAATATATCTGCAACTTGTTCTTCAGTTGCACAGTACTCGACCACAACTTCTTTTTCGTTCACTAACTCTCTGATTTTGTGAACCCGAATATCAATATGCTTCGATCTTCCATGAAATACTGGATTTTTGCAAAGTGCAATAGCTGACTTGTTATCACAAAATATTGTTGTTGGAGTACTTTGTTTCTCGTTCAATTCCTCAAGAATTCTTCTTAGCCAAACTGCTTGTGTTGCACAACTTGCTGCTGCTATATATTCTGCTTCTGCTGTAAAGAGAACAACTACTGGTTGTTTCTTTGAAGACCAAGAAATTGCACCAGAACCAAGATGAAATATGAACCCTGAAGTACTTTTTCTTGTTTCTATATCTCCAGCCCAATCACTATCAGTGTAACCGACAAGATTCACTTCAATAGTATTTTCATAATAAATACCATCATTTAAAGTACCTTTGATATATCGAAGAATTCTTTTTGCCGCTTGCAAATGGTTGGTACAAGGTTTCTCCATGAATCTGCTAAGTAAACCAACTCCAAACACAATATCTGGTCTAGTCGCAGTCAAGTACCTTAGACTTCCAATCAAGCTTTTGTAGTATGTGGGATTTACTGCTCCTCTTTTATCTTCTCTCAGCAATTTGAACTTCTCTTCGACTGGAGTAGAAACTGGTTTTGAGTGCTCCATTTGAAATTTCTTCAAAATATTATTTGCATATTTCTTCTGAGAAATGAAAATTCCATCATCTCTTTGAACCACTTCAATGCTAAGAAATTAAGACATCAATCCCATATCTGTCATTTCAAAGTGCTTTATCATAGCCTCCCTAAATTCTGCAGTTATCTTCAAATTGTTGCTAGTAAAGATTAAACCATCAACATAAAGACACACGATCAAGATATTTCCAGGTTTAACGAACTTGATATAAAGAGTATGCTCAAATGGACATCTTCTGAAACCATTCTCAATGAAATAAGAATCAATCTTCTTGTACCACGCTCTTGGTGCTTGCTTTAACCCATACAAAGCTTTCTTCAACTTGTAAACTTTATCTTCTTTTCCAAGAACTTTATATCCTGCAGGTTGCTCAACATACACTTCTTCTTCTAAAGTGCCATTTAGTAATGCAGACTTAACATCCATTTGATGTATCTTCCACTTATTTTAAGCCGAGAGTGAAATAATCATACGAATAGTATCTAATCTAGCAACAGGAGCAAATACTTCAAAGTAGTCGATATATACCTGGCTTTTATTTGTATCCTTTTGCAACTAATCTTGCTTTGAAACGATCAACTTCACCACTGGGTTTGTACTTAGTCCTGTAAACCACTTTACTCCAATCGGCTTCTTATCTGCTGGTAAATATGTCAGCTCCCATGTGTCATTCTTCTCAATGGCATGAATCTCCTCATCCATTGCTTTCTTCCAATTGTTGTCTTTAAAGGCTTCTTTAAAGTTCAACGGCTCACAATCTAAAAATAGAGCAAAATTTATGATTTCTTCATCGGACGGATCGTTGTCATTGCCAACTTCATAATCTGCTAATCTAGCAGGTAGTCTTCGCACTCTTTGAGGTCTTCTAGATGATTCTGGTTGTTCAGTTGTGTCAGGTTGTCTTTCTTCTACTTCATTACATTTATTTGGAATTATAGTCAGCTGCTTTTCTGTCTTTGTGTTCCAGTCCCACATGTCTTTCTCGTCAAACGTCACGTCTCTGCTGATGATTATTTTCTTTATTTCTGGATTGTATAACTTGTATGCTTTTGAGTCTGTGCTATAGCCAATAAAGATACACTTCTCACATTTGTCATCTAACTTCTTCCTTAATTGATCTGGGATATGGGCATAAGCGATACACCCAAAGACTCTGAAATGATGGATGGAAGGCCGCTTTCCACTCCAAACTTCCTCTGGTGTTTTATCACGAACACTTTTTGTTGGACACCTGTTTAAAATATGAACTGCTGTTGCGATTGCTTCTGCCCAAAACTCTTTAGGCATTTGTTTTAACTTGAGCATGCATCTGACCATATCCATGATAGTTCTATTCTTTCTTTCAGCAACTCCATTTTGTTGAAGAGTGTATCTAGTTGTTAGTTGGTGTTGAATTCCGTGTTGCTTAAAGTATTCTGAATATGCAAGATATTCTGTTCCTCTGTCTGTTCTGAGAATTTTGATTTTACAGCCACTTTATTTTTTGACAAACGCCTTGAATGTCTTAAAGACATCACATTCTTCTGATTTTTGCTTCAGAAAGTATACCCATATATATCTACTAAAATCATCAATAAAAGTGATAAAGTACCTGCTACCACCATTACTTGGAACTTCTACAGAACAGAGATCTGAATGCACAATTTCAAGTAATCTTCTAGCTCTCCAAGACTTTCCTGTAGGGAATGAATCTCTGTGCTTCTTTCCTAGTTGACAAATCTCACAAACACAATTGGGAATATGAATCCGTGGTAGACCAGAAACAAGTCCTTTTCTTGACAGGTAGTTTAGGCTAGAAAAATGAAAGTGCCCAAACCGCATATGCCACAACCAGTTATCATCAAGTATCATAGAACTCATGCAAGAGGGATTAACATGTCAAATTTTTAACGGAAACATTCTGTTTGAAGTCATCTTTGCTTTATCAATGAACCTTTCATTGTTGTCAAATACAGTGCAATATCCACAATAAGTTATCATCTTATATCCCTTCTTAGATAATAGCCCCATACTTAGTAAATTGTAATCAAGTTCAGGAGCATAGAAAACATCAGAAATATAACTCAGAGAACTATCTTTCAATCTAATTGGTATGTACCCTTTTCCTTCAATAGGGATCTTTGTACTATTACCAAACTTCAATAATAGTTTAACTGAATCATCTAATGAAGAAAATAACTCCTTTCTACCAGACATATAATTACTGCAAGCATTATCCAAGTACCATATATTTTCATCTTCAGCACATGAATTACTTATAAAAAATAAAGTCTGAGTACCCGGATTGTCATCGGTATTTTGATGCTGATTTTCTATAACGTGTGCTTGATTATTATTCATCACTTTGAATCTGTAATCTGCTACTTTGTGTCCATACTTTCCACAATGAAAACAGTTGAAATTAGTTCTTTCTTGATAAAAATTACCTCGACCTCTTCCTCGGTTGACAGGCCTGAAATTCGTTCCACCTCTTCCTTGATTAGGTGGTGTAAAATTGTTATAACTTCCTTGGTTGTAATTGCCACGACCTCTACCTCTGAAACTTCCTCTGCCTCTACTTTGAAAATTGAAACCACGACATTGTCTTTCTTGTGTACGGCTTGATTATGCAATATTGTTAAAATTCACTCGGCTTTTTAGGGCTTCCTCGGTTGATTTTTCTGATTTCTCCAGTATTCTACTGATATGGCTTTCCATGGTTCCTTGCAACTCTGCAATCGTCATGGTATCCATATTGTGTGACTCTAGTATCGTAGTCACCACATGGTCATACTTTATTGGTATGGTGCGAAGAATTTTCTCCACTACTTTGCTATCGGGCATATCTTCTCCATAGATTCTCATCTTATTGATAAGATCTGTAACACGAGTAAAATATTACTCAACAGTTTCTGAGCTTGACATCTCGTACCTTTCATATTCTCTTCTTAAAGACTGTAGCTTTGCTTTCTGAGCTTTATCTACGCCTTTGTATGACAGCTTCAACGTGTTCCATGCTTCCTTTGCACTTTTGGCATTTGCTATTTTGCTAAACACCGTATAATCTACTCCTTGATGAATTTGAAATAGCGCCAATTGATCTCTCCTTTGTTGGGCAGCATCTGCTCCTTCTTGCAAACTCGGTTTAATGAAATTCCATAGGTTCTGGGCCTTCAAATGGGTAGACATCAAAGTCTTCCAATAACTATAATCAAGTTTCCCATTTAACTTAGGACCGGACCACACAATATTGAAAGTGTTTGCCATACCGACTTTATGAATAAATAAATATGTGAGAACTCTCAAACACCAGGCGATGGATAAGATTAACCAGGATCTGATACCAAATATTAGTATAATACCCACACTTCAATTGGCCCCAAGATCACTCACTTTCTTAAGTTACACTATCATATTTTCAATCTCTCAAACTCACCAACACTCATATGAAATAATAGAACAAAGAAGGACTTCACATAATCATATATTTTTTTCATTACATGGAACATACAATACACAAGGCATATGTACCTTTATATAGGCAATGCTTCCTACTAAAATAATAATTTATAAATCACTAATCAATTTTGTAATGACCACCATTTCATGAGTTGGTTTCATGAATTATCTTTCAACTTGTATTCATGTAGTTTTCATAATCTTCTAATTTCAATTCAATTTGATTTTGAATTTCTTCAATGTTGTAGAATGTTATAATTGTGCTATTCTCTTGAATGTTCTTCAAAACTCTTCAAGCTTCCAATATGTTAGCTTCTAGTAATATCTAGCCAATTGATGATTATTGTATTCAACTCTTTAATCATGTTTCGTGAAAATTCTAATCCATGCAAGTTGATAGATAGCACATGAAGTTTGTAGAATCTTAGTCATGAACCATGAACTTGTAACCACTTTGAATTCAAATTGAATTTTATCTTTGACTTTTCTAAACTTTTGTTACTTGCATACCTCTTGATTTAATTTTCTAACATTAATCGATCGCATTTTCTTTTCCAACAAGGTAATTAAATTCAACTAATTATTAATTAACAAATAATTAAAGTAATTAATGAAACATAATATACATCCATGCAGACGTATCTTCCAAGTGACACGCCAGCACCACTTGTAAAGTACAGGGAAGATGAATTGAAGAATTTAAGAGGAGATGGAAAAGGAGAGCGCAAAGAATATGATAGGATCTATGATTATGATGTTTATAATGATTTGGGGAATCCAGATAGCAATGAAAAATATGCTCGCCCTTGGATCATATAGTATATAACAGATACACGAATATATTTTCCTTTCATCTATTTATCGTTTCCCTTATTGTCCTTATTATCCTTATCATCATCACCCTGCTTCTTACTTGAAGAAGATCCTGCCATTGAAAAGAACAATTAAACATTCAAGAAATTATTATTACAGTAATGGAAATTAAAACATACAATTTAATTATCATACAGCAGGATGTAGTTGCTTACATTTTGCATTGAACCTTTTGGCTTCCTCTATGATATTTTGGCATCCAACAGTAAAATTATGCATAATCTCACCGCGTGTTTGGAACCGCTCATGGGATTCGACTTCTGGCTCCTCAGGATCATCCATCACCACATATGTTATGGTCGTTTCAGCAAAGCTTTCGGCGGCGGCTTCGGCTTCATTCACCTGCTGAAAGTTATCAGCTATTGATGATGATTCCATCAATGGCCGTGGCTTCTTTGGATCCTTTTCTGGACTTGGTTCTGCTTCAGATGCTAGCCTCTTACCCTTATCCTTCTTATTTGGATCCTCATCCATTTCTGTTTTCTGCGCTGCAAACAATAATAATGAATTATTAAGCTATAATTACCTTTTTAATCTTCTTTAAAGAACAAGATAAACCTATATTATTCTTCTTTGTAAAATCTCAAATAAAGGAATATTAGACAGAAAATTAAACCAGTATTACAAGTAGAAACTACAATGTAATTGAACCCTAAAACAAAATGAAAAAGTTCAAGGCCTAAGCATAGAAATTAAAGTAACACGAACTAAATACAAAGTGCCAGTCAGAATTAATCACCATAACAAAACAAATCAGCATGCAGAAAAAAAATCTTTAAGAAGCTAGGAAGTATATCTCAAACGTAAATGATTAAAGGAGTATTGTACCTGCTGATCGATGGTAAAGAACGAAAACAGCGGTAGCGAGAGAAGAGAAGGAGACGTATTATGTAACGAAAGAGAATGATGAATGTGTATTCTACTATCCACTGTTGATGTCAATAGAGTAAAGAGCAGTGTTCAGCCATATTCACAATAAATAACTAACTAATTAATTAACCGAAAGTATAACCGTCTTAATATATTTTTTTTAATTTATTGCCTAATTATAGTATTCATTTGCATGTATTTTTAATATTCTTTTATTCCTTTTGTTTAACTCAAGTTGGCTTCAGTGAATTAAATTTATAAAAAAACATTATCAGTAAATTAAAAATAAAATAGATTTTCTAAAATATGTTATTTGAAATTAGGTAATAAAAAAGTGATATTTTTGAATTAGATTAATTAAATCGATTTTTTTTATTTCTTCTTTTCTGCAATACATAAGAACAAGCGCATAAGAACAAATTTAAACAAATACAAGTTAAATGAAATCAATATGAAAATTAAACTTATTGGCTTTCGGATTCAGATTCGGAAAATCTTTCTTCTCTCGAAGAAGAATCCATCTCGACAATTTTCTTTTTTATTTTTTTTCCTTTTTCTTTCTTGTCCAAGTTACTTGTCTTTGTTTTTTCTTTCTTTTTTTCCTTTCTATACAGAAGTCTCTAAAACAAAAACAAAGACTCAATTATTTAATTATCAAGAAAACACATTAACAATCCGGTGAACTAAATGAAACAATTCTACCGAACCGAAAAATATTCATATAGAATAGTACATGACAACTATTTAATCCTCAAGAAAAATATTTCTTAATACAGAAACATTCAAATGAACAAACTAACAGTTGCAAGTAGGACGTATAAATTAATTATAACCTAAAACAAAAGTTTATTTAATTAGTAGAGTATTTTAAAAGCATTTAAAACCAAATTTTAGTAGAGTATTTACCAATGGTTCTGTTGCATCGTTAGAAATCCGTTCAAGCATCATTTGCTTTGTCCAATGGGCCACCCACGGTGCTGGGGGAGCATCAAGTGCGAACGGGCGGGAGAATTTCGTTTCGTGGAAGTATATCAACATCAACACAAAAACACAGTCATCAACAGACTGTTTTCTCCCCTTTCTCTTATTTTCAACTCCTTTCATCAAGAAGTTGAGCACATGCTTTACCCAATCCCATTCTCGAATGTTGTCCACATGAAAGATCGGTGGCTTATGGATTGGGGAGGCCACACTTACTGCTGTGGGAAGCAAGAATAACTTTTGTATGAAGATAACAAAAGTCCTCTTGAATATTTTCCAGTTTTCCTCCCCTTCTACGCTCATATCCAGCACATTCCTTGTCAAAGTCACCAAGAAAATATTTTTGATGCTGTCAAATATTTCCTTATCTGCTGGATTAAGGTTGTTGTAATCAACCTTATTAGGAAAACGATTCCCTACAATATTTTAATAGAAAAAATCAGTCAAAAAGACAAAAACGCTTAGTTTAATTTTCTGGACTCCAATGAACTGAAAATAAGCAATAAGTAGAAAGTGTATTACCTCCGTTGGTTATGCCCAGGGTAGCTGCTACTTTCTGAGGAGTTATGTATATTTTTTCCTGGAGAATTTTCAAGCATACTTTTTCTTCATCAAAGCGATCAAGCAATTCTTTCAACAGAGTATTAGAGACATTCATTTCTGGGACATTTGCCAGGGCACCAAATCCCATTTCTTCCACTAGATCTTTCTTTTCTTGACTCATATCCCTGTACACTGTTGCTATTGACTTTGTTTGGCATCTGTACTAATGAGTTTTCTGCATATTTTGAAACAGAATGTGAGGATATATTTATAATACAAAATAGATATTATTCGAATGAAAGTGGATAAATATATTTAATCTGCTTACGTTATAGTGCGGCTTCTCCTTCATTGTTGCCATTGTCTTGTTCTGTTTTACTATAATGAAAAATTTTGGTCAATACTTCACTCAATACATCAACAAGTACAAGCATGTATATCTGAATCAAGTCAATTAAAATGCCACAGGTCACCGAACCAAACAACATTCACTTGGCGAACCAAAATCACAAAGGCCACCGAACCGAACAACATTCACGAGGTGAACCAAAATCACAAAGGCCACCAAACTAAACAACGTTCATGTGGTTAATAAATGGTGATCAACTTTCAATCAACAAGAATAGCATTCCTCCATGCAAAAGAGGTACTGAAGATAGTAACAACCAATTTCAAAGCTCTAGTTAAACTATCCACACCGATAAGACCAAGCACGTATATCTTAATCAAATCAACATCTTCCAAAAGAAAAGTTTTTCAAATTTCATGAATTAGGTGTTCTTTCAAAATGACATTTGCAAATTGGCTTCTTTAAAAACTCTTACTGAAATCTATCCAATATAATGAGATAATGTTACAATAGTATGGCTTATCAAAGTCCATTGTCCTAAACAAAATTTACATTTGGACAATACATTATTTGCTTCTCAAAGGGATCCAAACTGAAGATTCTTACTAGCATTATATAGGACAGCCTTAACGAAACTCATTCATGCACAGAATCAAACATTATAAATAATGAAACAGCTAGGAAATGATTTGTTGCATGTTATCACAAAAGGAACACACCGAACCGAACATCATTCACTTGGTAAACCAAAATTATAAAAGCCACCGAACCGAACAAATCTCAAAGCCCTAGTTACACTATCCACTGAATTGAATGAAAATAACAACAAATTTCATTCCAATGCCTAGTTATACTGTAAAAATGCATTCACAATAGTTCCATCTACTAAACGAAGCAAATCAATCTAGTAAACCTAAGATGGAAGTAGGAGAAGCGCGACATTGCAAGATTTTAAATGAACAGTAGTTTTCTTATACCTTTGGTAGTCTCTGTTGCAGTTTTCGTTCGTTTCTGGTTGTTGCTTGTGAAATCTTCTCGTAATTCCTTTCCAGTAGTGGTTTTTGCAGAGAACGTAATTGAAGTTTGAGTGATGTTGAGAGAGATTCGAAGAGAATGAGTCATTTCGTGTCTTGGTTTCATGTTGAAGAAGATGTAACATTTTTTCATAATGAAGTGCAAATGAAAAAGGAGGGATTTCGTTTGTCTCTGGTGCGTGTTTTCACTCGCCATTTAATGCACCTGATTCTATTTGGTCTTGGACTAACTTGGTTACATGGCTATATGGATGTGTAGCAGCCCTATTTTTTTTAATAGTTTATGATTCTTTAGTTACGTAGCTTACTTAAAAAGACTATGATGTATGGATATGGGTTCTGGCTTTTTTTTATCCCATTTTCTTATCATTTCACTTATCATATTCTTATCAACTCCACTTATTAATGATATTAATTATAATATCATATCCCTTACTATTAGGCATTCTTGTAATCAATACTTAATATTTCCTTTTATAATTTGATTTTTATATTTAAGAATACAATAATAATAATAATAATAATAATAATAATAATAATAATAATAATAATAATAATAATAAAGAACGGTAATGATAATATCAATTACATTCAATAATTGTAATTGATTCTTGTCCGTTAAAACATTTATCATGACTTAATAGAGATATGAAACATGAAAACTACCTTAATATATACTTTCCATTAATTCAATTATGTTCATTCAAAAATCACAAGAATAATACCATTGCCAGCACAATAGTGTATAAGCCACGAAATTTTACAAGAAGTCGCATTTATCATTGCAAATAGTATGGCATTTGAATTCGACCTTAATACGGTACTTTTGGTAGAAGGTGCCGAAGAATTTGAACAGACTGACTCACCCGACGAGATTGTTGTCAGTCAACCAATTTTTTAGAATATAAAAAATCACACTAGTTTTGATGAGGTATGATAATAAACTGGTTTTTTTTTAGTGTTTTTATGTGCATCATTATAGTATAGTAAGTGTACTAACTAAGTTTATACGCATAACATTCATAAGTTCATATACATAACATCCATAATTACATATAACTAACATCTAAAAATTAAATTCATGTTTATTAGATATTACATCCGTCATCCATACACATCATTTTTTAGTTACTGTGCACAAGTAATATCAAGTTAACACATATTTTTAATTTTTATCATAATTGAATTTGAAAAAATGTCAAATTCTTAAATTAATTTATTCAATTAATAAATTTACTCGTAACATCCATAAATTAATACACATAACATCCATAATTTTATATTAATAACATCCATAATTTTGTACTCATAACATTCATAATTTCATACATATGATGTCTATAATTAAATTATTATAATTAATATTACCAAATTTTAAATTATGCATCTTATTGTATTTTTCAAATTATCTCATATGTGCACTAATAGGTCATGATTTTAATTATTCTATTATTTTTAGTTAATATTCATATGTTTGTTTATTTATTGATTTTAATATGATGAATTAATTATTATTTTTAAAAATTTATTTTTTAATTTTTGTTTATATTTTATTTTTTAATAGTTTATATATAAAATATGAGTTGTATAATAGAAGTTATTAAAATTTTTTAATTTAATCTCCATAATTTTTGCAGAAAAATTACATTTCAATGGGTAATAATATGATTGAAGAATGTTAGAAATTTAATTTGAAAGAAACTAAAATTAATTTTGGAAAGAACATTAATGACTCAAAATACCCAGAAAAAAGGTGTAACACCCTACCACACAGAGCCTTACGCTTAAGTCGTAAAGCAGAGGTGGAAAGGTATTACGACCTCTAAAAGAAAAGGATATGTACATAGATATAGTTGGATGAAATCATATCTAGGAGCCTTGAAGAACAAGCTAAACAAAACGATAAACAGAAAATCGTGACACACTCGCATGGATATTCATAAAACGGACAGGTAAAATCGAAAGATAACTGAAAACATATATACATATCAGAGTTCTAAAACTCAGATAGCAAGCTCCATACTCGACCTGCGAAACTAAGGCCGACCAGAGTATATGATTATATATATATACAACCCAAAATAAAACTCAAACCACAAAGTAAACCCCTGTATCTCCAAGTCGACCTCTAGGAGGGACAAAACACAAAATGTACATGTGGAGATTCTATAAACATGTATACATAGCCCAAAATCAAGATGTGACAGTCAAAAAGGTAGTTCTTCGCTTGAAAGGAGGATATCCAAACGCTCAACAAGGTGTTTGTCGACCTGCATCTGAAAAATAACAACATAGTATGGGATGATAACCGGAGGTTCTCAGTATGGTAAAGGTGTCCGCATAGTTAATATAAAAGGTCTCAGGAAAGTCAGAGGCATTCCTAGAACTCCGACACTCAAAATCATTCTTAAATAAGATAAACTAAACTAAAAGTTAGGTAAGTTATCTAATGTATTCTAGTTCTGAATCTAACTTTAACTTAATACTTCACTTTCTGTCGCCTCCAATCCTCCGAATCACTCATGGCACAACGCTCTCCCCTCACACCTTCGTCAAGAGGGATTTCTCAAAAAAACATACATATACAGTTTAAGTAAGGAAAACACAGATAGAGAAGCATTTACAGCAAGTAGAACAAGTAGCGGATAAGCAGAATTAAACAGTTAAGCAAACCAAAACAGTGCACACTCAAGCAAACAAACAAATGCATATGATGTATGCCTATCCTATGGCTGATGAGTCTCATCTGTCGGTTATATAGCCAACCCGACAGGTCCTGGTAGTTAACCATTGGATAGTCCCTCTGTGCGCGCATCCCTAAGCTCAATAATATTCCATGGAGTCAAACTCCAAACTCAAATATAATATTCCATGGAGTCACACTCCAAGCTCAATAATATAGTATTCCATGGAGTTAAACTCCAAGCTCAATAGTATAGTATTCCATATATATATATGCATGCCCATGGGGAAATCTGGGGAGTTAAAGTGCCCGGTCACATCTTGCGACAGAGGGTCAACAAATAGTCTCAAATACACAAGCCACATAATAATCTCTTTCCTTTTTAAAATAACACTTCAAATCAAGACTCCAATTCTTATTGAAACTATGACAGTATCTCCTCTAAAACTCAAATTTCTGCCACCATTCAAGGGTCCCAACTATCAAATCAAACACCTCTCAGTCATTCAAATCATTTCCAGTAATAAATTATTTCAAAATCAAACAAATACCAATATTAAATCTTTTTTCAAACTAACCAACTTCAACAGCAAATTATTGACAACAGCTAAACCTCACATTTTATACCATATACACAATCCATTAATTATTCATTCATTTCATTCCTATCTTAAGGTCTTCTAGCCTAAGTTTTCACGTAACATTAAACATTAACTACGAGAAACTAAAACCATACCTTCGCACGAAATCAAAATATTCAAAGCTCAGGAGAAGCTTTCTGAGTGAGCTATCGAAGAAGAAAATGTCCAGAATCGTCTGTGCCTCCTAAAACTCCCGTTGGCCAAACCCAAAGAAAAGAGGAGCTACGTCACTATCAACTTCTACTAATTCAAAATGGTACCAACGTGTAGAGGAGGAGGTTACGAATACTCTTATCGGATTAGATTTTTTATTGGAGTTACGAATTTCAAGAAATCGAAACCGGAGGTTCAAAAGAATTTACGTTTTCTCTCGATCTTCTCTCTCCGTTTTCTTTCTTTTCTTTCCTCTCGCATACGTTAATGATATATATATATATATATAGGAAAGTTTTCAAGTGGTCCAGACCACTTTTTTGGATCTCTGATGATCCAGTTCTAGTAGCCGTTGGATTTAATAATTTAATAAAGGTAGGGTCATGATTGATGTAGATTTATATAATGTGATTCATGGAAAAGTGAGTGTAGCGTATGAGGTGACCTGATGATGCGGTTGTCTGCCGTTATAGGGGAGCAGGGGTCATTCATGCCCATATATGGCGCTGACCCAGAAAGAGATAGCCAGCCAAAGTGTGGAACGGCTAGCTGGAAACTAAATGGGCCAGGATGTTTAACAGTAGTAATATGGGCCAGGTTGTTTTTTTTAGATCCAGTTAGTTTAAAAAGGCATTTCCCCACCCCCATTAGATCACGTAAATATCGAAACTCGTAAGTCGTAACCTAGGGCAGCCACCGTCAAAGAAAGGAGAAACCCCAGTATCCGAAACGCGAAACCCAACCCTACGCAGCCCTCACAGGGCCTTCCTGCCCCTCGCATTCGCACCGGAGCAGCACCTAGCAGCGACTGGAAGTCCCAGGAACCAACGTGTCCCAACCCGGTGCCAGTGTCGTCGAACGACCGCCTCCAACCCCACGCAGTTCTCGTAGGACCTAGCAAACCGTCGAGGTCGCGCGGAAGTAGCACCTCACAGCCACTCGCAGTCCCAGGAACCAACGCCCCCTAACCCCATGCGAGTCCCGTTGAAGAACCGCCTCCAAGCAGCTACGGAGAGCCAAGAAGAAGCGGGGACCATACCCTCCCAACAGTGGCATACCGGCGAACCTTACCCCTTCGTAGAGCCAAGAACCTTAATACCTGGCAGATCCAGTAGTTCCAGCTGCATGCATCATATGGATAGAAATGGGTTGCCCTTGATGTTTGATACCTAAGAGGTGGGGCCCATCTTCTCCCATTCAGGTTTGTGATATTTTTCTTTGTTGATGTCAAACTTGGTTTAAATTTGGTAAATCTGAGATCTGTTTGATAGAGCCTGAGAGAGAGGCCTTCCGACGGATCTGAAAGTCGGTTGTATTAGGTGGATGAAATCCTGAGTGTTTATGTCAGCGATAACCGATGGAGTGTGCAGTGCGGTGGGACAATTGTGGGAAGCACACCCAGACCTTGGAAAAACTGTAAGTATAACCAACATGATTTCG
The DNA here is from genome assembly GCF_000817695.3 of Arachis duranensis. Classification (NCBI taxonomy): domain Eukaryota; kingdom Viridiplantae; phylum Streptophyta; class Magnoliopsida; order Fabales; family Fabaceae; genus Arachis; species Arachis duranensis. The sequence goes on from NC_029776.3 coordinate 7,470,643, forward strand.
GAGATCCTGATGTTCTAATTTTGGTTATGAAAGATGTTATTCGTTCGTTTAATCCATTTTATATAAATTTTTTGGTTATAGAATACTGCCGGAATGTATGGGATGAGAGATCTGGATGCAAAACCAATATTGTTCTGCCACAGCCATTCAGTTAGTGCGAGCCAATTGGCGAGGTGAGTGACGTTGAAGTTTGTCGTTGTGTCATTTATATTTTTTAATCAGTTGATGATTGACTTAGAATTATTAAATAATTAATTATGAAGGGGATTAGTGCTGGTAAATAAATTCGCAAATAGTTGTTTGGTGCCCGAAAATGGTGAATAAGTTGATGATTCGGTTAGTTTCATGTTGCATCAGAAGTTGCTGGCTTTTTGGTTATGGTTTATTCTGCCAGTTAGAGAACAAAGAATCATTGTAATGTAATTTGAAAACTTAAATATTGTTGGACTTACCAGCTGAGGATGAAATAGAAGTAAAATGGAGGTAGAGAGAAGATTTTAGCGTTTGTTTGAATGAAGGTTGTTACGGAGTTGTATAGTTATCGGCGTTAAAGCAAGATTATTTCGTTGTTTTTTAGTATAACGGGGAATTTAAATTTAAATTCCCGTTGATTTATTTGAGTGACTCCGATATTGATGATTCAAGTTTGATAAGTTTCCATGAGGATGACCGCCGTATGGGAAACAATTTTCCTATTCATACGATGGTGATCAATATGGAAACCTCTGAAACTTGAGTAATCAATTTCGGAAGCAGTCAAACGAATCGCCGCGGGTTTAAATTTAGATTCTCCTTTGTACTTAAATGCCACGAGAAACTCTTGCTTTAGTTCTGATAACTCTACAACTCTGTCTCAGCCTTCGATCATTCAAACACTATCATTTTTTTTCTTGCTCCATTTTACTTCTATTTTATCCCAGTTGGTAACTCCAATAATATTTGTTTCCGCAGGCTATTCGAATATTTCTGTTTTAAGAAATTCGATGCTACCTCGTGGTAGGTGGTAACACGGTCTATAATGATTGTTGTTAGCACGATAACCAATGGGAATGCAGGAAATTGAAACTGATATGATTTATGATCTCTTTTGGCGTCGAATTATTACGCAATAGAAATAAAAAATGCAGTTACCTTTTTTTTAATGTGTACTTTTTTATGCTGACTTCCTGAGGTCGAGGCCCGTGAAGGGGGGATAAGAAAAGGGTGCGTGCGCACATTGCCGACATGTACCATGGTCCTTGGCTAGAAATCATGTTTTCGTGAGGAGGGAGGGGCACGTGAAGCAATTTAAAGTGACAAAATCTCACAAACGGGAGACGCATTCTGCGCAACATGAAAAGGGGCTTTTGTTGGAGAGGTACATATATGTTGTTGACAGCTTGTTTCAGTTTTGGTACCTTATAAATTTCAAAGCATGACATGGGGAAGACGTGATTGTGTATTTTGACTTCGCTGGCCACACGAGGCTGCATATATTCAGCATTTTTCTCTTGTTGGAAAGGAACTTATTGAATTTAACGTTACTCTACATTTCTTTAGATTGTCAGATTGTGTATGTTGTTTTGGCGCGATATTTTGTTCTGTTCTTCCGTGTTATTTGCACTGAAAGCTTTATTAGCATAAGAGTAATGTTGCATCTTTCTCCATTGTTTTGTCTTGGTTCATCAGTTTTAGTATGTAAGATATGTTCTGAGGGTTCTGTGCTTTTATATTGTTGGAAGGTGCAAGTTCGGTTCTCTCAGGATTGCTATGGAAGAGAAATCATGGGATTTGTGTTTTGTTTAGTGGATGGAAAAGACACGCTTTGCTCTCTTGGCTGGAACCCATGACTGTCTTCTATGCTTATCCGGTTCAGGTATGCTTCTGTTTTGTTCCTGTTTTTTTTTGTTGTTTTTCCCATCCTTATGCCAATGTTTCTTCTTCCCCTTTTTTGAAAATTTATATATTTTTATGAATCGTTTAAAGAACCTCCTTTGACTTTCTATTGTCCCTTTCAAAACTATGCTTCTTGTCTGATGAAGAAAATACAGAAGCCGATGAACCATTTTATCTGTTTTGGACTTAGTGTTAGCCAAGTTTATGTTCTGTATTGTTGTTTTCGGTTGATATTTGTTTAGATCCCCAAACATGCCTTAAATTTTCAACCCCTTTAACTCAAATGTGTCACTTTCATGACAGGGGGTTGGTGAAAGATCTTCTCCAATTCATTACAGAATGGTGAAACTGAAACTATAAAAGAAATGTCTGTTTCCTATTCATGTTACAACCGGGTTGTACGAAATTTATTTGTATTTAGACTTCGCTTCAATGAAGAAACACAGTCTCAATCGGATCCATTACTGTCAATAAGCTAACCATCATGGAGGCGTTTTTACTTGGAAAGTTCATGACATGTTCCTCCACTCTCGCTTTCTACTTCCCAGTTGGGCTGAAAGATGAATTACACCTCTACTTTGTGCTATACATTTTCACGCAGCTTTTAGCAAGTGAAGCAGTTGTGTTTGTCATGGAAGTTTTTTACTTTTTTCCGCCATTCATGTTTTTATTCCGCTAATAAAATCTGCGTATTAGTTGTAGGTGTCATAGAGTGGGTAAAGAATGTAGTCGTTTTTTTCCGTAACTTGCATCGTTGCATTGCACTACGAAATAATGTTTTGTGCAGTTTGCCTTTCCTATAGCAGTTTTCAGTTTAAAAAATTTTTTGTAGCTGTGTGTGATTCGTAAAATTATTATCATTAATTAAGTGTGTCATTCTCAATCCCCAATTGCACTAGAGCGTATGATTCTTTTGGTTTTTTGTCGTTAGTTACGTTGGGAAAGTAATTTTGTTTTCAGCATAACAAATTTGTCTTTTGAACAAAACGCGTATGACGTAGTCGCTTTTCATAATTAGAAGCAGTCTTTCATTGTTCAATAACGACGTTTTGTCTTTTTATATTTTAAAAAAATAGATCCTTTATGAAGTAACGTTACGTTCTATCATACTAGGAATGTAAAAAATCAGAATGAACAAAAAAATCATCGGTTTTCCATTTAAAGTTGTCGATTTCTATAAATCTTAGGAATGTTCAGATGTCCTGAACAGAGGAGGAGGGTAAATGGATTAAGGGCTTAAGCTGGTAAAATCACGTATGAAAAACTAGACTTCGCTGAGTTAATAACAGTTCACGTCGAATAATAAGCTGATGTTCTGCGTGAAGTGAGCATTAGACTAAGTAATACAATAGAATATACGATAAAAAGCAAACAAGGCAAGACATTGGAAAGTAAGACTGCTACAAACCAGGTAACACATGGTTGTAGGTCCTGTTATAGGTAAGGTTAAGAGGAGCCTACCACCTAAGCAGAGTTAAGAATACGACGACGATGGTGACGAAGAAAAACAGGATAAAGCGGTAGGGATTTTGTTGGCGGCGGCTTTGGTTGGATCGGTTGCTATGACGGCCAGTTGAGTGGTTGTCCCCTCCTTCAATTTGACGTTGCTCCTGAATACCTTGGTCGAAAGGGAGTAGTTGGTCAGGGATCTGTGATGGGTTGTGTCGAATGGAAGCTGCATGCATTGGATGCACTAGAAAACCACTGTTGGTGAGCTCAGTTTGTAATTGGTTGGCAGATACGAATTGTTCGAACGCCATACGAGCTTCGTCGAAGGTTTCGTAAGACTTATGGAGGTTGCCGCTAACTTCGTTAACTTGCCTATGACAGGCAGGCCATGAACTATAGATACCAGGGACCCTCCCTATGAAAACAACATAGTATTTCTTCTTGGCACGGACCATGTTGAGATTCCAACTGAGAGTATAGATGGGAGGTTAAGAGGTTGCGCGTGTTTAAGATGGGAGCTTGGTTTTGGTGGTTTTTATAGTCAACGAGGAATGTGCCTGTGATTTGAACGGGAAATTAAAATTTTGCAACTGTAATATTTCCAACGGTAGGAAAGTTAGCGAATGTGGGGCTCACATGTGTCGTTCTGATAGGAGCATAAAGTTGCCTAATTTAGCTTCGATGATGGGCAGGGTTGCGCTTGAAATTAAATGTTATGAAATAATCAACAAACTTCGAAACTTAATTATGAAAACTAAATATAAAACAAGTGGGAAATTCAATTGTAGCAAGTCATTTATTTTATGTTTAATATGCAGGTTGTAATCAAATTGTTTTAAGTCATGGGAGATTGACGAAGGCTTGCAGGTCGTAGTCTGCGCGACACTGGATGCAGGGGATATGAGCGGCCCTGCCGAAAGCATGGACGGAGTTTCGCTCTGCCGCACGTCTGCGATAATCGTAGAGAAGAGGCATGTGGCCCCTGGTGGAGCACCTAGGTGAGGCACAGACAGTGTGTTGTTCTTCTATACGGGGCATTTGGACCTCACCTGGCCACGATTGTGTCAGAATTGAAAAGCACCTCGCGTTACTGCCAGCGAGTAAACCAGCCGCATCAAGCTCCCGATACAGTTCCAGCCCTTTTTGTTTTTCTACGTTGTAGTCCGTGCGAAGCATCAACATCATGCTCAGTGCGTATTTGGCTGCTGCATGTCCTCTACTTGATGCTCTGTTCAGCATCTGGATGCCAACGTTTTCGTTGCGTCTGATGAAGAGTTCCCGCAGTGCCTCCCGAAACAGAAGCTCTGGGTTGCCAGCTGCCATGCAGCGATCAAAGAATGTCTTTGCCTCCGGGTTGAGGCACCACCACCAGGGCGTAGCATGCGGGGGTGGTATGGAAACACTCCGGTGAACGATATCGGCCTCTCCCGCATCGTGTGCAGCCTTACAGCTCATTCTGAGACTGCACAGGGATTGGATGGAGTCTGTCGCAACTTTAATGGCTATTACTTCCCATATGTCGTTCGGAATGAAAGCGATATTTGAACAACAGTCTATTGTCATTTTCAGTTTGTTCCTGTTGGTTCCTCTTTCGATGTGGATGGGGATATGTCGTTAGAGTATGGTGTTTTGAGTGTGGCATAGGAGTGTAGATAGGCTCCATATTTATAAGTCCACCTATCCTTTTGGAAACCTGAACTTGAGTGTAGCAGATACGTTGTGAGTTTCGCATTCGTAATATTAAACGTTAGAGTAAGCGTAAGTGTAGTTTGGTGAAAACTAAAAAGTGTTTGGGGAATGGTATTAATTAATGGAAAAGAATAGATGAACCAGAAAATGTTTTAACAATGTTCCCCTAGCACTATCCTAATTAAATTAACTCTATTAATGTTATTATAATACATTGTTCACCCGTTGTTAAACAAAAGTTGTAAAAATGGGTTTATTTTTGTTAAGCTGTTGTTGTATACATTATTCCACGTGCAACTAGTAGAATGTTAAACTTTGGGGCAGATACTTAGCCGTTTATTATATATAGTTAATCGTTAATTACTTGTGTTATCTGCATAGTGCACGCTAGTTTAATATCACATATTTGAACTTCGTGTTTTTGAAATTTGTTTTCTTTATCACATAGAGAGGAGATGATGAGACGCGTTTAATGAGAGATAAAAAATCAACTTCACATTTGGTGGAGGGTTGGAAAAAACGGTTAGGTGAGGTTAATGCATTTATTATCCAATTTAAATCTCTGGGGAAGCGGTGTGAGTGTCGAATGAGATAAGTGTGTATACATAACTGGATTGGAGAATGTGATGGGGCACGCCATATATAAATATATATAAGTTTGATGTTTGAGATTACTTCGTTGTTGCGGAATTTGTTAATAAGATCGAAGGTTGTTATACATCCTCCAGTGAGTGAGTCGGTGTTCATTGGGTTGGAACAATGTGGAGCCCCAGTGATGGTGATGCAACTGGTTCTTCCGGAGGACCTGGCCCTAGCGACCCTCTCGGCGACGACGGTAGGCGGTTTCACATTATCTTCTTTCCCGGTTTTCCTTTACGTCTGCTCATTGTTATTGTTTTTTGTCATTTTGAATTCTAGAAGTTGTCCCCACCGTGAGTCCTGACCAGTTTGTCATCACGGAGGACCTTGAGCAGACGCTGCGGAGGGCATGCGACGCCCTTAAGACAGAGCCTCCAGTGTTTAAGGCCCGCGATTGCGTTTCCGTCCACGGCGTACGCTACTATGGGTTTGTGGTTCATGTGGTGGGCCCACCGGACGGAGTCAACTTTGTTGCCTACGGCAGGTTCTCCCGCGATCAACGCATGGCCAGGCAAGATGCCGCTTTATCATCCCTGCAAGCGGTTGTGGGAGAGTCAGGGAAGGAGATCCTCGACTACAATTACTTCGTGGCTAAGAGTTGCAGGGAACGTGTTGTGGAGTTGGAGCGGATATGTAGTCTGTCCGTCGACTCCCGTGTCGCTGAACTGGAGGCTGAGAACGCTCGCTTAAGGGAGCGGCTGGCTTCTTGGGAGACCTTGCACCGCCGTGGATAAGGTTGGTTTGGTGTTGGGCATACCCTTAACAGTTTCTGGGGATTCGGGTTTGTTGGTTACGGTTCGTGGTTGACGGTTTTAGGGTTTGTGGTCAAGGGTTTCTTATTCATGTTTTTTGTTCGTGACTCTAACATCTATCTAGTTATTACAATATTATGTAATACTTACAATCTATATGATTATTTTCAGTCCATATATAGTCATGAAGCTAGGCGTTATTTTGTTATAGATTACACTACATTGCTTTCAATACATTTTAAATTTAAAGTGATTCCAGTGATGGTAGAAAATTTTTTTTAAGAACGTAGTATACCATTTAATATGGAGTAAATTGAAGAGCATAGAAGTAATTATCATAAATGTGGAAGCCGAGACGGCAGAAAGTGTTTAGTTGGAGTTTGTGAAAACGGTTTTTGGAGAATTATTGTATTCATTATGGAATTGCAATAACTCCCTCGTGAACTGGTATCATTAGGCAGTTCCAATTGGAATGGAGACTGTTAGGACGTGGTCTGCGTTTTGCTGTTTGGTGTTTGGTGTTTATGTAGTCAATATATCCATAATTTTGTTATTAGTGAATTTCTAAATTAAGTACCAGGGTCGCTAATAACAATAAAATATTTTTTAACACGTTGTCTTCCTCACAACTTTGTAAACAGATGCTGCACAGATATTTTGAAAGTTCAGATATTTTTCGCCTATCATTTTTAATAACGTGAAATGTGTTAGCAACATGAAAATGATTAGGTTTGTTGAGTTTATTGCTATTCGTGCTAGAATTTGTTTTAAGAGAGGGATAGTAACGATGGTAGAATTTTTTTATCCATGAAACAAATAAAGTTAGAAATAGTATTCTTGTTGTGGTGAAAATACAATATAACTATGTGTCCTTTAAAATTCAGCCTTTATTCAGATTTTAAATTTAAATATTATTATTTAAAATAGTTATTTTAATAGAACTTTTCTTCTCTTGTGAACGTTCTTTTTAGTTTCTTCTCTCTTACTGTTCTTTACAAAAATTTGCCTAGAAGCGTAATATTTTCTCTACAGGTAATTTATTATATCTTATTCGAGAAAAACTCATGTAATATTTTTTTTATATTTAGATTTTTTCGTTACTTATTTTGATATTAATGCTTCTAAAAGTATTAAAATGGTTGTTTGTAAAAATTCGATTTTGTTTTCAATTGTAAGACATCTAAAATTATTAAGTGAAACAAAAAATATATGTAAAACGCATCCAAAATCATAAATCAAAAATTTAAATTTAAACATTAAAAATAAAATAAACTTATTTTATATCTTATTCGATAAAATTCATCTAATGTTTATCATTTGTTTAATTATTTGTTGAATTTTATCGTTACTTAGTTGAACATTAATGCTTTTAAAATTATTAAAATGTATGTTTGTAAATATTGGTTATTTTTTATTTATTACACATCTAAAATTATTGACTTATATGCAAAACATGTTTGAAACACATCCAAAATTTTAAGACGGTCTAACATTTATTAATAATTAAATATATTAAATTTGAAATAGACATTTAAATTTAAAATTTTAAATTTAAGTTTTATTTAGTTTATATTTTGAATGTGTATTTAATTTTAAAAAGACACTAAAAAAGAAATTCTAATAAGAGTAAAAAAGAAATTCTAATTTATATTTCGTATAAAACTTTAATTTATTTCTCCCGTGTTTAATTAAAGGGTGATTTATATCATAATAAGAGTAAAAAAGAAATTCTTATTTATAAATAGTGCAAATTACCAACATAATGTCATTATTTATTGGTAATTTTTTAATTAAATTCAATCACATTACAAATTTTTCAAATTAAAATTTTTGGTTCGAAAATAAAAATTTTTCCATTTAAATTATTTTGTTTTATTAAATTTGAGTGGCAAATGGCTACACCATAATTTCTTCTTGGGTCCCACGAGGAAGGCAACCATTTGGCTTCTAGCAGAAGACTTCATCAAAAGCCCAGGGCACATTGTTCTAGGTACTGCAATTCTCAATACATTACTTCCCTAATGAGTTAGATAAGAACTCCACCTGATATCCGCCTGATTCACACGCTATCCACTCTGAACAGGTTCTTCAAACTCAGAATATCCCCTTCATCCACTGTGTTGGTGCCCTTCATCCACTGTGTTGGTGCCCTGACGAAGAGATGGCCGAATCTCACGCCAAAGGTGACGCCCTTAGGGTTATCAAAGCGGCCGGAGAGACGTCGCGGCCGATGGTAGGTTGTCGACTCCGATTCTTATTTTTGCGATTCTTTCTTACTCTAATCGCGGGATTTTGTTTTATCTCTTACTCGCACTCCTCATCTTGCCTTTTACGCAGCGTCTGCCTATACCGAATGGGCTCCTCCCCAAAGATAGCAACCATGTGTACATTACGGTCGCCGATGGGTCAAACCATTCTTACAAGATTGCATGCACCCCCAATGGGTGGAAAGAGATCACTCTCGGCAGGGGATGGCAGAGGTTCTATCATGAATACAAGCTAAATCCATCTAACATTCTGCTGTTCAAGCACAAGGGCAGAGACGACTTCAGCGTTCGCATCTTTCAATCGCCGGGTGTGGAAAGGACGTATGATACGTCGGGTGATGACTCCGGCGACGAAACACCCCCCCAGACGCCCAGGAAACGCACAAGCCCTACTGAAGTGCCCCGGCGTCGAATGGGATGTATCAATGTCCCCAGGAGCTCCGCTGCAGCTGAGGTGGAGCAGACTTTTCAGTCGGAGCACCCCTTTTTCATCATGCACATCACAAAAAGGCTATTGGGCATCCACTTCCTGGTAATGGCTTTGTCTCTACACTCTATATACACCTATTTCTTTCTTTAAGTTTGGGGACCACATTATCTGTTTTATTCCCCTTAATTACATACGATTCTCAATTATGGTTTGGTCAGCCAAATGTGCCGCACTTTGGAGACGACGTCAACGATGATGCCATTGTAAATCTGAGAGCGGGGGAGATCTCCGTCCAGGCAGTCTACGGAAGATACGTGGGCAAAAGAAGGCGCAATTGTGGCAGCATTAGTCAAGGGTGGGGGGATTTCTTGAGGAAGTGCAACATAACTGTACCCAAGCTGGCCGTGTTTGAGATCTCCCGTACCCAACCAGAGGTGGAGCTGTTGGTCCAATTTGTTGATTTTGAATGAATCAACCGGGGTTAAAGAGGATGCTTAGTTTCTTGTTTTGGATTGTCCTGTTTCATTTGTCAAATACTTTTTGTCCTGCGTCGTGAATGGTGATTGTATTGCAACGACTACGCTTAACTCATTTTGTTCCTTTTAAAATGTTCTCTCCTTTAACTAAGTAGTTTTGACATAATCTGTGTGCCTTAGATTACTCTACCATATGAATTTCTCCATCGCGATGCAATCATCTCTTTAGTTGTTGTTTTGGCGGTTACTCTCCATTTTCATCGACTGTGTGCACTTCTGTGGGGAAGAGCCAATTCTTCTGCTATGTTATATTTTTGGCATTGAAACCTTAGTTAGCAGTGGACAAGCGCATCATATTTCTGAACTGTTTTGTCTTCGCAGTTCACTATTACTGTTTAACATGTGTAAAAGTGGAAGCTTTCCATATTTCTCGTCGGTTTTTGTTCTTCTACATTGGTGGAGGGTGCAGGTTCGGTTAATTGTTGTAATGGCGTCACCATAATTTGGTCCGGATTACAAGGCATGAGTTTTTCGATTAGTTTACTTGCATGCAAACAAACAGGTTCCTATGTTGGAAGTAACCCATGTTTCTCTTATAATATATATTGTTTATCGTTTTGCACAATACACTTTGGTATGCACAATTTCATCTCTGCTTAGTTGTTGTAGGTGTAAAACGTTGGGTTCAACACTACAATGTTTATCTGGCACACTTGCATAGTTGCATCTCGTCTTATCAGTTCATAGAGCATTAAGCAACATCAAAAAAATGTTCCTTTTTCGCAACACATGAGTTCAAACAAAGATCTTCTATTAAGAAAATTATTCGGGAGAAACTACTACACCAGTAATTACCGTTGCACACCATCATCGTTTCACAATCTAAGCACGGGAAATCATTAGCAGATTAACCATAACGTAATGTGTTTCTCGATGCCATGCTTCAACAGGACATAGAAGATACACCATGATATACAAAATATGTAAAACATAAAAGTCTTCACAACCCTACATAATAACATAAACCTCCTCCTAGAGACACGGAAATAACAAAGTTTTAGGTAACCAAGGGATTAGCAGGAATAAAGCAACCTTTATGGCTGGGTTGTTGCCATCATTTTAACCTCGATCTATGGGGTCATACAATCAAGGCTATTGTCGCAAATAGATTCAAGCATGTGTATCTTAGACTCCAGCCTCGTGATCTCTTCCCGAAGATCCGCGTTTTCCCTCTCCAGAGACTTAGCACGAAGATAGTTGAAGTCTCTGACATCATTACCCGTGTATGCTAAAAGAACCCACAACATACTGAACGCAGCGTCCTCCCTCGCATCATCCTCCAGTACCGTGTAACGACCCTTTGCCCGTAGGTTTGGCCCAAACGGGTTTCCAGGGATTATAACATTGAAAGCATAAATTGGTCCCAGCTCCCGGTGGAATTTTTCCTCACGGAAGAAACACGGGCTGGGTATTTTACTGTCGTAGCAATACATTGATAGCCAGAGCTCCATGCTGTTGCTAAGGGCGAAGTTATGCGACGCACACTCATCCGCCGGGATCATTGGTGCTCCTGTAAGTAAGAAAAAAATTTAGCCTTAATTTGGAATTGTTTGCCTGTCAATAATAAACTAATTGTGAATATAGTGACATTCAACAAATGGTCATTCTGAACTTTACCGCCCACAACACAGGCAATGCGCCCTTCGAATGTTGGTAGGGTTTGGGGCGTCCGCATCGGTGATTCGACTGTGCCCGTCTCGGACAACATTTCCGCAGTTGCCTCCTTGTCCTCCTGCAGCGTTTCCATCCTTGATTCGTAGGCGTGAAGTGCCATGACGTAACTGTTGAACCCTGTGTACTCCGGTTCGGGGTGGCCGAGAATCTGCTTGTTGGCTTCTTCAAAGGAGATGTATACTCCGGTGTTGTGACCCTTCGTGACAACGAAAAAGGTGAATTGCTTCATGGTCTCCTCCATTGGGTCAGGACAAGCTGAGGGAAGCTGACTAACTTTTTGGGTTTTTACGGTGGGAGGATTTGGGGATTCAAAATTTGTTTCGTTTTGCTTCCGCCCCCATCATCACAAATAATGTCTTTGTAGGGTTAAGCAGTCTTCCTGGGGAAGCTTTGAAAATGATAATTTGGGTAACAACACCCTCAAAAGCATGAAATCAGCGCCTCCTCTCTTCACTCGCGTCACATCAAAATCTTTATCTGATTGATGTGTCACTGGTAATTCGACACACGTACCCTTCCCGGATCATGTAGGTTTTGGCCAAGTTGATACAAGAGTAGGTGCTGACGTGTAATGAAACTTTTAATGCCTACTTCTCCTGCTCCCCTAGTACCGGCTTGCGTTCAGGCCTTGGCCACTAGGTTGGTAAATCCTATCAGAGTTCATTTCCGTGAAAGGGAACTACGGTACGTGAGTGCAGGCGATGTTTGCTTGCAAATCCATGTTTTTTTTATGGGCCACAGACTCGTGCTAGGAGGAGGGATTTCGGTTCAAATCTGGTTATCTGTTTTGAAGACAGTAGCCACTTTATCACGGGAAATATAAGGTTGTGACAGGATCAAAAGAACATGCAGAGATTTGTATACATTCGCATAAAAAAATTGTACACAATTTCAAATATTTTGGTGACAACAAATTGCATATTGATATTTACTAATGATATTTACTTGTAACTTGTAGGTAACGATGATGGTAATTTATATTAATTCCCATTTCAAACCTTAGATATTACTTTCTCTTTTCTGTTTGTCCTTGTTTAATTGTTTTAAACGTTATATTTGCACTGAACAGACATGACCAGCGAAATAAAAAGTAAATGTTAGCAACGATTTCTTTAAAGTCATATTTTTTATTTTCAGATTGGTTCTTTGAATGGTCAATGGGTTTAGTTTTATTAAATCGTATCGGCGAAAAAGACAATTTTTTTTCCATTTGTAACACATCTAAACTGATGAAGCCGGAATTTCAATTTTAACTTAAAATAATCAGGATGTATAATTAGTATTCGAATAAAAACACAGCTTAAAATTTTTTATTTATTATATTATGTATTTCTATATTGCACTGAATCATGAAGCCAAAGTCGATAGATTTCATTCAATAAGGCTATGTATGCCTGAAAGGAAAGAAATAGAGAGGAAGGAAATAGAAAGGAAAGCAAAGAAATTGAGTGGATTTTTATTTTCTTTAGATGTGGTTGGTTGGAAGGAAGATAATAAGGAAAAAAATGTTATAAGAAGACAATTTTACCCCTATATTATAATATATATTGAAAAAGTCGATGGGTAGTATTGGAAATAGATAGAAACATTAGCTTTCTCTCCATTTTCTTTCCAATGTTGCAGAGAAAAAAACTTGGTGGGCCCCGCCTAATTTTTTTCCCTCCGTTTTCTTTATCTTCAATTTTCATATTCAACCAAACAATGAAAAACAATAATTTTTCTTTCCATTTTCTTTCCTCCCTTTTCTTTCCTTCCATTTTCCACGCAAACAAACATAGCATTAAACGTGTATAGAAGATACAACTTTTATATCGTATATGTTTGCCGGACTTTACATGTGTGTGTTACCATTTAAAACACTACAAAATTATTAATTGATTGTAAATTTTTAACTTCCTTAAATTTACCTTCATTTTGTTAACTCTGATTTTGGATGTATACATAAATTTAAAACAACAGTACATCTAGTTGGATATGTTTCTTTTTGTTTATGTGTAACTTTTTTTAATAAATGGGTGATTAAAGTACGTCAATACAAATGAAACTTAAGCGGACCGTAAATTGTAATACGAGAATGTTGGCAGTAACTGTGATGTTACGCTAACAAATGTTGTCTTCGTTACTGTAACGAAAAGCAAATTTCAATTTTAACCTAAAAAAACCAGATAATGTAAGCATGACCTGTAAAATGGTTATGATGGAATCTTATTTATAACGAGGCCTGCAATATTATTTTGTTGGAAACTGCCAAGGCTTCCACCACCAGGGAGCTGCAGCATGGCCTTTGTTTGGCATGGCGTGTTCCGGTCTGTTATAAAAAACATACTGGGCCCGAGACTTTTAAACGCTTTAAAACGTTAATGGCCCAGACCCAGCACACGTAACTGTATAACAAGCCAGTTGTGTAGATAAATATGTCGGCTGGCATCTTCATAATGTGGGTCGTACATATCGGTTCGATGTCGATAATAAACTACTCATCAAATATGATTTTTTTAAATTAAAGTATCCCTTCTTTTATCTTACCATGTATAACTAGTATAGTTATACAGGAACACAAGATGAAAAAATAATCGGTTTGATCTTAAACACGACTTACGTTCAGAAGTAAAGTTGGCCAAACGTGAAGAAACAATTAGTAACGTTTCGCTATTAGTGTAGACATATGACATCTATGGTTACGCTTTTTGGCCATTTAGAGTAAGATATTATGGGGTGATTATGTTGGTTTGTAGCGCATTGCCCACCAGTTATGGGTTAAATTTCAAAATAGCCCAACCGTACTGACAACCCGACTAAAATGTTGAATTGTGAATCGAGTCTCTTGTCCATAATGTTCCTCCGAAAGTTGCCAAAACCAAACCTGTTATTGTTCCGGTCTGGTGAGTGGGTCACTGGCTCAATGATTAGAGTAGTGGTGTTATATAATATAGATTGAATTATTTTCAAATAAAATCACAGAATAGAACCCCAACATGTTATAATAACAGAGGCAACCGAACCGAGGAGACCAAACGTGCTTTGGTCTTTTCTAGCCCAATAGGGCGATCCGGTAAAAATATTACAAATGTTGCTTCATTTATGTCGTTGCGTTTATCAAATTATCTTTAATTAACTCTACAACCCTAAACCGATGACGTGTATGCTGAATTATTTTAAGCTGTGCTTAGGGGTGGAAGTAGGCAAGGCGGCCTGCCAGGGGCCTGCAGCCTGGCCTGTGTTTGGCCTGGTCTAGTCTGGCATGATAGGAAATAGTTTAAGGCTCAAGCTATTAACTAAGTCTATATTATTTAAAAGGCCATTCCAAGTCACTTGAAAAAGGCTCTTGGGCCTGTCAGGCCGGCATCTGCCTGCAAATATATATATAGAGACTTTTATTGTACTAGTTGAAATGCTAGTAAAAATATTGGATCTTGTGTTTGCTTTCTTATAATAATACCTTTGTCCATCGCACCATTTGTGTCTGTAATTAGATATGTGTACTTTGCATCAATGTTATCCATATTTTTGTTATTTTATGTTCTGTAACTTTAAACGTTAAAATATTTTTTATAAATAATCATTATAAAAAATAAAACAGGCCAATTGACATGCTTCAGGCAAGGCCAGATTTAATTACAGGCCAGGCGCAATCTTCATAAGAAAAGCTGTACCAGGCAACAGGTCAGGCTATGCCTGATATACTCTAATACAGGCCTGGCCTGTTAAGAGTAAACTCTGACCTGGCCCGGCCTGTTTCCACCCCCATGTGCAATTGATTTTATAGCCAGGTCGTCCATAGAATTGTCACTTTAAGTATATTTTTCCACACATTTAGTTGCCGGTCGAACCAGTCCGCCCCGTTTGTCCATATTGTATTCGCGTGGCTGCATGGGTTGGGATGGATTGGCCCAGTTAGGCACTCCATGTTAGCAGTGTTCTTAACATCTGACTCAAGTTGTTGCTATCCTCTGTGAGAGCCAGGTTGGCGGAGGGAACAGTTGAATGACAGACACGTCCAGAGTTAAATGTGTTGTGAAATGCATATACTTTGTCCGGTTAACAAGAGTTCAATAAAATTAAGGATATCAATTACAATTTAATATTATTTGCAAATTTAATTAGATTACGGCTTGTTAGTGTTCAAAACGAACCGAATGAAATTGTAGTATTTATCCACGCTTATATTGAATTTACTACATTGAAATAAAATGGTAGGGATGTGTTTGTTAAAATGTGACTTTGGGTAAAATTAATGCCTTTTTTAATTTGAACAAGCTAACTGTTTACCCGAAAGTAAATATGTACTTCACAATATTTATTTGTCTAGGATGTTGCTGCACCTTAAGCCATAAATTAATATTTTCGTTGAATGGAAAACATCTTAACATCTATCCAATACTTATTTAAACAGATTTGCGTCAGAAATTCTCTTTACTTCATTAATTGGGCTCAAATAGGTTTCCAACGAAATCATCTTTTTGTTATTAATTGGTGAATAACTGATGAAATTCAATACAATGAAACTGCAAAAAAATTTGTTGTAACTACATCTAAAACCTTTGCTCGAAGGTGTTAAAATCAAATTATAGCCAAATGAAACCCAAATTTACAATTCCACCCATACCAGAACCGATTTAAACCGAAATAGTTTAGATTTGATCTGATTGGTTTTTTGTACATACGGCTGAATTAAAATCGGATGTCGCAGCAACTATCCATAACAATTCGAATCCAGTCGAAACTGAACAATGGCTTATTATATTATTATATTAACACATTACTTAAGATTTTACTTATTAAATGTTTAGCTTAGTAATCATGTCTTTGACATTATGCATAGATGAGAATTACTGAATTAAAATTTAATTTTAAAATTGTTATTCAATATTTAGCTTTACAATTATAAATTTTTGATCTCATGTTATGTTATCGAAAGAAATGGCAACCTGTGGAGGGCAATACTGTTCAAACTCTACACAAAATTGCTAGTGAATCAAGAAATATATTGTGAACATCGAGTGTTTCCACACAGATTGTCAAGGGGTGGGTAGCACAGAAATAGGTGGGTCAACCTGGAAGGGTCACATCAATCAATGTTGGCACAAACGCTTCAGTCATGGGATCCGTATAAAATCAAATCTTAGCTTAAGCAAGAGAGTAACACACAACCAAAAAGAAAGCCTAACCACGGTACTCCAGCCATTTACCAAAGGCAGACATTACCCTAAACGAACAACTGGCGATAATGGACGACGGGGAGAATCTGCGGGCGGAGTCCCAGGAGACTGAGACCAATGATGCGTAAGTTAAATGTTGCTTCGTCTATGTTGCTTCCCCCCCTGTGGGTCTCCAGAAGCTTACACCTTCTTCGGCCTAAAGAGTTTCTCAAAATAGTGTGTTTCTTCTCCGGTTAAGCACTTTGTTTAGTTTACTAACAATTGTTGACGTTGTTTTCCAGAGTTGTTCCCGCGATAGATATGGAAACCCTTCCCAAGGTCTCGGTCGCAGATGGAACGTCGACCCTTAATCTAGAGCTAACGATGAACGTGGTACGACTGAACCGTCTTTCTGACATTGGTCTGCCCTCTTACCTTTGTGCGAAACCGGAGTTTGTTATAATGGTTGTGTAACTTTTTTTTTGGTACAGAGCCCTAATGGTGGTCAGGGAGAAAACCTAACTGAAGATCCCAAGACCCAACATGATGGACTACTGCTCCTCGCAGTGAAGCTGCTCGAGGTACGTTACCCGTTTTTTTTTCCTCCAAGAAATTTGAGTCCAACTATGTTCGATGAGATATCTATGAAATGCGCCCGGGTTTGGAACAAAGGCACCACCTTTCGTAACATATATTTTACATGCCCTGTTTTAAAGAACATGTGGTGATCCATTTTTCGTCCAAAATATTTTTAATTTCTATTGTTTGACCCGAGCAAAAAAAATATCCCACGTGACCATGTCATAGCAAGACCACATTTGACCCATTCTAACATGGTGTTTCGGTCGAAAATGGTATTCAAATGCGATGTTGTTTGATGTTTGTGTTTTTTTGTTGCTTTCTTGACTGAGTACACAGAAGATCGATGCGAGGACAGTTGCTTTGGAGGGTCGCATGTCGGCGCTGGAGCGACCAACGTACCAGACGGGGAAGTCCGTTACTGAGATCCATTCACTACTAACCACACAAGGGGCGAGTCCAACTTCAGCAGCCGCTATGCCATCCACAGATAAGACCACAATGGCAGCTGATCGTTACCCGGAGGTTGAACCCAACATCATAGGGCAAAGACAAAATTTAACAGCTGTTACTAAGGATATTGGATCACCAGCAGAACAAGCGAAAAGCTTGGAGAAAGGAAAGTGGTTGGCCATGTCAGCTGTTACTCCGTCACTAGACATAATCGTGCCAAACTCTCCTGGTTTTGACGACGATGTCATCATAGACGAGGCACTTTCAACTCCTCGCCCTATTAAGGGCGTTGACAGTTCAGGAAAGCCTAAGCGCCCACTTGCGCAGTACTGGTGCTCTGGTGTGCCTAAAAGGACCACCCACTCTGCGACCATTACACTCGACTCAGTTGACGGAGTCTGTGAAAAGGTAACTTACACACTTGCTAGCTTATCTAACTGCCTTTCTTTATCTTATAAACAAACGACTAACAAAACATACGGGGGCTGTGCAGATTTACAGGGACCTACCGAGCATGTCTAAGTTTGAGTGCACAACAAAAGTATGTGAGATGTTCTCTCCCCCAGAAACATGCGGCATTCCACTTAAAATTCCAAAACTGGAGCCAATCGATTCTAACCATGTCGTTGGGGAAGAACAGCCTGACTGTAGGAAGGTCGCAACGACTCAGCAGAATAGCCAGACGAATGTTAATGTCTCTTCTGTAGGGGTTGGGAGTGCATTCAAACCGTATGGAATGATGAACGTAATGGAGTCTCCCGTTCTATTAATTCCACTGGCAAGAATTCCCACCTTTGAATGCTCAGTATTCTACTAATTACGCATTTAATTGATTAGAACCTCGTATGCTGTGGCTAACTAACATTATATTGCCTCTTCTTAAGGGATTCCAAATGGTTTTTAGGTCAACCGTTCACATGGACCTGACACTTGACGAATTCAAGATGGCCGCTTACATTTTTGGAAAAAATGATCAATATTTGTAAGGATAATCTTTGGTTAATAGAATCTTTATAATGTAGCTAATATATTTTTTGTGGATAACGTTGTAATGGAAGTGAATGTTGTTCCCCAAATTTCAGGGAAATGTTGTTCAAGTTCTCAGCATTGGAAGTTCCTAGAGCAGGATTCCATTCCTTATCGCCGGTTTATATGCCCAATGTTGACGTGAGTACAACCCGACGGTGCCGTTAATATTAGAAAGATGAGATACATAACAAGACTGACACAGTTGTTTCCTTTGTGCACAGATTATGAACATAATCCTCATGAGCGCCTCCATGCGAGCCTGCTGCGTTCTGCCACCTCGTGTTTGGTACACACCTTCGGTGTTTGCCGATGACGTCCTAGCAATGACGCCATTCGAGGTCATTAGGAGAAAATACATGAACAGATGGTTGCCGGCAACTAGTCGTCTAGAACACGTTGTTAACGTAACCTTTAACTCCAAATTTGACCATTTTTTCATTCAACTTATAGCCTAGCATTAATTTTTGCTGTGTTGACAGGTTTTGGTTCCGGTGTGCGAAAAAACATACACCTGGTACCTGATGGTGGTGGACGTTAAGCATGGGAGGGTATACTGCCTAGATGTCACAAGATCTCCAGAGCACAAGGAGCGGAGGGAACGCAACATGCGAACCATTGTTAGTCTAATAGAATTTGCACAACATTCTACCTCACTACAAATTTTCCTCACTACAAATTTTCCATAACTTTTACAGACGTGAATGCGGTTATAATTCCGTGCCATCTTACCCCCCTCTGCTTTTCTTTAATGCAGCTACTGTTGCTCGCCCAGTTTTTCATGCTGGAACCTACCATGCTGAGCTTTTCCCATGTTAGTGCTGATCCGACCACTTGGGGACCAATTAAGTATCCCGATGGAGTCCCAAGTTACCAGGAATGGTAATGATTTCTTTTATAATCTATAAACTCTAGATGGCCGACGGAATTCGTGATTGAAATGACATGTTCCGAATTTGCAGCGATGATTCATGTCTGTGGATTTTGAACTGGATCCAAACAGAAGGCAAATTCAAAGTTTCAAACCTTCCCTGGCAGGTTCGTCCTCCATTATGTTACCATGTTGTGTCTCAACGAAGGAGTACATGCATTTTGACCCCATATTTTCCTTACAAGCAGATGGACCCGTTGAAATTAAGGATGAAAACTGCAACAAAGATTGTCCTTTTGGATTGTAACGAGGTGAAGGCAACAGTGGTCTCCAAGGGAGATGCAGCGTGGAGGAAGGTTATTCGCATGAAGGACTGAAAAACTTTAGAAATCTGGTAGAAACACAGATGACAACTGCATTTTGTTATAGATTAACGTTTGATTACAAGCAGGAAACTGTGATCTAAGTAGAACTCGTATTACTTGTTTGGCTAACTTCTATTTCGTACTGTGTGGTACATGTATGTCTGGTTTTATTATGTGTTTCATGGCTACTTTTGAGTGTGGATGCTAGTGGTCCTGTCGACAGACTAGAGCACAACATCCACACCCCCCGAGGTACACCTACTGGTATTGAATGGGGATCTATGGCCAAAACGTATTTGTACGTAGGTTACGGCAATTACATTGCCCTTGATGTTATATATGGCTGCTGCCTGCTTTTGCTAGGAAAACTATGTGAACCCTATGCAGTTTATTAATGAATGAAGTTATAGCTATTTTAGAAGTAATAGCAGGACCTGTGTCATTTTGCAGTTGTTACATGGTAGTCGAACAAGATAAGGGATCAAAATCTGACAGTCGATTTTACTCCCCTTCATTAAGAAAAGGTTTAACGATGATATCTAATTGTTGCTATTTCCACTCTGAAGCAATATTACGGTATGGTATGAAATGATAATCATAAAAATAGTTTTGGAATAAATTTTAGATGTAATTAAAAAGACACAACACTCGTTCATCCATACGACTATTGATTATATGAATAACGTTTAGGAAACAATTAATGTTGGTTCGCTATTAATAAGCATAGCTTAATCTGTTTAGAGTAATACTACCGTAAATGCAAGCTGTGGTCTGGTAGATTAAAGGTTTTTTATTCTTATAAAGTTTTAATATTCTTACATTTCAATTTAATTCCTTTCATAATGTAACCTATTATGATATTTAACAATAACAATCAGCTCTTTTAGGCTAAAGCTTCTTTATTCTTGAATGTTATAGATATAAAATTTTTTAAGCCAATTAAAATCAAATTTCAGATTATATATGTTTGCAACAACAAAAAATAAGCCATATTAGAATATCTGCATTTAATGAATTGTTGACATGATTAGTTTTTTTTAACTATTACGGTATGACTGCATATAGTTAAAATACTGAATCTTAATCGGTGTACTAGTGGACCAATGAAACACCGACCATTACGTAGCTGGAGAAACCTCATCTGAAACGGTTTACCGGTTATGACGTTGAATATATAAATATTAATTAACCCAAATGGGTGAAAGGCCAAACCTTCGTGCACGAATTATGTCACTTTTGGGGCCATATGGGAACACATCACGGTTTAGATTACCTAAATCAATACCTTCCTGCATGAATCCTCAACGCAGAACGTCAAAATAATGGGTAATACAGCACATAAAATGCAACTAATCCACATAATCCCGTCTATTATAGAATTTATAATAAGAAACCACAACTGACCTAGTGTTCATATGAATAAACGTCAGTACGAGCAGAGTCTAACATTGTAGCCACCAAATAACATAGAAATTAGATTTACCGGTTTATTATTAACAACAGCCTTATATGCAAACATAAGAAATCAGATAATAATCGGTTTCAGGCAAACATGTCGTACTTAACATCGTAGTTGGAATAACAGCTCACAACTAAGTCGACCCTCGTCATGGGTCTGCAAGCGAAAATTGTTCCCATAAGTCGCATCCAGCTTGACATGCATTTTCAGGGGGACAATTATCTGGAACAACGACGGGTACCTGTTGCATATTAACAAGCATGTCAAACCACATAGCTGTTAAGACACTAATTAGGCAATGATAAGGAAACGCCTTGCAGCATGAACATTGTACTGGCTAAATCATACTTATGCACACAATGATTTGCATGAACGATTTGTGAAGACGCTGGCTTAATAAAAGCCAAGTTGTATCTTGTGACTTTAATGTTATTAAAACGAGGACTGCCGCTATACCATCGTCGGGCAATGTATATACCGGCAAAACAGGTAACATGTTAACACACAGTTCAATGGGAATCAAAAAATTTACACACAGACAATTGCCTGCGTGCATTAATCACTAACTGTATTTTATTTACCCACACACAAATTTTCTAAAATTTTTAGAAAACATATGTGCAGGAACTTAATAATGAAATACCTACTGCTGCTCCAAAAACACCGTTTAGTTGAGTTCAGAGATTTAGATGGCATTAATATTAAACCGTTCCATAGAGTTAGTTTTATTGGTAACGTCGTATACTAAATAGACCATGCAGGAATAAGTTAGGTGGTAACCTCCGTTCGCTTGCGTTTATTTCTCCCAGCAAGTGATTGTTTGTTCCTGGGTGAAGGTTGTGCGCCTCCGTTGGGGCATTTAGTCCTCCGGTGCCCGAGCTTCCCGCATGCGCTGCACTTTCTTTTCGTTTTCGGCGCAGAACCGCCTGCTTGACTCATCCGAGCCGTGCCTTTTGTCCTGACACGAATGGGGTCCTTCACCCCGCAATCATTTGCTGTTGTCATATTATCCGTTAATGGTCTTAAGCCGTACTTTATTTCAAGGAACAGAGCATCGCTCATAAGCTTGTTTGAGTAAAGCTTGAAGTCTTCATCGCTCATGCAAGCAACGCGCCCTAAACGCTTACACAGCTGGGAGAAAGCACCCAATCGTGTCCTATAGGTCACACTTGGGTCAGCAGTGTGTTGCTCAACACAATGGTTATGGATCTCCAATTTGGCTGCCTTAGACCACCTACGCAGCACCAGGCTTTCAGGGATTTCCACCAAGTCTAGCCTTACACAAACGGAAAGGATATGCACACAAGGAATGCCAAACGACTCCATACGCATGCAGCTGCAACTAAATCTGTTCGAGATATGGTCCCTATAAACCTTCCAATTCATCTCAGGCCTCTGATACTTCTGAAGAGTATATGCATGAGGGTTGTCACTGTCATCAAATTCACATATTCTAACACGAACACACCGTTTCAGGCTATCCCGGTATCTGAGAAACATTTCGCGGGTGAACATAGTCCATCCAGACTTTTCCAGCTCAACGAACTCCGTTTGTAGCACAGGTGTTCCGTACCATGAACGAAAGTCTAGCTCATCCTCGGTGTCACGCAGAAAATCCACACACCTTTGAAAATTTCTGACAAATTCTAACACCCCGTACCTGCTCTCAACAAACCTCCCTAGTTTGGCGTGTAGTGACTCGCACCTAGAGGTTGTCCGTACTCCAGCAAAAAATCTACCACGAATGTATGCGGTTGCCCAAGCGTGCTTTTTGGTGTACAAGTCCTTAACCCACTCAACCTCCCTCACACCGCACTCATTGACCATTGACTCCCAATACGCTTCGAACTCTTCGATTTCCATATCTGCCAGCATGCAGTGTCTAAACATTTGTGTGAATCTCGGGTCGCTTATGTTAGCAGTCGAGTTCCTCAGCAGATGCCAGGCACACAACCGATGATGTGCGTCAGGAAAAACAGTGCGGATTGCTATACGCATGGCCGGGTCGCCATCCGTGATGACTGATTGCGGTGCCTTACCTTGCATGCATTCCAGAAACTGGTGAAGAACCCAAATATATGACTCCTGCGATTCGCATGAGACCATTGCTGTTCCGAATACGCATGTCTAGTTGTGGTGGTTTACTCCGGAAAATACTACAACAGGTAGGTTGTACTTGTTGCGGCCATAGGTAGCGTCGAATGCTAGCACATTGCCGAATATCGCATAATCTTCCTGACAACGACCATCGCTCCAAAACAAGTTGCATAGGTGTTGCCCTGATCCCAACTTGTAGCGCCAAAACATTTTCCCATCCATGCGTGCCAGACCTTCCAAGTACCTAACAGCTGCACTTACGTCTCCGCCTTGCAGACCTCTCTGTTTCCGTATCTCATTATACATATCTTGCTTTGTGAATGTTACCAGGTTAAAACCCCCTAGTTGTGCTGCGAAGGACTCATAAATCTTAGGTATGCTAATCCCAAGCTCTCTCATGCTTGTTAGCTGAGCAACTTCTACCTCAGATATCTTCCTGTGTGACCGCAGATAATCAACAAGCTTCCCATACCCAAGTTCGTGGTTATGCTC
This sequence comes from Arachis duranensis, assembly GCF_000817695.3. Classification (NCBI taxonomy): domain Eukaryota; kingdom Viridiplantae; phylum Streptophyta; class Magnoliopsida; order Fabales; family Fabaceae; genus Arachis; species Arachis duranensis. Next base: position 7,494,434 of record NC_029776.3, read on the forward strand.
CTCGACAAAACGCGAAACATACCACCTCCCACTACCCTCTTTCCTCTTTATCCTCATCTCCGCCAAACATCCACATCGGGTTACAGCCTTATGCTCCCTTTTGCGATCAACCTTTTCCAACCATTTCTTCTCTCGAAATCCTTGCCTATTACAAACAAACGTGTACCGCACTATCTCTCCGGCAGTGTTTCTAACCGTCTTGCCTCGCCTTGATGCAAAGCCCTTTAGTCGGCTGTAATTGTTATAGAAGCCGCTTGCCTCCTGAGGTGAAGAGAACTCCATTTCAAGAACATCTTCAGCTCGCAACCCATTCAAACCCAAAAAAACGGGCAACATCGAAGCCCCCCTACCTTCCCAATCGGATGACTCAGCATCTTCCTCCACTCTGGTATCATACATTGTGTCCTCAAATAACAAGACAAACATTATGCTACCAGCTGCCATTATGTGCAATGCATTCTGTTTAAATATTGCATATCCATGCATATTAACACTAAATAACATCAAAGCCTTGCATTTTAAATTAGTCAAAATGTATATCTTGCAGATGCGATCTTAAACGCATCAGACTCGTCACATCATAGTCACCACATAGAATATAACTTCTCACAGCATAACCCTCACCCATGCTAAGAGTAAAACCAACTCCATGAACAATACCACCCAGCTGGTGTAACAGACCGTTCCCATCCAATTCGAATCCACTCACACACTATACAGATTGGCACGTGTACCCGTCGTACCTGTGGATTCGACACACCAGCATTGCCCTCCATCCAGTTGTCCAGAAGAGGCTCATTCCACATACACGCATCCTTGCAAAACTTGCTACTTGATGCCATTATTACCTGAAAGCCAAAAATGTCAAACTATAACAAACAATAAACAAGGGATTGCACAAACTTCTTTGCCACAGTTACTATAATCAACTTGCCCGAATCAAAACTGACTCAGCCTATCAATGAAAAATTATGACACTTACATACAACAAAAACCCTTACTTTACCACCACATCTACTATCCAACATGCTTCCAACATCATGACAGCCTCCACTTCCCCACTACATACACAAACTTCCAAAAACACCACATGCATTACAACTACGACACAAAGAACCAAACACGTTCACCGTTAATTCCTAACATTACTAACAATACAGGTAGGTACAAAGCAATTTGTAAAAAAATAAATGCCGACGGCTTTTTCTTAAAAAAACAGAGTACAATAACGCATTCTTTGGAGCAGCAAATTCAAGAGTTTGTAACCGGATTAAGCAACAAAATCGATTACCTCAACTTTTTTCACAGGACAATTTTTGCTCAATCATCTCATTACATCAACAATGGGGTTAAAACAACATTAACACATCACACAAATTTTCAACAACATCATACAATATCTTTTCATAATTATCAAGAACAACAACAACATCGAATTAGGGTAGTAAAAACTCCATTATTTCAGAGACAGCTTAAACTTTCAGCAACAATGTCACAATGGAGAAATTAAATTGAAAACAAAACGGAAAATGGCAGAATGAGTTCCACGCATCGACGGACTTACACAGGGCGATCGGACCCACGCGTCGACGAACAAAATTGCGCGATCTCCACCGCCTTTAATTAACACGACCCGCGATCTATGCTGAGAACTGGTGCGATCGGCCGGGTGAGATAAACAACGCCTCCGCTGCGATGACCATTTACTTACATTCCAACCTCCGCCGTTATCACCGATCCACTACTCGAAGGCCACCGTCACTTTAACTACATACACAAACAACACAAACGATGAGGGATGAAGACCGCCTCGAAGCCTCCATGGGTGAGACCACAATATCAGATTAGGGCATATGGGGTTTTCCAAAACGACAGCGTATTTCAGCCCAAGCACTCTACCTCTTACGCCAGCTTGCTGAGGGGCTACTCGGCTTCACTTTTCCTTTGAGCTGAGCACTCCTCCTGTCGTCATTTTTGACTTTCTTCAGGGACATTCACGTCATTTCACAACCCGCTACAGGACAAACTCGAAAAAATTAACCGGCCGTACATGGATCATCAGAGATCCAAAAAAGTGGTCTGGACCACTTGAAAACCTTCCAATGATATAAACCTCTATTTATTTATTTATTCATTAATTTTTGGCCTTCAAGGAGGAACGAAATGGTTTAAATATTTTTTTGGTTCGCTTCAGTCTAGTTTCAGGATATGCAGACATGTGCTCGGGCGAGCTTGCGAGGCATGGTGCTCTTAGTAATTTCCATTATAGTAAGGTGCTTCAACCGAATGACATCCTACCCATTTTATTTGGTGTATACATAATATGGTTGGTATATTTTATAGAAAAAATGTTTGATAAATTTCTTTGATAGTTTTTCACATTCATCGTGTTTGGAACAAAAATTTTTGTAATATTACTGCTAAGAATTTTGAGTTATAATTTATATTGACCCAAATGTTTACTAACATTGATAATAATAATAATAATATGAATTTAATTAAATTAAAATTACTATAAAATTAGTTCAATTACTGATAATAAAAATAATTTTTCTAAAAATAAGGAATTCTAATTTTATAAAATAAATTATAACTTATTTATATTTATATTTTTAAAACTGAGAGTCGCTACATTCTACCCACTTTATAAAAATTTTTGCCCTCGAAAATTGATATAAAATGGAAAAGATTCATACTAACGTAACTTTTCTTCTTGAACATGTCAAAGAAAAACAGAAAGATTTGACATGTTTTGTTTGTAAATCCAGAATATTCTTATGGCTTAAAAGTCTATGCAAAACGGAAGGTACAAGATAAACTCGAAGCAGAAAGGTTATAAGGCAGGTTGGTATTAGAACGATGGGTTTATCGCTTCTAATACTCGCTTCATCTAGCTCTCAAGTTCTGCTGATTCTAATAGTGTCATTATACGTAATACTATCGAAACTGGTTCAGCCTCTGACACTAAATCTATCACAACTTACTCTTTCTCTTGACACCTAACAGATTATGAATTACCGGTTCAATCTATGTCATGTCTCTTCCTCATAACTTACCATCTCTGGGTTTCAGGTAATTGTCACACACAACTCTCAACATTTCCGGTCCCATATGTATAACTTAAGTTGTATACTCATAATAGTTCGACGCACTACTGCTGCGCCACTCTTATTATTATTCTCCAAGAATTTAGTCACTTTTCTAGGCTGACCAACTATCGTTATGTCTCACCATTGGGAGGTCTTTAGTCGATCGCTCAGTTGAAAATCACAAGGCTCACAACTCGGTAATGTACTACAATGAATGCTATCTGTTATTTACTATGCAAGGCAGTCGGAAATTTCGATTATCAGTTCGTGATTACCTCTAATCGGAGTATCTGCGCTTCCAGCACCATCCGTTGTCATAGTGAACACGCGTCCCTGATGTTGTGCCTTTCCAGCCTCTTGATTCTTCTTCTTTTCCGGACAATTCCAATATAAATGTCCAGCTTCACCACAGTAATAGCATACACCTAAACCAGCTCTGCACGGAGTATTCGGGTGGTACTTTCCACACCTCCTACAAGTTAGATCATTCGGTGGAGTCTGAGCTTGCTTTCCTTTGCCTCTTTCCTGGCTGTTGTTATTACTGAATCTCTGGAAGTTATTCTGACCCAAATGTGGTTGTGGGGTATAACCGCCTCGCTTAAAATCTTGTCCTCTAGGGGTGAAGTTCCTTTCCTGATCTCTCCTAACAAAAATTTGCTGATCACTCTTATCTGATGTCGCCTTTCTCAGACAATCCTCAGCAACTCTACTTTTGTTTACCAGTTCTGAAAACACTCTGATCTCCATCGGTGCAACAAAGCTCAGAATATCACTTCGAAGACCTTCCTCATACTTAATACATTTCCACTTAGCAAAATCTTCAGGCGCACCTTGATAGATACGAGAAAAGCGACATAAGCGCACCTTGACAGATACGAGAAAAGCGACATAACTCCTCAAACCTGCTAGTATACTCAGCAATAGTCATCTGTCCCTGCTTTAACTGCATCAATTCAAGTTCTTTGGCATTTCTGGCTGAATTAGGAAAATATTTCTTATAGAACTCTATTCGGAAAACCTCCCAAGGAATCACAGCGCCATCTGGCTACAGGATACGTCGTGTCCCCTGCCACCAATATTGAGCCTCACCCTGCAGCTGATAAGTTCCAAACTCAACCCATTGCTCCTCAGGAACCTGTTGAGCCTGCAGTGCCCGTTCCATAGCCTGAATCCAATTGTCTGCATCAGTGGGATTTGAGGTTCCCCTGAAGGTCGGAGGGTGAACTTTCAGAAATGTAGCAAGTGTCATGGGACCGTCCTCATCATTATTGTTTCCATGATGACCCTGGTTTATCTAATTACCCAGTGGCTGTCACCTGCATAGCCGCAGCCATATTTTCCAGGGCAGCCATGAAGTCTACTGGATCATTTCCTATCGGGCCAGGAGTAACGGTACCTATCCTACCTCTACCTCACCCGCGACCGCGTCCGTGAGTCGACATTTGGTCCTTTCACACACCAAACAAGTGATATTAAGTTGATCAGTCTCAATATCGCAAGTCTAATGCTTCAAGTTCCAAATGCATGCTCATAAACGTTTATGCCACATATATCAATCAAATATCCTAATAGCACATACACACACCCAGAGTATGCCCAGAAGCATAATAAGTCCATCCCTCAGGCTCTACAGGAACGAACTGCTCTGATACCATAATGTAACACCCTACCACACAAAGCCTTACGCTTAAGTCGTAAAGCAGAGGTGGCAAGGTATTACGACCTCTAAAAGAAAAGGATATGTACATAGATATAGTTGGATGAAATCATATCTAGGAGCCTTGAAGAACAAGCTAAACAAAACGATAAACAGAAAATCGTGACACACTCGCATGGATATTCGTAAAACGGACAGGTAAAATCGAAAGATAACTGAAAACATATATACATATCAGAGTTCCAAAACTCAGATAGCAAGCTCCATACTCGACCTGCGAAGCAGACTCAACCTGCGAAGCTAAGGCCGACCAGAGTATATGATTATATATATATACAACCCAAAATAAAACTCAAACCACAAAGTAAACCCCTGTATCTCCAAGTCGACCTCTAGGAGGGACAAAACACAAAATGTACATGTGGAGATTCTATAAACATGTATACATAGCCCAAAATCAAGATGTGACAGTCAAAAAGGTAGTTCTTCGCTTGAAAGGAGGATATCCAAACGCTCAACGAGGTGTCTGTCGACCTGCATCTGAAAAACAACAACATAGTATGGGATGAAAACCGAAGGTTCTCAGTATGGTAAAGGTGCCTGCATAGTTAATATAAAAGGTCTCAGAAAAGTCAGAGGCATTCCTAGAACTCCGACACTCAAAATCATTCTTAAATAAGATAAACTAAACCAAAAGTTAGGTAAGTTATCTAACGTATTCTAGTTCTAAATCTAATTTTAACTTAATACTTCACTTTTTGTCGCCTCCAATCCTCTGAATCACTTGTGGCACAACCCTCTCCCCTCACACCTTCATCAAGAGGGATTTCTCAAAAAAACATACACATACAGTTTAAGCAAGGAAAACACAGATAGAGAAGCATTTACAACAAGTAGAACAAGTAGCGGATAAGCAGAATTAAATAGTTAAGCAAACCAAAACAATGCACACTCAAGCAAACAAACAAATCCATATGATGTATGCCTATCCTATGGCTGATGAGTCTCATCTGTCGGTTATACAGCCAACCCGACAGGTCCTGGTAGTTAACCATTGGACAGTCCCTCTATGCGCGCATCCTCAAGCTCAATAATATTCCATGGAGTTACACTCCAGGCTCAATAATATAGTATTTTATGGAGTTAAACTCCAAGCTCAATAGTATAGTATTCCATATATATATATATATATATATATATATACATATGCATGCCCATGGGAGAATCAGGGGAGTTAAAGTGCCCGGTCACATCTTGCGACAGAGGGTCAACAAATAGTTTCAAATACACAAGTCACATAATAATCTCTTTCCTTTTTTAAAATAACACTTCAAATCAAGACTCCAATTCTTATTGAAACTTTGACAGTATCTCCTCTAAAACTCAAATTTCTGCCACCCTTCAAGGGTCCCAACTATCAAATCAAACACCTCTCAGTCCTTCAAATCATTTCCAGTAATAAATTATTTCAAAATCAAACAAATACCAATATTAAATCTTTTTTCAAACCGACCAACTTCAACAGCAAATTATTGACAACAGCAAACCTCACATTTTATACCATATACACAATCCATCAATTATTCATTCATTTCATTCCTATCTTAAGGTCTTCTAGCCTAAGTTTTCACGTGATATTAAATATTAACTACGAGAAACTAAAACCATACCTTCGCATGAAATCAAAATATTCAAAGCTCAGGAGAAGCTTTCTGAGTGAGCTATCGAAGAAGAAAATGTCCAGAATCGTCTGTGCCTCCTAAAACTCCCGTTGGCCAAACCCAAAGGAAAGAGGAGCTACATCACTGTCAACTTCCACTAATCAAAAATGGTACCAACATGTAGAGGAGGAGGTTACGAATACTCTTACCAGATTAAATTTTTTATTGGAGTTACAGATTTCAAGAAATCGAAGTCAGAGATTCAGAAGGATTTATGTTCTCTCTCAGTCTTCTCTCTCCGTTTTCTTTCTTTTCTTTCCTCTCGCATACGTTATATATATATATACACACGTAACCTAATGCATAATGATAATAATAATATATATGTAACCTAATGCAAAGTATAAACCATTTTTATTGTCTATGCTTTATAGTTAATAATAGTAATAATAATACTAGCAATAGTAATGATGGTCATGTAATAATAATAATAAACGTAATAATAGTAATACTAATAGTAATGCAATGAATATAATATATATAAATTTATAATGCAATTTAATACTTACGACAATTATATACAATAATAATAATAATAATAATAATAATAATAATATGGATTTGATTAAATTTAAATTATTATAAAATTAGTTCAATTACTGATAATAAAAATAATTTTTCTAAAAATAAGGAATTCTAATTTTATAAAATAAATTATAACTTATTTATATTTATCTTTTTAAAAATGAGGGTCGCTACAAATGGTGGGTGATAAGGAAAATAAATGATAAGAATCGGAGGTGTAATTATTCTTTGGCTACCTAACATCACTCATATATAAAGTATAAAATATTTTTTANAGTGGGACAAGGCTTTATTGTTGTTGTTGTTGTTGTTGTATTTAAAATATTTTTTGTTTTAATAACTAACAATATATATATATATATTACTTTTAAACTCATTTTGATAATTCATGTTAAGAATAAGGTTGAACACACGCTGACACGTGATATAAGTTTGTCTAAATAAGAGTGCCTAAAAAAAAAATTTTTATTTTTTAAAACATGGTTAAACAAAAAATATACATATCAGATGAATATCGTATTTAAAGTACGTATGTCCGATATACAAAAATAACAAATCAGCAAAATGTATGTACTTTATACAAATCTTAAAAAACAAAAACTTTTAGAAAAAAAAAGTTAAAAGTCATTATTTATAGCTTTATTTAATATATCCTACAATATTTAATCTTATGCGCTCTGCAGTTAATCCTTGTAAAGTTGTTATTAATGATGCTATGATTTGATTTTTTTTTAAAGGGAGATATTAATGGTAATACTACTATTCATTGAGTGCTTTAGTAAAAAAATTTAATTTTTTCAAATAGAGATATTAATATAATGGTAATAAACGATATGCTTTGAGTCTCCATATATAGCAAGCTTATAACAATTTTATACTGAACTCCATAACCTTTTTCAAGTATCAACAATTCTATTAGCAATATTTCATGGCACTTGAATTTGTCTTTAACATTGCCTTGGTCAGATAGTGCCGATTTTTTTTTCATGATTCTATAAATCCTCAATCTTTTTATTGTTTGACATTTTTTTATTGTTTATTGCATTATTATTTAGAGTTCTTTTTAAGTACCAACTACTATTTCTATTATTTTCGTCCATATTCATATTTTATTTTCTATTTTTTACCTAATAACAATCAGTGTATAAAAATAATAAAATATGACTTGTATAGTAAATTTGGTAAAAATATCTTTAATTTAGCATTCATAATCTCACAAATATAATATTTATAATTTCACATTTATAACATATATAATTTTAAGTTATCACATATGTTTGAATAATCCATGGTTTCAAATTAAATTAAATTTTTACTCGATATCTATCTATTTGTTTATCTACTTTAATATATTAAAACTGAATTTTTTCCAAGGTGAGGTGTTATTTTTTCATGAGTTTTTTTCTCTCCAAAATAAATGCATTCTTTTCTCTTCTAAATTTATTTTATAAAAATATATTTATTATAATCAAGGTAGTCAAAATCGCGTTTCATCAACTCGTGAAAATGCACGATTTCACATTTTTGCATCTTCTCTCCGTGTCGGTTTTGCTTCTCGTCCAGAACTCACCTGCATCTTGTGAAATCACCGCGCAAAAACGCAGAGCCGCTGGAATCGCCGATTTGCCGCGATGTTGCGTTCAAGATGGAAGAAGCTCTTTTCTTGGCCCTGATTGCAGCCCAATCCAACCCAATGGCCCAATCTAAATAGAAGACTATGAAAGATGGGAAGCCTAACAAACTAGCAGTAAATTCATTAATCTCTTAACCTTTCTCATCACTTTACAGTTTATCTTCATGACAAAAATTGCTTATCAATTATATTGCAGATTGATTATATTGTTCAATTTAAATATGATTTTATGTGAATTATAGTAAATTTTCAAATTGAGGTTAACTTATGTGTTCATGTTTATTACAAGCATGTATATCATATCAGTATGTTATCTATATGATATACTTTTCGTATTGTTTATTGATTTTTCTTCTTTTGAGGTATGCAATTTTAATTATTTAGTAATCTAAAGATATTATTAGTGTATGCTGTTTTTGCTTTATCTATTAAATAATTTTTGAATTCCTTCTTGTTTGGTTTGAATATTTTAGATATGGAACATGAAACTCGTATTATGAAAGTCAAAGACTCAAGGCTCATTTTTTCTTAATATGCCTTGGTTATTTTTTAGTTAAGGATAGTTCAACCATCTCTATCTTGCATTAAAGAATGAAGTCCAATTTAATATTTCTTGTTAAAAGTGCAATTCTATTAAGAGAAATTCTGCTATTAGAATAGAGTTTTTTTTTCAAGTATCAACACATAAAAGACATGAGGTGTGAAATGTAAAGGATACTATGTGAATTAAAAAGAAATAGTATAACCTGTAAACTAAAAGAGAAGCAATTTTGCCCAAATAGAGGTTTAGAATTCAGATTGATTGTGTTTTATTGAAAGAGAAACAAGAAACAGTGAGAATAAGAATAGATAAAAAAAAAGTACTCCATAAAAAACTTTGAATACTCAATTTTAAACCTTCCGTTACACACTTGTACCAACAGATAAAAAGTGAGAAGTGATAAGATATTGTTCTATTTTGTTTTGCTCTATTTTGTTGAATTACTTAAAATGCTTTATTGATTTTTTTTTGTTGAATTTTTTTTAACTGAATGATTAAATTGTTGTTGTGGCATTGAAGACAATTCTTCAATTTTTGTTATGCTAATATTTTTTGTTCAAATTGGATTGTTAAACTTTGTTGTTGAACTTTAGAAAAAAATTTGCTTTGCTCTATTTTGTTCTGAATTACTTAAAATTTTTTATTGAATTTTTTTGTTGGATTTCTTTTAATTGAATAGTTGAATTGTTGTTGTGGCATTGAAGACAATTTTTGAATTTTTGTTATGCTAATAGTTTTTGTTCAGATTGAATTGTTGAACTTTGTTGTTGAATTTGGATGGTTATAATTGGAATTAAACATAATTTTATAATTTTTGTTGCTGATAAGAATGGAGAAGAACAAGATTTGGATGCTCTAATTTCAAATCCTGATTTAAATAATAGAGCAAATGGTAATAAAGTTGGTGCTTCTAATGATCTTTTAGCAATTTCTTATCTTGATGATGATGAGTTTGAAGAACTTTTTCAAAGACCTCCTCCTCATGCTCCTGAAAATGAAGATGATAATGCAAAAGATTTTATGATTAATGAAGAATAGAAAGATTATTAAATAACTTATTTAGACTTTAATTAATTAGTTGTTCATTATTACTAGTTTGGTTAGTTTATTTGCTATTTGAAGTTATTTTGGTATTGTATAAATTCGTGAGTTGTGAATTTGTATTTGGATTTGTGAGTTGAGTTGTGAATTTGTATTATGACTTATAAATTGTGACTTTTAACTTGTTATCGTATAATATTAGTTATAGTCTTTTAGGTAATTTGGTTTATTTGATATTTATTTTATGATTGGTAAAATAAATTTTTGCTATCAAATTTTTCATAATTTTTATATTTTACGAGTCACATTTACGTTCGTTCTTATAATTCAACGAATTACGATTCTAAATTAGGTTAACGAGTCGAGATAAAAACTACGAGTTCACTACCTTGATTATAATTATATTACAATTAGCATTTAATGAATAATGCATAATTATACTAATTTAGAAAAATATCTTTATTATAATTATTTAAAATTAGTATTTAATGTATTATTAAATTAATTATCAATCAAAAATATTTTTAATTATTTTAATTATATTGATATAATTCTGATTCTTATTCATTTTACAATAATTTTATTAGTGGCAAGTTACTACATTAATGGTGACCCATTTATATTACAAATATATGAAATGAGAACAGGTATCATTTTTCTCTTGAAAAATTGTTACTCTAATTTTCTCTCGAACCATAGTAATCAATTCTTTTTTTCAAATCCTTGAATTGTTTAAGACTCATATATTTCTAGATATGAATCATCATTCCAAGCAAATAAAAAAAAAAGCATCCGTATTCTTTTTGATCTCTTATCAATTTCATAAAATGGACTTTCTATAGACCCCCAACTACCAATTCTCCCATGAAGAGGGGGGCCCGATTTTTCCGATTTTTTTCCATATGATAATAATATGCTAATGACACCGTCAGTTATTCTAATCATAATAAAATTCTTTTCAATGCACGGGTTATTCTCTAGTTATAAGTCTTTTTAATAATAATATGATATGATAATGGCACAAATTATTCTAATCACGATAAAAATTTATTATTCTAATAATGATATGATAAAATTTTATAATTTTAATAAATAAATATATGATGTCTAATGTAAATAATAAAAAATTTACTTAATAATAATTAAACTATATAATTATTTTTGTTCTAACAAAAGCTATATATAGTATTTTTTGTAGTTCATGAGCCTAAATTTGAGAGTTAACTCATTTCTTTTAATTTGTTATTCTTTCTTTACTACTTCATAGAATAAGAATATATTTTTTGTTCTTCATCGAAGTTAATTCTTTTAAGATATAATTTATAAGTATTTTTGGTATTTTTTATATATATACTCATTCTATTATATTATTCTTTTAATAATTTAATGATTGATCTTACTCCAACTTATTCTTTTTGTCTAATATTCCAGTGCGATTGTTTTTTACCGCAATCGTTTACAATGCACCACATCCATGAAATACCACATCGAGTTATATTCACTGATTTGGATTCTAACTACATGAATGTAAGCGTCCAACGAAGGGGTCATAAACTCTATTTTACCGAAAAATAGTGGATCTACTCACATATTATGACCAATCTAAAGTTAGTTTTTTTGGGAGGAGCTCGATTTTTTATTGAGGAATTGTTTTTACGAAGTTTTGTAGGCTAAGTTGAAGTTCCATTCCTTCCATACTTTCTACGTCTGTCCAAAAATTTTCGAAGTGAAACACATAATGAGATTGAATTCTCTCAATAGTTTTAATAAATTCGTGTCAAACTCGGAAATACAATTTCAATGATTAGTAATATATTCAAATTTTTTTATTTTAAACTTTTCGTAATTAAAATAATTTTATAACATATTGTAATTTTTTTACTGATTTTTTTTTTGCATCAATCCAATGCCAATGAAAAAAACAAGAGTTAGTTTAGTAGGCATGGCGGGTTTTACTGTTTCAGACTTTAGAAACAAGAGATCGAAAAAGGTAAAAAGAAAAAAAGAAGAAAAAAGAGTTCTAGTGCATTCTTCTCAATGGATTAAACCTTGGACTCAGGTTGGATTTTGATTTGGATAGCAAAACCACGTTCTGGACTGGCTTTTCTTCCTAAAACGTGGGTTGTCTATAAAATCACGATTCTAACGAGTTTGCGCTTTTCCATGGCGTTTATGTGCGGAAACAACTCCACCAACTCGATTAGCAGAACTGTGATGGATGGAAAAAGTAGACGCATAAACTCATGCATTTTAGCGAGTTAACTCGCGATTTTATCTACCTTAATATTGTTTATCATATATCCAATATCGATTTTAAACCATATGTGCCACCCACCCACCTACATTTTGCCAAAAAGCATTTGTTATTTAATTTGTGTTACATTGTTATGTTTTTTTTTTTTGAAAATTTTACCAAAATTTCTCCTACAATTAGGACCCTCTAAAATCGAATACCAGATCTCTTTTCAAAATAAATTATCTATATTTATATTAATTTATTTCTTTCAGTAAATATAAGATGAGAAGATATCACATCTAATTTAAAATTTTAAAGTGTCAAATTAATAGATTTTTTATTTTATAAATTCTTCACTTATTTTTATTTTTTTAATAAGACTAATTTTATATACTCTTCACATTTGTAATATTAACAAAAATATCAAAAAAATGAGACACAAAAAAATAATAAAAAATGTTAACTAATAAAAAATCTAAATTAATTAAATTAAAGAAAAATTTACCACAATTATAATGGCAGTGACAGAATATTGATTGGAGCTTTGAGGAGGGAGTAGTCGAGGAGAGAAGGCGTAATGGTAAGAGAGAGTGAAAGGGCATAGAAATTTTTTTTGTGAAATAGGGAGGGAGAGGGGAGGCTATGCCGTTTTAAATTTGGCTGCGCTCTGGTAAAATTAGCTACTAACGGCCAAGCCGTCAATTAAAAAATAGTTATCAATGACACCAAAACGCATTGTTTTCTTTATTTAATATTATACCGTCAATAAATATTTAATAATTAAATTTACCATACCGATGACTAGGTGGTCAATAACTTAATTACAATTTTTTTTTATTTGAAAAATTATATAAACAACTTACTGACGGCTTTGGCCATTGGTAAATAACAATTTATTTAATTGTGAACTAAAATAATTTTATTAATTTTACCGACAGTTAATAAGCTGTCGGCAAACTAATTTTGCAATTTTTTATTAACATTATTTATTGACGACTGTAAGCAACTCCATTGATAATATTTGTATGCTCCCAAAATTTACAATCGTCCATAATCTAAATCCAAAAAATAAAAAACTTGAGTTTTATTCAGGCCATAGTGGTTTATCAATAGTCAAGCCATCGAAACTTCCGTCGATAAATAGGCCCTGTGTAGTAGTCTCGTTTAACTCTACGAAATAAATGGATTTAAACGGACAAGTCAACTTAATTCGTTTGATATTCTCATCTTATAATTCAGTTTTTATTGTATATTATGAGTTATAATTTGGTTTTAATTATTATTTATTTTTTGTTTATAATTGACATTTTTATTATCAATTTAATGATTATTATTTTTATTTTAATGACCAAATAATTATAACTTGAATATCATTCATAAAAGTCTAAAAAATCAGCAATTTTATTAAATTTTGATCAACATGTAATTAGTAAAGAAAAGTGAGTCATTGAATGAACTTTCACACCATTAAAATTATCATTGATGACTACAAATTACAAAAGTTGCTGGCTCTCTAACATTAACACGTAATAAGTTCTATTTTCATGTCTTACATTCTATATTTATAGAATTATTATAAGGACACACGTGATAAGTTTTATTTCATGTCTATATTTTATATTCATAAAATTATTCTTATACCTCTTAAATACTTACTAACTTGAACGCCAGAGTGTCTTTTGCAGATATCTATCCACTATGTTCTTTGGCGTTCGAGTTATTCTCACTCCATTAAAAAAAAGGCATATTATAATAGCATAAGAGACTAATTATACCTCGAAAGTTCAATTACACAAAAACACATATCATTTAGCATTTGCAATGTTTAACTTTTAGAGCTTTTAAAATTTGTATATGTATTCTTCTAACTAATTTTCAAAACAAAATAAAAATAATTGAAAAACTAACAAGATGATTAAAAACCAATGCACTGCCACTAGCATGGCAGCAAGGATAGAGGTGTTAGAGCATCTTCAATGGAAGGAAAATTAAAATCCATTTATTGTAGTGTAAGAAGAAAAGAGAAGTAGCTTTTCCACACCAATTTTAAGAAGAGAGTCTTTCTTTTCAAAATGACTCTATGTATTCAATAATAACTTGCTATTATCTTTAAAATAAATAATTATATTAAATTATAATTAATTAAATAATTAAATCATACTTAT
>NC_029776.3:7509118-7525273 GCF_000817695.3 Arachis duranensis
ATACTTTACAAAATAATTTTTAATTAGGTTGTTTATTTTTATTTATAAAATTTAAAATAATAATTACATTATAAAATTAGTTATTGTGATGTAATAGGTTTTATTCATTTGTGATATAATTTTTAAAATTAGTCAATATTATTATGTCATTATTGTTTATAAAAATAGCTGTTATAAATTATTTTCTTGAATATTAATATCTTTTAATAGTAAATTATTTTTGAATTTATAAATATAAATAATATTATTGAAAAAGATAGTAACTACATTAATTTTAGTAACTTTAATTAATTAATTAAGTAGAATCACAATAGAGACTAAAGTTAATTCCTCCTAATGGAGAAAAGATGGATGCTTTGAGTTTCTATTTAACGCAAAAATTGATGTAAAATTATTTTTTATAATAGGTGAACCATAAATAAAGATTGAGATGAGTAGAGATGGTCTTATAATTAAAATATTTTAAATTTTTTATTGGATCAAATTTTCCAGAAATTAATTTTAATATGGAATGGAGATGGTATTTTGGTTGAATATTGATATTTGAAGTGTATTATGATATTATGGAGATCATTCAACACGCCTCCCACGTGTTATAACACATCCCCACGTGTTGCAACACGCCCCCCATGTGTTGGCTAATATGCTGTCACGTGTCCAACACGTCTCTCACGTATTGCAGAACGTTCTTTACGGGTTGACTTTTCACTTACAAAATCCACTCATCTGTAATTACATTAAATAATCCTTATTTTTAAAATAAATACCAATATTTTTTATATATAAAAAAAAATTAGCCCAAATCCTCAGTCTATTATTCATATTATTCATAATTTCTATTGTCAACCTAGAGTCGAAAGAAATAAGTAAATAGAGATAAGTAAGTTTCGGCCGGTTCGAAAAATAGGGGAAGATATTAAACCACTCTTCCACCTTAGCTCATGATAACAATAAAGACGTCTCACGGCCCACAAATTTAGCCCCACAGAATACACAAATTAAATTATAATTTAGTCTTTATCTTATCTTATAGTTATCTTTATCTTTATCTCTATCTTATCTTTATCTACTTTTATCTTTCATAAGCCAATACTCTATATATACTTAGTTTTACCTTCATAGTTTACAATTTTCATTCAACAATCAATAAAATTTCTTCATCTTTTTCTTTCACAATTTTCTTATTTTGCTATTCTTTCACAATTTTATTATGGTATCAGAGCTCCTCTTGAGCTCTGCTGACATCCATGGATCAAGGAGAAAGGGCACACCAGCAACTTCATCGGAGTCTCTTTTGGACCTTTCGTCAGCCCAACACTTTTCTTTCATGGCACTTCCTTTCAATGAAGAAGCACGTCCTTCAAACCAACTTGAGCTTCTGCCAAGTCCAACTACTCATTATCTTTGTTCTTTTAATACCTTTTCTACTGTTAACAATTCTTCAAATCGAGATTCATTCTTGAATACTTGGATCATTGATTCTGGTGCTACAGATCACATTGCATCAAATTTGTCTTGGTTTATTTCTTACACACAAATTTCTCCTATTATTGTTCATTTACCAAATGGTTCTCAAACTACTGTTTCTTATAAAGGCATCGTGCAATTTTCACCATCCTTGGTTCTTCATGATGTTCTTTATTTACCTCATTTCAAATTTAATATTATTTCTGTTTCAAAAATTACTTCAGCACTCATATGTGAACTCACTTTTTCATCTTCTTCTTGCACTCTACAGAGCAACAATTTGGGGACAATTGATTTGGCCAGAATGAGAGAGGGATTATATGTCTTTGAACCCAATTTCGGTAAAAATCCATCCACTACACACTCCATAAATTCTATCCAATCTCCACCCATTACACCTTCCAATATATGGCATTTTCGTTTAGGACACCTTTCCGGGCAAAGACTTAATCATTTACATAAACAATTTCCTTTTATCTCTATGCATCATGACGAGGTTTGTGATATTTGTCATCTTTCTAAACAAAAGAAACTTTCATTTTCTCAAAGTTTTAACAAAGCCAATGCAAGTTTTGATTTATTACACTTTGATATTTGGGGTCCGTTTCGACAAAATTCTATTCATAATCATAAATATTTTTTTACTATTGTTGATGATTTTAGCCGTTTTACATGGGTTACTTTATTAAAATCAAAAGGAGAAGTACAAAATCAAATAAAAAATTTTATTACTTTAATTGAAACACAATTCAACTCCAAAGTCAAAACTATTCGTTCCGATAATGGACCAGAATTTATTTTACCTGATTTTTATGCTTCAAAGGGCATCATTCATCAACGTAGTTGTGTTGAAACTCCTCAACAAAATGGAAGGGTAGAACGCAAGCATCAACATATAGCTCGTACTCTTATGTTTCAATCTAATTTACCATCATCTTTTTGGTCTTATGCTGTTAGACATGATGTTTATTTACTTAATAGAGTTCCATCATCCGCAATTAATTTTAAAACACCATTTGAGATTTTATTCAATCATCCACCAAATTATTATGACATTAAAGTTTTTGGATGTTTATGTTTTGTTTCTACCCAAATGGCAAATAGATCAAAATTTGATCCAAGAGCCAAAAAGGCTGTATTTATTGGCTTTCAATCTGGTTTTAAAGGGTATATTGTTTATGTTTTAGAAGATAAAAGAATTGAGATTTCTAGAAACGTGATTTTTTATGAAAAGATCTTGCCCTTAGTCACAAAAAATGTCCAATTCCAGACACTCAGCCCAACATTGCCAAACACACCTTCTCAAAAACAAGATTTAGTTAGTCTTCCAGTTGAACCCTCACCTATACCCATTGACCCAACTCCACCTAGTTCTTTATTTTCTCCAACAACCTCTCCTTCTTCCTCACTATCGTTTCCTAACCAAGTTGAACCCATGACCACCGAATCACTTTCAACACTAGACACCAGTCCACCATCACCTTCTCATCCCCCGTCACCTTCTTCGCCACCTGAGCAACCCCATCCTCGTCATTCTGACCGGCCTCACCGACCTCCAGCATATCTCTCTGATTACTTGTGTAATTCCTCTCTCATCTCTACAAATCAATCTCCCTCAAAGTGCAAGTACCCTTTATCTTCAGTTATGTCTTTTTCTTCTCTTTCATCTTCACATAAAAGGTTTCTTTTATCTCTACATTCTGACGTTGAGCCAAAGTCTTTTAAAGACGCCAATCAATACTCTAATTGGCGTAGTGCTATGAAAGATGAGTTGGATGCTCTTGAGCTGAACAAAACTTGGCGTCTTGTTGATTGCCCTGCAGGGGTTAAGCCGGTTGGATGTAAATGGGTCTATCGCATCAAACGCAAGCCTGACGGTTCAGTTGATCGATATAAAGCACGCCTTGTGGCTAAAGGGTTCACTCAAACTGAAGGTGTTGATTTCTTGGAAACTTTCTCCCCTGTTGTCAAGCCTGCCACTATCAGATTAGTCTTGGCATTGGCCTCTATGAAGCATTGGCCTATACATCAGTTGGATGTCAATAATGCTTTCTTACATGGGGATCTTTCTGAGGATGTTTATATGACTCTGCCACCCGGATTTATATCTCCTCAACCGAATCAATGCTGTAAGCTACTAAAGTCACTGTATGGTTTACGACAATCTAGTCGTATGTGGTATGACAAACTTTCTCATCTTTTGCTATCTCATGGATATCAGCAGACCTCATCTGATTATAGTTTATTTGTCAAATTCATTGGTGATCAAATTTCTATCCTTTTAGTCTATGTTGACGACATTGTTCTCATTGGTAATTCCATTTCTGAACTTGCTGCCATTAAGTCTATTTTACACCAACACTTTCGAATTAAAGACTTGGGCCCATTAAAATATTTTTTGGGTAATGAAGTTGCTCAATCAGAGAAGGGAATTTGCTTATCTCAGAGAAAATATTGTCTTGATCTTTTAGAGGATTCTGGTTTATTAGGTGCTAAACCTGCCTCTGTTCCAATGGATAGTACCACAAGACTATATCAAGACAAAAGTCCCCTGCTATCCGACCCTTTTGTATATCGTCGTTTGGTTGGCCGTCTTATCTATCTCACCACTACTCGACCGGACATTATTAACATGCTATTGTTTCTTCTTAGGCAACTCTTTAGTCTCTTGGAAGACCAAGAAACCAACCACCGTTGTCCGCTCATCCACTGAAGTAGAATATCGTGCACTTGCCAACACAACTTGTGAACTTCAATAGATATTAAATGTGTTACAATTTTTACGCATCTCTCCTATCCGCCCACCAGTTTTATATTGTGATAATCAGAGTGCTCTTCATATTGCTGCTAACCCGGTTTTTCATGAACGGACCAAACATTTAGAGGTTGATTGCCACTTGGTTCGACAAAAAGCTCAAGTTGGAGTGATGAAACTTCTCCCAATTCCTTCTTCTGGGCAACTAGCTGACATCTTCACCAAGCCTTTGTCTCCTCAACCCTTCCATCTTAATCTGAATAAGCTTAGTGTTCTCGACATCTTTCATCCTCCAGCTTGCGGGGGCGTATTAAACCACTCTTCCACCTTAGCCAATGATAACAATAAAGACGTCTCAGGGCCCACAAATTCAGCCCAACAGAATACACAAATTAAATTATAATTTAGTCTTTATCTTATCTTATAGTTATCTTTATCTTTATCTCTATCTTATCTTTATCTACTTTTATCTTTCATAGGCCAATACTCTATATATACTTAGTTTTACCTTCATAGTTTACAATTTTCATTCAACAATCAATAAAATTTCTTCATCTTTTTCTTTCACAATTTTCTTATTTTGCTATTCTTTTACAATTTTATTAGAAGATATATAAAAATAATAAAAAAATGTCCATGTCTAGATAGCGTCCATAATGGCTTCTTCTTCGTTTAGTGGCTTCTCGTCCATATATAGGAATAATATTTCTTTGGACGCAGAGAAACGCAATCATCAAGGAGTGGTGATGGAATATAGCACGAGTTTGTAATTAGCCATATTACTCCAAGTCTCCGACTACTTTCATCCATTGTCCAAAGGAGTAGTCCCTCTTAGAAGTGCCCACTTCTTTACGTTGACAACTATCAGTTAATCGTCAGTGATCAATACTGAATAGTATTTCAATGACGTTCGCGGCTATATTCATTCATGAACAATGATATTATTCACAGATATAATAAAGATTGTTCTTAATTATTTATATACTTATTTTGTTACTAATTACATAACTACTTTTGAGCCTTCAATTCATAAAATTTATTTTCATTGTGGTCTTCGTACATTTTTATATTTGGTAATACTAAAGAGAGGAATTTAGTTCAACAATTAATAAATATTAAATATAAGACAAATTTTAGTTGTTTTTTATTAATTTTTTAATTATTAAATATTTTCGTTTTACGGTATATTATTGATTTTATTTCATTTTTAGATTCAATAATATAATAATTTATGGGTTTATCATCATTTGGTATAAGATAACTCGATTAAATTGTGAAACATCTTCTATAAAAATTAAGGTTTAGAAAATCGAACCGATCATCGAATCGTTTTAATTACGGATTCATCAATTTATTGGTTCAATCATAGTTTAACTGAAAAAACTACTTTTTATAATAAAACAATACATAAATACACTAAAACATAACTATAGTCTAATATAAAAGTATTACACAACCACAATGTTATAATGTCATCTAAATACAAACTCAAAACTAAAGTAAAATAACAAAAAAAACAACCAAAAATATTTGGGCAAAACAAGTATGGGTAATGTGGCTTTTTATTCACTATTTATAAAGCAACATATCTTTAAGTTTGATCTATTTTTTTTCCCATAGATAAAAAGAAGTTTGTCATTAACTATCATTAAAATCATGAGAATGAAAAACTTCATTTGAAATAAGAGAATTAGAAGCTAAGTTATTCTCAATAAATGCATTATTATTCCTATATACTTTTTAATTGATGCTCTCATCTATGCCTAAAAATTATCAACGACCCAATAACAAATTAACAATATTACAGCAATCAACTCAATATAAATCAGTAAACCACAAAATTACATAATCAATAAATTACTGGAACCTTAATATCATCAACATAATATCAAGTAAATCACAAAATGCTAGAATCAAGATTCTAAGAACAATCATAAATCAAATCCCAGTAATGACAATAAGTCAACAATAATTAGAGAAGAAAATGCAAAAATCACATATTCACAATCCTAAAAATTAAAAAAGAATACCTTCACGGCAGAACTGGAAGCACGGAGGTGAGAGAGCATCAGAAGGTTGGACACGGCAGGATCGGAGAAAAGGTGGCCCGACCGCCATAGAACTGGAGCAAGAGGAGGGTGGAGCGTCGTAGAATTAGAGCAGAGAAGGACTAGAGCGCAGTGAAATAGAGCCTATGCAGAGGGACGACCAATGATGCGAGACAATTTGCAGAGGCTTCGAGCAGTAGCTGAGATGACTGTGGCGGGGAAGGTGGCTTCAAGCAGTTGCGACGACAGCGGTGACTAGACAGAGTAAGTGTGGGAGTGAGGAAGGAGCTCAAAAAAATTTAGGAGTGTGCTCAAGGAAAACGGGGATTGGGGTTCTAACTTTCTGGGAGTGAATTCCTGTCTGGAGATTATCGTTTTCTCTCTTTTTTTTTTCAAGAACGAAGGCATAGTTTTCGTTCAAAAAATAAAAATCGGCAAAATCGTGATTCAATTTGACCGACCGATTTACGATCAGTTTAATAACAATTTTTAAATTTGACAATTATAAGTTTTAATCGAACTACAAATTTTGTCAATTCATGATTCGACTAACCCATTCGAACCGAAATTTAGAATCTTGATAAAAATGATATTATTTTTGCCCGAGCTATAACAAAAATATTGGTAATCTTCCATACAACAACTATATTATTTAAAAGTCGAGTTATATTTGCATCTATAATCGAATATTTAAGGTAATAACTAGGTCTAAATAAATCAAAATTAATATAAATAATTTTCTCGACAACTAAACCAAAAATATTTTTCTTTATGAAATATAAAGGGGTCATTCATAAAACACTTATTGATATGAGCGTTAGATTGTATATTTTTTTACTATGATTTTATACTTTGCCAAGTAGAGTCTTAATCAGTAGAGTAAGTTAGGTAGCGTTTGGTGGAGAGATAGAGACTGAAAGACTAAGATTGAGAGACAGAGACTAAGTGACAGAGATAGAAATAAATCTTAGTATTCTGTTTGGTGCAAAGTGGGAGACAGAAATTAAAACAAGAATGAAACTCTAATTTAATTTGTACAAAAAGTAAAATTGAAATTAATTAATTGAAATGAGGTTATTTTAGGTATAAAATGTTATTAAAGTTTCAGTCTCTGTCTCTAAAAGTTTCAGTCCCCTATGTCCTCATTTTTTGAAGGTACTGAAATATTGAAATTTTAGGGATAGAGACAGAAACTTTAGTACCAATTTCTAAGCCAACAAATATGATACTGAGTCTCAGTCTCTCAATCTCTGTCTCAATACCTTAAAACAAACGCTACCTTAAAATTCATCATCTCACATTCATCCGGTAAAAGTTGTTTTTAATTCTTATTTAACAAAAAAAAAATTTTTTGAATAGAGAGCTCAACACTCAAGTGGAGCAAACAAGCAAGAGTAAAATAAGGTAACTCCTATGTCATCTTCGGCATAGCCATCAACAACATGAGCTATTTACAACACCACTACTCGTCGTAACCAAATATTCCATATAGTTGAGTAGAAACCAATTAGCCACCACTTGCGCAGCTCTTTTTTCAGCGGCATGGACCTTCAGCTGTCAAAGTGTTCTTTCAAGGTACCAGGTACAGTCCACGCACATCTATCCAAACTCTGAAATCCAAGCACACCACACCTGCAAAGAGTACTCACAAGTAACAAATAAGTGTTGAATATTTTCTACTTCGTTGTTACACAACACGCACAAAGTATCATTTTGTTGTAGCAGTCCCAGTCTATTTAGCCGATCCTTTGTATTTACTCGCCCTACCAATACAAACCAAGTGAACAACTCCACTCGAGGCGAAACTAGGCCTTTCCAAATGTCCTTTGTGAATCTGTACCTCAGGAGCTCCTCATCCAAAGACTCTTCCTGCAATACATGCACAAATGAGTTAGTAGAATAAACGCCTTCCTTGCCAAATTTTCACACCACTCTATCTTGCACTTCCGCTATCAATTTAACAGATTGCAATACTTGAAGCATCTGGTCTAGTGTATCTGTTTCCTATTAGCGTAATTCCCTCCTCCATTGGAAGTGCCAAACCCACTCTATCCCATCCCAAAATCCGCAGTCCCCAATTACTGATCTTTTTTTGTTTGAAAACAAGAAGAGTCTCAGATAAAAGTCTTTCAGCTTTTTCACTTGGAGCCACGTATCCTCCCAAAATCTGGTGGATCTACTATGCCCTACTTCTATAGCAAGGCCATCAATCATCTTCTACTTTACATGTTGCTCCTTTATTTGCACTTGACATATGTCTTTTTATGGGCCACCTCTTTCTCGTAGTTATTGGGTTGACAATAAGTGATTTGGGTTCAAGTTATTACAGGAGCATACGATCTTCTTTCATAGAGGACATTCCTCTTTTGAGAACCTCCATCACCATTTAAATAGTAGAGCAGCATTATGGACTACCGCATCACCCATACCCATACCTCCTAACTTCTTTGGTGCCTGAATCATCTCCTACTTTACAAGAACCATGTCTGGTCGCCCATCATCCTTCCCCCATAAGAATCTCTTCTGCAGTGAGATGATTTTATGTGCCACCCCTTTTGGCATCTTATACAAACTCAGGAAATAAATCGGTAGGCTATTAATAACCGACTTTATGAGCACTAGCTTCCCAGCCTTACTAAAGACCTTTGTTTTCCACAAGCTGAGCTTCTCTTCCACCTTGTCTATAATCGGCTTCCACGTTTTTACCAATTTCGGATTCGCTCCTAGGTTAATGCCAAGATACCTCACCGGTAGAGCCGCCTCCTGACAACCCAGTAGCTGACACATCTGTCTAACCCATTCCTGACTGCAGTTTACGGATATTAAGTTGGACTTCTTGAAGTTAATGCTCAACCCAGACATCATTTCAAAATACCTCAGCATCTTCTTATAGTTTCTGACTGTCTCCTCATCCGGTGGATAGAATAATATAGTGTCGTCAGTAAATTGTAAGTGCGATAATTCTATATTATCCCGCCCTACTAGAAGCGGAGAGATTCGGCCATTCCTTACCGCCTCTCCGATCATCCTGTTAAGCACATCTACCACCAAAACAAACAGAAACGGTGATAATGGATCACCTTGGCGAAGCCCCCTCTCCATTTTGAACAATTTTGACGGAGACCCATTAACCAGAATAGATATAGAGGCCGTTCTGACACACTCCCTTATCTATTACCTCCATGTTCTGCCGAAGCCCATCTTCTCTAACACTGTATCAATAAAAGACCATTTAACTCTATCATAGGCTTTCTGAAAGTCCAGTTTGATAATTGATGATGCCTTATTTTTCAATTTCAACCATTGCACAGTTTCACATGCAATTAAGGCTCTGTCATGTATCTTCCTCCCCTTCACAAAGGCACTCTGCGATTCCCCAACTAAACTGGGCATTACACTCCGCATCCTTCGTGTTAACAGTTTAGAAATGACTTTATAGACACAACCAACCATGCTTATAGGTCTGAGATCTTTTATCTCTTTAGCCCCAACGAATTTCGGAGCCAACGCTACCCATGTGACATTAGAATCCTCTGGTAATGTTGCTGTCTCAAAGAAGGTCATCACAGCTGTAGTGAACTCCATTCCAATTTCATTTCAACACCTTTTTATAAAGTTCATGTTGTACCTGTCACTCCCTGGAGCCTTAGAAGATTCACAATCCTATACTGCCTCTTTCACTTCTTCCACTGACGGTAAGACCTCTAGGGCTTCAGCTTCCTCCCTCTCTAGCTGATTAACTAATCCATCCCTAACGCTCACACTTGGAGAATCCTCCTGGTGGTACAGGCATTTATAAAAGTCTCGAATGGCAACCTTAATTCTTACTTGATTCCTCACAAGCCTCCCTTGAATTACCAAAGACTCAATCCTGTTATTCCACCTTCTCGCTGATGCTATATTATGGAAGTACCTTTTGTTTCTATCCATCTCATTTGTGTGTCGGGATCTAGACATTGCTTTCAGTGGACTTCCTGCCTTTCATTCCACTTTTCACAGCACCTCACTAACGCCCTCCTCCTTGCTTCCGTTGTACAGTCATAGCTTCCACTACTAACCATATCATCTACCTTCTTTACTTCTTCCTCCAACCTCTTTATTTTCTCAGTTATATCCCCAAAATGCTGCTTATGCCATCTACGCAGTGGTGTTGTCAATGCTTTCATCTTCTCTAAGAAATGCATATCACCTAATTTCCTCCACTCTTCCTTCACCATTCTCAGAAAACCCTCATGCGTGAACCAGGAGTCTAAGTTGCAGAAGGGTCTTGGGCCATCAAATTTTTTGCTGTCTTCCATAATCAAGGGGAAGTGGTCTGATAAACCTCTAGGACCTCCCCTTAAATGCAATTCTGGGTACACATCAAGCCACTCCACAGAAACCAGACACCTGTCAATACGACTGCACAACTGTCCTCTAAACCATGTATACTTACGATCATTTAGCGCCAAATCAATCAATTCCATATCATTTATCCACGCTCTAAAATCTTCCGCAGACGCTGATAATCTAGTCGCTCATTTTCTTTCTTCCATATATACAATTTCATTAAAGTTCCCCCAAACAACAGAACGATACCTGACACAACCCTGCAATATAACTCAACTCTTCCCAGAAGGAGGCTTTCTCAGCTCTTTCATGTGGTTCGTACACCAAACAAACAGCACAATAAAAATTATCTTTTACCACAACCCCTTCTACACATAGCCATTTATCCCCTTTATAGCAATTAGTCAATTTAAAAACCGCATCATCCCATATAAACAATAACCCTTCAGAAGCCCCAATTGAGCTTACAAACTCCCAACAAGCTCTATCTCTACCCCAGATACGAGCTACATCAAAATTAGTCACAAGTTCCTTCTTTATTTCTACCAAACCCAGCATGTCCAGCGTAAATTTACTTTTAAAATTCTTCAGCATACCAACCTTTGCAGTACCTCCCAACCCCCTAATATACCATGAACTTATAATCATTTCAGAAAATTATTATACACCTATTTTTGAATTTTTGGCCTGCTTCTTCGAACTTTTTCTTTTTGCTTTGCCTGTCGTCGCTTCAGAGCCATCGCTTCATTCTGCTCCTGTAAAATAGCCATAATATCCTCCTCATCACTGCACTGAGCACCTGATTCTACAGCTAGCTTCCAAGCCTCTTTATTTTCAGCCATTTCCACTTCCCAGCTCGGCCTTTGTTCTTCACTGTGAATGTCAGTATCACCTTCCAAGTCAGCCCCCAGCTCCAGACCTGATTGTGTACAGTGATCACTCTCTTTCTCTTATGTGCTGCCATTTACCTAAACCAAGGCCTCCGTCACAATTTCCCCTCCTCCAGTCCCACGCCTGTATCACCACATAGCTGCTGCTCATCCTCTGATGCGTTTTGTCTTGTGAAACTGCTGTTGACATTGCCATGGTTCTCATCTCCAAGAAGCCGTAGTCTCTCTTTCGAGTTACAGTGCCCTGGTCATTCTTGGCTCGATTTTGTGTTTATGCCCCTTCTCTTTCTGCATCTCCGTTCTTTTCCCGTGTCGTTCCTGACTTCCCCATCGCTAAACTTCCTTCCCGCAAGCATCTCTGCCGCCTCCTCCCGTGCGGCCTCCACCGGCGCGAGCTTCTGCCCACAGCCCTCCTCCATATCTAGCCACGAAGCAGTCGCTGTGTCCCTCACCCATTCAAACTCTGCCGTCATCACAGCTCCAATCTGTAGCCCTCTTTCTTGCCGAGTTAACAAGGCGGCGTATTTCCCCGCCGGTGACGTGGTTAGTCTGTGGCCGACTTCCCATCTTTGCCTTATGCCAGGCTCTGCTGGACTTGACCTAGGACGTACAGTGAGGAGTGAAGCGTGATCTAGCTACTGCCGCTCAGTCTGGGCCATGATGGATACCGGGTCAGCGCCTACCCGGTTTGGGCTACCTGTTCTTGCCCGATTTGCCCCTTCCGCTCCGTTTCCTGACTCCCCATAATGGGCCTGGTATCTGCCAGCCCATACCCATTTCTTGTGCCATCATGGGCTTGGTTGCCATTACAGCTGTAATAATCAAGAGATATTGTTTCCTCAGAATCTCCCTCATCATTAATATGAGGTGATCCCTGAAAATCTTCCCCCGCCTTTAATGTCGCGTAAATACTGTTTCCAGAATAAAGATTTGAATTCTTATGATTCCATTCATTCAAATTTACACATGAATTTACTAATCTATCATTTTCTTGTTCAGCCATTCTATTGTCCACCGCCACCAGAACTGCCGCCTGATCTCAAACAACCTCCGGCTGTTCGTCGCACTTATTCAATATGCCACCATGTTCTTCGCGCTGCAACTCTCCTCCATCTACTCTATTCCTGTCGCATGTCCCTTGCTTACTCTCCCGAAAGCATTCTTCTCGATATACCTCTCCCCCCACTTCTCGTACACGGGCGTTAAATCCCCTTGCACCTATTGTAACGTGTATCCATTTGTTAATCATATCAAAGACACACGTATCAATCAGTACCCGACCCACACTAAACGAATTGCATGATTCTGTTAGCTTATCACACACCACTACCTCTCCCCATTGCTCTCTAATTTTAAGAAAAGTGTCTCTGGATCATGCGTGTAATGGGACTCCATAGCAATCCAACCAAACTCTTCTAGACTCACTCCTCTCCGTCTCGTCCCATCTCCATACCATATAAAACAACTTTAATAAGTCGTTCATTCTAAAGGTGTAAACTTCCTCAGCACTAAGCATAGAGTCGAACGTTATCAAAGCTTTATATGCTCCCATCTGCCTTACGTGCGTTACATCTGGCCATTCGTTATGAATCTCTTATTTCAAGGCAGTAAAATTGATCGCCCACTTCGTCCCCCGACGATACTTCTCTGTAGCCAGGCAACATTCTCATTGACTATCGATACTTCTACCTTCTTTGTCCATTCATTATTATTTGGATCTTTGGTCAGAGTACTAGACGGCTGCCTCACCCCTTTCTCTTCTGTTCCATTCACACTCCTTGGCTGTGAGTTGTTTCCCTGGCATTCTTTCTGGTGATGACCTTCACTTCTTTGTCCGTTGTATTCCGGATCACCGCTCTCCTTCTATACTTCGCTTCTCTGACAAACAGTCTTTTGCCTCTCAACATCATATTATTCATATTTGTTACAGCTTTCAGAGTTCCTCCCTTTGTAGTGTATCGCACAAATGCAAACAGATAGATATGTCCATTTTTGTTCTTTCACGACAGATATATGTCGATGATTCTACCTGTCCATTTGAATATATGAACCAATTTCCTTTTTGATATATCTTCTGACAAATTGTTGACGAAGATGGAAAAAGAATCAAGCTCTAATCGTTGATACTCTTCTTTATTCTAAACCCTAAGATATTTATCATGTTTATTTGAACTAGTATTTTTCCCTTGTGTTTCCCCACCTCACTCGCTCTCGATTTCTCTCTCGATCTCTCATGGTTTCTCACGTTCTATCTGTTTTACAAAATTTTAGAAAACCCTATTTATATTATTTATTTTTTATATATTTTTTTTACAGTTTAAAATATATTTTTATTATTTTATCAATTATTTTACTACTAAAAATATAAGTTATAAAAAAAATAAAAAACTCCTCAACTAAATATATAATAGAATGAACATAGTTGAAAATACATTTTTGGCATGTCTATATGTACGATTATTCCAATGACAAGGATGGCATGCATAAAAAACAGTCCTGTAATAATGAATTCTCCCCGACAATTATCCTTAAAACCACACACCAAATATAGAAATTGTCATCATTCGAAATTAATTCCACGAGAAGCTCCGGAATATTATTGACACGTATACACTAACACTATACACACGTCCGTGATTTATTAAAACAGTTTTGATATAGGTGTGAGGAACCAACATTTTTCTTATAATAAAAAAGTTAATAAAGCAGTAAATGATTAATTTAAAGATATTATTAGGAGTAAAATTAGTAAAAATAAATTTAAGTAAATGTGCGTAAACTGGAAAAATTTTAAATTTATTCAAAATGTTAATAATAGAATTAAAATAAATTAAATATTTAAAATATTTTTAATATTTTTAGAAACAAATTTAAATATACTTTATCTTATATTCTATTTTTTAGCATATTTATAAATATTAATTATATATTGACTAAATTAAAATACATACTGATATATTTACTCAGTGAATATCATGATTATTATTGCATCAATAATATTGATTGATGGTGAATATCAAAATCTTTTGGCAAGTAAGTTCAACTCAGATAGTGCTAGGTATTTAGCTATCTATTGTTTTAGATAAGTAGCTAGAGTAGGTAAAGGCTCAGAATTCTCCAGACTAGTCAAGATTACTTGTATAAGTACAAATATGAGGACCACACAAACAAGCAAGGATAGAACACGACGCACCTTTGATCGTTATTTTTTTTCGTACACATTATAGATTTATCAATTTTTATTGTCATATAATGTAGATAAGATTGGTCCACACTTTACCTATTGATAAGAGTGTCAAAGGAGAATTCTAGTTATCAATAACTTGATAATTAATACAAGGCATATATATTCAGTAGTGGCGGAGCTTTGTGAGGGTAAGGGGTGGTCATGCTTCCAAAGTTTTTTGTAAAAATATTAGTAATTTTACTTAAAAAAAAATAATTTATTTGATTAAATTGATATATTTTTAAATTTTAACTTATGTATTTGAGTTTTATGTTCATTTTTAGCATTCTTTCAAATTTTTTACTTTATCCTATTTGATATAACAAATAGCATGTCTTTAAATTAATAATAAGTGACATATCTTTAAATCAATATTACAATTTAAATATCATTATAGAATTAACACTAAATTATATTTAGTTTCTCATATAGTTTGATGCATTATTTTATTTTTAGAATAATAAAAATTATAATATAACTAGTAGTGATATCAGTTATTGATACGTTACCCTTATCCTCGGTTGCACAGTAAACTCGGCACGTGCATCATAAAGCTCGGTCCCGTATCAGCCGTCCGAAAAGTTCGGCACGTGATCAGGACCGAAGCAGCACCACCCAGCTGAAAATAAGAAACGTGCTCAGCTGGTTTATTAATCAAATTCAGATTTATTTTTTTGTTAATCTTAATTATATGTATTTCTACATATTAATAATAAATTTAAAAATAAAATAATTATATTTATAAATTTTATTTTAATATAAATACTATTATATAATTTTTTTTAAAATTTCTGCCCCTCCAAAAAAAATTTTCAAACTTCGCCACTGTATATATTATCAATTCGTTCCCCCTAAAAATAGTGTTGTTGGTAAGAGATTATTAGGATAAGTGTAGCAAATTCATGGTTTATAAAAACTAATATAAGAAATAGTGAAATACGAAGAATAATATAGGGAGGAAGGGGGCAATGGCTCCAAACTTTAATTTTCCTTTTTTTTGTAAGTTACACTAAAATTTAGTCTAATCTCTCTTAAAATTTGTATTTCTTTTTATTACGAAATTAATTTTTATCCTTTTCTGAATTTAATATAGCTCTATCTCTAATACAGTATATCAACAAATAGAAAGAATAATATACACACACAAAAAAAAAAAGAAAGAAAAAAAAAACAAAAAAGTATTTATTTCCCAAAGGAACAGCCTCGTGTCGTGGCAACCTTATTACTACCATGAGTCCATGACCATGCTGCTGCAACTGCATGATGATGATGATTATGATATGAGTTATCCATGCACTATTATGATATGATGGCTTGAATTTTGTTTTGTTTTTTGCTTTTTTTTTCTTTACCATTATTGCCCTATACTCCCGCATGGACAGAACGCCAAAGAAGAAGAAAACGTGTAGGTATAAAACTTCCAGTTAGTTGCCAGCAAAA
>NC_029776.3:7526778-7569050 GCF_000817695.3 Arachis duranensis
ATGGTGGTTACTACGAAAATATTTTGATACGAAAATAATATTTTAAATAGTTAAATTGCCTGATATATTTTATTAATTGTATTTAACTAAATTATTTAATGATTCACAATAATATATTTATATAAAAATATTTTTAGAGGAATAACCATCTTTTTTAATTTTGTTTTTATCTGATTTTTATATGTGCACGATTACTTTTTTGCATATACATGTTTTGTATATATTTTATTTTAATATTAAAATTAATAGATAAAAGTGAAAAATATTAAAAATTATACCATAAATAAAATGTAATTAAGAAAATTGTATAAAACGAATTGTTAAAGTAGTATTTTTCATTTAGAGATGGACCATACCAGTGGAGGCAGATCATAAATCCATGTGGCAGCTGAGCATGATTAGATCGATATTATAAGTGGTACAAAGTATTCCATTTGTCTTTTTTCAAGAATTAGACAATGCTAATAAATTAGTAAAATTTATTATTTTTAATTAATAATTAATTAATAATATTTAAAAATATTTAAAAGTATTGATTAATACAAAATTAAATTATTGACTTTGAAATTTTTTTATATTTAAAAATATTACTTAAATATATGATGTTAGAATATTAAATTAAAAATATTAAATTATTTACTAAAAGCGTAGATTTATATAAACTAAAATTATTAATTTTTAAATTTTTTAATTGAAAAATTGATTAAATATATATTAATAAAAAAGACAAAAAATATTAATTTTTTAATTTATTTACAAATAAATACCACTACTTATTGTATTATTTTAGTTTTGTCATAAATTAAAATTTTATTTAAAAATTTATTATTGATTAATAAATTACTGTATATACAATTTAAGATTTAAACATCCAACTTTTGCTTATAACACACCTAAGGTTAACTCAATTGAATGCAACTAATATATACGTACGGCAGAACACAAATGATTACTGATCACTCGTTTTATTCATGATTGGATGTAATATGATGTTCGATCCACTTAGCTAACTTAGATCGATATTGCACTTTATTCATCAATGACGAGGGGGTGGATGATTGACGAGTTAAACACTTAAACACTTAAACATAAGATAATGACTTTAATTAATTGATAGAAAAAGTTCAATTTGATATTAGGCGGCGGAGCGAGACGGCATCCATGAATCCACGGTCATTACCCATAGCTTCCAATATCTCATAGGAAAGACAAACCTCAATGTCAACACCATCTTCCGCCCCAGCAAAAACCGTTATCTTACCATGGCTCTTGTTCCCCGCTCCGCTTCTCACCGCCACCGGTTTCCCCCACCCGAAATCATTCCCATAAACATCAAACCTTGGCGAACTGCTTGTCACTAAAGCATTGCCAGCCATCCCTCCCTCCGTCAGAAGCCTAGGGTTCTTCACCCAACCCCTATAATAACTCTTCATCTTCTCCTCCGTGTGCAAATCAACTATCTTTCTCATCTCCAACGCACCCTTTCCAAGCCCTCCTTCTAGAAGCTCTTTAACCTTCATGCTCACTGTTCCATCCTGCACCGCATTCCCAAAATAGTTTTCCGCCAATGCCGGACTCTTCATTCTCCCCCTACCACCTATCAGCAACCTGTAATTCACCTCTTCGTCGGGCTCAAGACCCTGGTTCCGAACCACGGATCTCCACAGGTGAGTCAAAAGCGCTTGCAGCGAAGATATTTTGTTTTTGCTTTCGCCTTCAATTTCTGCCTTGGCTTTTGTCTTGAGCTCAGCGATCTTGTCTTTACTGAAATGGAAAACTCTCTCGCGTTGCAGTTCTGAGACGAAACCGTAGTAACCACTTTGGATCATCTTCTCCTTCGTCAAAGGAACCCGTATGGCAGACGCGGAGCAGCCATGGCCGCTGTCAAGGAACCAGCGTTCAAGCACGGGAGGCTTGGACAATTTTTCCGAACCACGTGAGATCTCAGCCCACGAGTTCATGAAATGCCAAAAGGAAGTTCCGTCTCCAACAACGTGGTTCATGGTGCACCCGATGAAGTAACCGTCGTTGAGCTCCGTGACTTGAACCGCCAACAACGGCTTGGTTGTTCCTTCGTGGTTTCTAACCCTGTTGAGCGGGAACAAAGAGTGCACAAAGTGTGGAGTGTAAACGGAACTAACGATATCGTTAACGGAGTAGTCACCCGCAACTGCATGGACAAACAGCGCTCCGGAGTTGTTGCAAATAACGGAAACGGAGGAAGTGTTGTCGTCATGTTCCGTAACGGAAAGGCGGCCCGCAAGAGGTGGGAAGAAAGAAAGGGTGGATGAAAGGGAATGTTTGAGGTGTTGGATTGTGATCGGTGGAGTGACCGGGTCGTTACGGTAGAGGAGGCCCTTTTGAATGGGATCAACTAGGAGGAGTTGGAGATCCCATGGAGTTAACTGAATCTCCTCCTCCACCGTTGAAGCTTTGTTTGCTGCATGGATTGTACTTGTTGAAATGACTTTCACACTTGCCATATCTATGTGTCACAAAATCTAAATTATCATAGACTTAGCCGTATATATATATATATGAGAAATTATATTGGTTTTTTAAACGAAAAATGAAAATTAAACCATATTTTTATTTTGAGAAAATGCCATTCTCTTTTCCTGAGAGATGTTAAAATGACACTCTCCTCCTCTCTATTTATAAAATATACATTTCCCTCCTCTATAACCTTTAAAAAAATCCCTCTTTAATCCATTTTAAATTGTGTTAACTAATGTTAACTTTATTCAAATAAATTATTTTTTGAAAAAATATCCATTAGCAAAAATTTTATTTTTTATCATTAACTTTTGCTTACCAAAATACTTTTTAATAAATTTTTTTTATTAATTAAATTGTATTTTTACTAAAATATTTTTAAAAAATTAATAATTAAATTATTTTTTCTAATATACCCTTCAATAATTTTTTTGAGAGATTACGTAATTTGAGAGATTACATAATTCAAAAAAATTTTAATATAACAAGAGTGAAAAATGAGAAAGGAAAATGACTGCTATTTGTGCTTTGAAGGTTGTCCTTGGAGGATTCATGCTTCTCCTTCTCCAGATGGTATTGCTTTTATGATCAAGAGTTATGAGTCAAGGCATATTTGTATTAGAAAATTTGAGAAGAGAAATGCTAATTCTACATGGATAGCAAAAAAGTTAAAACAATCTTTAAATGCTGATCCAAATATGAGCTTAGTTAGTAATCTGGAACGGACTGTGAGAGAATTGGAATCCTAACTCAGAAATTGAGTTTAGTTAGTAAATAAATATAAAGGGATAGTATGGTAAATTAGAATATTAATTTTATTGAATAAAATATTTAATTTTTTTAAATGAAATATTCTGTTAATATTTTTAACTAAATGGATTAAACTATATATTTTACAAATAGAGGGGAGAGGAGTGTCATTTTAATATCTCTCAAGAGAGGGGAGTGTCATTTTCCCTTTTATTTTTGCGTGAAGCGGATGTGGGGTTAGGTTTTAGATTGCTTTAAGTTAGCGAATGAACATGTAGGATATAAGATGCGTTTGTTTTTGTTTAAGAGAATAAAATAAGATAAGACATAAATAATAAATACATAAAAATTAATGTTGTTATATTTTATTTAATAATAAATTAAATATAAGAAAGAATTAATTATAAAAGTAATTTATTTTTTATGAATTTAATTTTAATATATTATTAATATACAATAATTTTATATGTATATTTAATTACGTAATACTATATTATTAAAAATAATTATTATTTTTATTATTACGTAAAAACAGATATAATTATANTTTTTAATATTTTTATATAATTTCTATCGGATAGAATATAAAATACATTAATTTAAAATTTTTAAATATAATAATATATATCTATATTTATGTCTCATATATTAAATATAATTTTATATTTTTATCATTTTATTTCAATATCTTATACATATAAACAAATTTAAAACCGAATCCTAAACGAACAATTATCACATGTTTGTAAATAAAACAACAAAATGTGTACACACCTTTAGATGTTCTAAATTTAAATAATGATTAGTTTTAAATTTGTTCCAAAACATAAAGTCATGTCCAATAAAAATAAACAAAAATATTTGGTAACTAAAGAAAATTAACTAAAAACAACCATAACTTGCCTTATTTAGTATTCATTAATTGTTGCGATAATTAATGAATGCTAAATAAGGCAAGTTCTGACTGTTTACCTAAAAATAAAAAGCTCAATCAAAAGGGATGGTCTCTATTGTTTATCCAACCTCTTGAAGAGATCGGACAGATAAAAGGAGTTCAGTTTTACTTATCCAAATAAGTAATTGTCACCGCAAATATATCATACTATCTTTAACTTCATTAAAAGATAGATCTTAACAAACTCTCAAAATAAAAAGAACGGTTCTCTATAAATAAAGGTGGAACTACTCAAAACAGTAGTTAACAACTCTACTATAAATACGCTGACACTCCTCATGTATACTCATATTCTAATCTACTAAAAACATGCTTAAAACCCTTGCTAACTTAAGCATCGGAGTCTCTTGCAGGTACGACCCCCAACTCCTCACGAGAAACTCGGACGACGCCATCTCGGCACCAGGACAAGTCGGATGCTGTCTCAGAAGGAGTCTGAACCTCACGTCCAGGTCCAAATCAACGTTTCAGGCAATTCTCGGAACATTAGCGTCGTTGTTGAGGACCTATAATTCAACCCATGATAATGGGCGGACGATCAATATAAAGACGATCACACTGCATCAGAATTGGAGCCCCACTATGATGATCTCATGTAAGACCTATAACTTTTGAAAAATATTATTATGAATCAATTTCAATTTATTTATTTATTAAAGATCTTAATTTCAGAAATTGTTTTATTAAAGGTAATTAAATAAAGTTTTGATTATTAAATTATAACTTTTATGTAATTTTATAATTATTGGATAATTATTATATTTAAATTGTAAAGATTAATAATTGTAAAATAATAATAATTTTATATGAATTGATTTAAATAATTGATATTTTGAAGTTTAATATTTTAATTTTTAGCAATAAATAAAATTAATTATATTATCTCTAGTTACTGAATTAGAGTATTTATTTGAAAATAAATTTTAAGTTGATAATTAAATAGTATTTTTATAAATATTATTATTGGATTAAAAATTAATTTTCAATTGCTCTATTATCCCTAAATTTAATAAAATCACTATACCACTCTTACTCCTTTTTAATTCAAAGAAACCCTAATCCTAAAACAACCCACACACTCTTATTAACCATAATTCAAACACTCAGCCACCACCCCTTGTGTCTCTCAGTACCGTAACCGCCTCACCATCATCCTCACACCAAACATGCACACACTCACAACATAGGAAGAGAGGAGGAGACGACGCTGGCTGGGATCTCACTGTCGTTGCCGTTGTCGTCAAGAGTGTTAGGAGGGAGAGAGAGGGACGAACTCGCAAGGAAGAGAGAGGAGGTTGTACCATCGCTGCTGGAAAGGAGGGTCTCCGTTGAAGCCTTTGTGCGTCGCTGTTGCCGAAGAGGGGAAGGAGGAGCTGCGTCCCGTCGCGTTAGTCATCGTTGTGCTTTTTGGTAGCCGATGAGGGAGTCGTAAAAAGTGTAGCCATCGCGGGAAAGGGGACGCGCGAAAGGGGGGCCATCACGTTTTGCCTGTGCCGCTGTCGTCGAGACCATTGTCGCCGCCATTGGAGGCGCCGATTGCCACTATTGCTTGTGAGAGAGAGAAACGCGTGAAGTCGTGCCATGGAGAGGGTTGTTTTCGCCGTTGACAGAATTTGCAAGAGTTGCTCGAAGGTTGCCGCCGTGTCTGTGGCCGTTAAGAACGGCATCATGGCCGCCAGGACCACTGCTTGGGCCGCTACGGTTCGGTACATTTGTTTTTCCTCAGTTATGGTAAGTGTTTCGTTTCGAAACCCTTGAAAAATAGTATTTTGTTAGGTTTGACTAAAGATTCTAAGGTTTTGATAATGTAAGATCGAATTACGGTCTTTGCATGTTGCGATTGAAGCTGCTGCAGAAGTAAGATGAAGTTGTGGTTGCGGCTATCGCTGTTGCGGGCCAGGAAAAAAAGGTTTTTACGTGTTTTATAGCTTTTGGGTTTCGACTATTTAAGGTAGGGGCGGTTTCATTAAACTCATTTTATTCCAAAAAATTGTTATAAATCAAATAACATATTTTTTATAATTATTTGAGTCTTATGAATTGAATTGAGTTGCCTTAAATGAATGTGATTGCTTGCTTTATTGGTTTATTGATCGATTAGAGATGTTTAGTTGGATTTTGTAATTGATTTAAGGTTGTTACGATGATGATTGGATTGTGGATGTTTTTTATTATTAAGTTGGCATTGTTGTAGTGAATGAGCTTTGAAAAATAGTTTATGAGTTTGAAAGAACTTGAGATATGAAGATGACTATGATGAGTTGATAGTTTGCCGAGTACTATATCCCAAGAATAATAGTATGCAGGGCACTATATCTTTGGATTGATTCATGATGATATATTGATTGGTAAGTCACTATGCGCCTCGGATAAGGATGGTGGTGAATCCCGCTTGTCGGTAAATCATAACCAACGTCACTACAAGAAAATAGAGTTATTTTGACATTTTATTTTTTAACACCATAATTAAATGTCAAAATTAATATATATTTTTGACAAATATCACAAATGTCAAATTTTCTATATTTTCTTGACGAAAAATTTGACCGTAGAAAATTACTCCTCAATTTTGACACTCATTTGTTTTTAATCTACTCTACTATTTTTTTTCTTCTTTGGGCTCTGTTAATTTTGATATCACACTGCTCTCAATTTAGGATTATACTACTCATTCTTTATCTTCAAAATCTCAATTTATTCTTTAGTTTCAAGATCACATCTCATTCTTTGTTAAATTTTTTTGTTGAGAATATTTTCTAGTCAATAAGTGTCAAAATAAATAGTATTTTTGACAATTAATAAGTATCACAGAAAATATGTTCTCAAAATTTTCTAACAAATTATTTTTGACAGCCAATATTTATCAAAATAAGATTTAAATTTTTTTCACAATCTCTTATATGTTAAAAATACTATTTTTGACAAAACTTTTATTAACATATTTTCATAGTTAAAATAGTGTCAAAATTTGTTTTTTTGACAAATTTTAATTTTTTTTTATACATTATAACCCTCAAAAATAATCTATATTGTTGTAGTGGTAACGGCGCCGACGTAGGGGTTGTGGCAGTCTCCTGCCTATGTTCAGATGTGAGGGCTGGAATAGTATCCCACTTGCATAACATTCTCTGCTGTAAGAGGGTGCACGACACTATATCCATAGGATGCGCATGATAGTGAGTCGGGCACTATATCCCTGGGTTAACAGTGTGCATGGCACTATTTTCTTGGGTGCACAAGAGTGAGCAGGACACTAAATCCCTAGGCGTGGTAAAAAGGCAACATCTTAAAGGATGTGTCGGATTGACAACTTTGAACCGACAATGTAATATCACAGCCAGTAAGACATGCATGCATCATATGCATATATGTGATATTGTTTGGGTGTATATATTGTATTTGGTTTGCCTATGTGATTAATTCTGTTTAACTGCTAATTGCTATACGTGATGTAATTGTTTTTTATTGTGTTTAGACTGTGTTACTTGTGATTGTAATTGTTGGTTCGGTTTATGGTGATTGGAGTGTGATGATTTTGTGTTGGGTCGAAAGTCGTGATGTGATATTATGTTGGGATGGAAGATGTGATTTGGTTATGTTTGGACCGGGGACCATGATTGGATGAATCAATGGTAAGTTGGATGAAATTACTCCTTTGGTACATGTAGTGAAAGGTTACGAGATATTGTGTTTAATTGGAGTTTTTATAAGTTCGAAACATGAATCTGGATTTTTGGTAATTAACTTAAGGTTTTTGAAAAGGTTTGGTTTTGGATAATTAATAATTGGTTTTCAAAAAGATTCATAAGACGAGCGATTATCACTGCAATCGAAAAATAGTTTTCTTTTAAATATTCTCTTATGACAATTCTTAAAAATCCTCTATTGAGAACCAATAAGGATGATGTTCTCACCTGCTACAGATTTCCCTTTTTAGGAGGACGAAGAGTTAAAGGAGCTTCTCTCGGGCATCTGATTGTATTCTATATTATTGTATATACAGTTATAGTTTTTTTCTCACTTTTATTATTATATTTGTAAGAGGGATAAAAGTTGTAATTATATGTAAGTATATTTGTAACAAGTTGGTTGTATAAGAAGTTTTGTATGTATATGTATATATATAAGAGGATTGTGATTTGAATGGGGTGTTATATGTATATTTGATTGAAATAAAAAGTACTTCTGATTTTTCAAAGAAAACAGCGATACGATTTCGAGTTAAAAGCTCATATCTTATTATTAAATATATAGAGGTCATCGTAATATTCTCGCTATAAGAGCAGCGCAACCTATAACAACCTAACTTTTTGAAAATTAAATAATAAGTTATTTACGATTTTATATAAGTTCAAATAAAAAAAAAAGAAAGAAGGAGGAATTGGCCGAAGCCACAAAGAAAACAAAGAAAAGAAATAAGATGCTTATATGTGTGTACATATATATATATGACACATGTTTCATTTTTATTAATAACCAATGACATCTAAATCTCCTCCATGTGTAACATTTCTCCTAAAGCATCCTAATCGGCCATGCATGTTTCATTTTTGGATAAGGCAAGAGAGAAAGAACCGAGAGAGAGAAAAAAGAAACCGTGAATTTTTTTGAGCTTTGGACCTCGATTTTTTACCATTTGTAATCTCAATTAAAAATTTAATCTAATAAAAGTATTTATATTTTTTTTTATATGTTGGTGTTATCTTTATCCGATAAAAGTTGATGGTGACGTAACTCTTTTTTTTCTTAAGTTTGGCCGATTAAAATTTTAGGAGGCACAAACGATTTCTGACGTTTTTCTCTTCAGCAGTTCGATTATAAAATTTTTTCAGAGTTTTTGTTGATTTTAATTTCGTACGGAAGTAAGGAGTTCGTTTTAAAAGTATAAGTTTTTAATTCATGAATGCTCAAAAGTTTAATGAGTAATTGAAAATAATTTATAACTGTTGGATTGGTTGAATGACGAATTTGTGTTGAATTTGTGACTATGAAAATAATTAAATTTGATGAATATGTGTTTGATTTACTGAATGTTTGAGAATGCTAAAGATTTTGATTTTTAGTTGGGTGTGATGAGAATTGTCGAAACTGTGGCTGTGAATAAATTATGTGTATGCTTTGATAAAATGATGCAAAAATTGAGAATAGTGCATGAATTGAGATAAGTTAAGGAATGATGAAAGTGAAGGAGCCTGAAAGGGTGTGAAGTTTATTTTAAAGAGAGGTTCTGT
Organism: Arachis duranensis; assembly: GCF_000817695.3. Classification (NCBI taxonomy): domain Eukaryota; kingdom Viridiplantae; phylum Streptophyta; class Magnoliopsida; order Fabales; family Fabaceae; genus Arachis; species Arachis duranensis. The sequence goes on from NC_029776.3 coordinate 7,536,211, forward strand.
CCAAGTTCTTGTAAAAATGTACGAAAAAATGATTTTATTTTAGAAACCTAATTTACAAGCTTATTTTGAGAAATAACTCTATATTTAAAAAAAATCTGGTTTACATATTTATTCATATTGAGAAAAAGGTCTTTGTATTAAAATTTTGATTTATTAGCAATAAATTGAGAGGTGAAAAAGATTTTGATATTGGAATTGGTTAAATTTCAGATTTGTAAATGTTTTGTATACTAGACTTAGGTGGTTTGATTTATTGGAAGTGACCTTTGAGAATTAAAAATGGATTTACAATATTGAATTTGATTTGTTTGAATTATCAAGAAGGACTTTTGAGAACTGAAAATGGTTTGGTAGGGACCCTTGAAGGATGGCAAAACCCGAAATTTTTAGAAAATGTTGCAGAAATTTTTATAAAATTTCGAGACTTGTTTAAAACGTTATCTAAAGAAAAGTTGAATTTAAAAAACTATATTATTTGTTTTCGATTGGTTAAGAAAAGAATAAATTATGCTATAATTTTGAATTGTGGAGAAAAGCATTTTGTTATGAGGTCATTTATTAAGGAAATGAATTTTCTTTAATTAAACGTTAAAAAAGTTTTGGTATATGAAAATTAAAGGTTTTACTACTAAGACTGAAAGTATACCTATATGATGATATGGAGGTAAGAGATTATTTGGTGATGTGGAGATATGAGTAATTAAGCGGTGATATGGAGGTATGTTTAATAATGGTGATGCGGATGTGTGTATATGTAATTGGTGATGTGGAGGCATAATAAAGAGAAAGAAAATGAGAATCCATGTATGAAAGAGATAACTGAAATAGATAATGAATCATGAAAAGAGTATGTCGAATGAGCCTTGTGCAATAGTGCTAATGCGGAAGTGCCTACCTGACTGATAGCCTAAGATTGCTAATGTTTGTCTGCCTAATTGATAGCATATGGTATGTTGAATGGGCCTTTGTACTAAATTGCTAATGTGAAAATGCCCGCCTAACTGATAGCCTAAGGTTGTTAATGCGGGAATGTTCGCCTAACTGATAGCCTGTTTCTTACCGTGATGCCAAGATATCCTAATTGACATGGGTTCACCTATGATGATAATTGTACCTAACTGACACGGTAAAGAAACTATATTCGGGGTTCACCTCGAGTAACGTTGGGTTGCGGGTAGACAACCGACGTGTGAGCTCATGGCCTGCTTAGGACAGACATGCATCATATTGTTTGCATACTTGCATTTGATTGTGTTTTGCTTGTTGTATTATCTCTGTGATTGTGCTGGTTGTCTTATTCTTCCTCGCTTGTGTGTTCAATTGGGTCTCTGGTATTATTAGGTTATGTAGTAAAGTGATTAAGAATTAATGTTATGAATAGGTTTTGTTTTAAGTTTAGAAATTTCAAAGAAAGCAATTAATTGTCTAAAGTAAAATTAAAAAGCATTTTCAAAGGCTTCATAAAAGAATAGTTTTATTGAGTAAAGTCAATTATTCGCTTTTTGTTTATTAACTCTACGGTATTCACTTTCCATACTGAGAACATGCGAGGACGACGTTCTCACCCCCTTATAGATCTTCTATTTCAGCAACAGATTCAGGAATCCTTAGTGCGGAGTGGCGACTGAACACTAGAGCTTTATGTACATACGTATCCGTATCTTCTCTATTTGGTTTAGTCTTAGACTTTCTCCTCGCCATTTATTATCTTTGATTTTTAGAAGGGTAGGACTTGTATTGGAGAAACTTGAAATAAGCCTATGTATATAATGTTATGTGAATATGTATATCTTTGTGATTAAGTGGTTAAGAGTAAAATTTTCGTTTTCATAATTAAAGTTTCAGTTCGTATTCGCAAAAGCTCAATATTGAATAAAGATGATATAAAATAAAAAGGTTTAGAGGTAAGTAACGCCTAAACTTTTAATACGATCATGAGGTGCTAAGGGTGTTACACAACCAAAAGTGTGACATTCTGATAGTGAGAGTGTTACATCTCACCCTTGCAATACCTCCTCCTCGTGAAGGAACACACATTCCCTACGAAGAAGGGACTTCAGAAAATTCCCAACCAAGGCGGATCAATCAGAAGTCTATGTGCCAGAAGACGAAGAACCTCCCTATCTAATAGAGATACTAAGTTTAGTCCACGGATATCGTGGACAATTGGAGCAACTTGAACTAGAAGCTGAACGACAACGGAAAGCAGAACGAGAACTGCAAAAGGAGGTACGACGATGAAAAGAAATAGAAAGAAATATCTTAAGATTGGAAGTTGACCTTCGAAGATAGAGTAGTCGCGCGGATAAGGAAGAAAGCCCTCTGGAAGGTGAAGATGAGTTTGTTGAAGAGATCTTACGGGCTAGAGTACCAAGAAATTTCAGAATTCTCGATATAGATCTCTATGATGGAACGACTGACCCGAGGCATCATCTTAGCAATTTCAAAAGTTGGATGTACCTAACTGACATCTCTGATGCTACTCATTGTAAGGCCTTCCCGACGACCCTAACCAAAGCCGCGATGAAGTAGTTTGATAACTTATCTCCCAGGTCGGTAACTTGTTTTGACGACCTGAAGAAAATTTCTTACTAGATTCTCAATTCAGAAGGATAAGGTGAAGTATTCCCCGAGTTTTCTAGGAGTTGAGCAAGAAATTGGAGAGACACTCCGAGATTACACGGAAAGATTCAACAAAGCATGTTTGAAAATACAAAACTTACCTACTGAAACAGTTATAATGGGACTAGTTAATGGCATTAAAGAAGGGCCGTTCTTTCAGTCCATATCCAAGCGACACCCGACTTCCTTGTACGAAGTACAAGAATGGACAGAGATATATATCAACATAGAGGAGAATTCATGACTAAAAGATTTCCTCCCGAGGCCCAGTCTGCCCTATCCACCTTGGAAAAAAGAAAAGGAAGCCAAGAAAAAAGAGGAGTACAACTCGAAAAATCTTCAACGGTATCATAATTATACTGCACTCCAAATTTCTTTTGTAGACGTATACATGGAGATATGTCACACTGAGAAGCTTCCACCTTCCCGTCCAATCAAACACAAAAGGCAGAAATTAGACAGAATATTGCGAGTACCACAAGTGTTATGGACATTCTACTAATGAGTGTTATAACTTAAAGAATGTCATAGAAAAATTGGCCAAGGAAGGTTGGCTAGACAGATACTTAGTTGATAGGTCGGAAGACCCAAGGAAATGAAAGAGAGGTGAAGAAGGAGGTCGGCAAGAGCATCTACCTAAAACTCCAGAACAACACTTACACATAATAAATGGAGGATTTGTTGGAAGAGGAATCTCGAAATCATCACTAAAGAGGCATCTTAAAGAGGTGTATCAAGTTGAAAAAGACAATAGAATTCCAGACTTGCCAACCATCTCGTTCACTAAAGAAGATGTTCAAGGGGTAACACCTGGCTATGATGATCCTTGCCAATGCAAACCTCCATATAACCTTAGTGGATCAACGCAGTTCGGCAGATACATTATTTAAATCCGCTTTTGACAAACTCGAACTAGAAGAAAATAATCTAAAAGGCGTATCCAGATAACCTCTTCAGACTGAGGGACATGTTGATCCAACCTCTTGGGTTTATTTCTCTATACACTAATTTTGGAAAAGGCACGAAGTCAAAGGACGTTAAGCATTGACTATATCGTGGTTGACGTCACTTCAACATATAATGCCCTAATAGGTCAGACAACCTTAAACCAATTTGCAATAGTTGTTTCTACACCTCATCTGTACATGAAGTTTTTCACTGAGGAGGGAATCACTACCATAAAGGGAGATTCAAAGTTGACACGAAAATGCTACAATGAAAGCCTTAACTTAAAAGGTAGCCCGGGAGGAAAAGAAGTTAACACTATCGAGCTTAGAGGTGTTTGAACTCGAGAAGAACTACGCTTCCAACCTGCAGGAAATGTAGAAGAAGTGCAAATCGGAGATCATCCTGAAAAGACAACGAATATAGGGGCTAACCTGGAAGGAGGTCTAAAAGCACAACTCATAGACCTCATACGAAGAAATTCCAACCTCTTCACTTGGAAAGCCTCCGATATGCCTAGTATAGATCCCAACTTGGTGTCTCATAAGCTCGCTATATACCCGGGTTCCATACCTATTCAGCAAAAGCGTTGAAAACTCAAGCCCCAAAGGACACAGGTTGTGGAAGAACAAGTGCAAGCTCTATTAGAAGCAAGATTCATAGGAAAAGTAAGATATTCATTGTGGCTGGCTAATGTGGTCCTAGTAAAGAAACAGAATGGAAAATGGAGGATGTGCAGTGGAGGATGTGCATAGATTACACCGACCTCAACAAAGCTTACCCCAAGGATCCATACCTTCTCCCCAATATCGACGCTTTAGTCGACCCAGCCTCAGGTTATCGGTACTTGTCTTTTATGGACGCCTACTCGGGATATAATGAAATTCCGATGTATAAGTCAAACCAAGAAAAGACCTATTTTATCACTCTTAAAACTAACTATTGTTGTGTAGTAATGCCTCTTTGTTTAAAAAATACCGGAGCCATATACCAGTGACTGATGAATAAGGTGTTTTTCCCTCACATAGAAAAACTTATGGAAGTCTATGTGGACGACATGCTTGTCAAAACTAAAGATGATCTAAACCTCTTGTCTAACTTCTCTAAGGTATTCTCCACAATCAGAAAACATGAAATGAGACTAAACCCCTCAAAATGCACTTTTGCGGTGAAAGTTGGAAAGTTCTTAGGTTTCATGCTCATTTAAAGGGGGCATAGAAGCAAACCCGGACAAGTACATAACAATACTAGAGATGAAAAATCCGACTTGTCTCAAGGAAGTCCAATAGTTAAATGGAAGGTTGGTGGCGCTATCCAGATTTTTAGCAGGGTCAGCATTGAAGTCCCTTCCCTTATATTCAATCCTTAGAAAGAGGAAGCAATTTGAATGGTTCCAAGAGTGTGAACAAACCTTTCAAAGCTTTATAGCATTCTTGGGCCAACCACCCAGACTCACTTGACCTATTACGAGAGAAGAGCGCGTCCTCTATCTGACAATGGCGAGCTGAGCTATAGCTTCAGCCTTGATCTGAGAAGATGAAAATGGGCAACAACCTATCTACTTTGTCCGTAAAGCTTTACAAAAAGCAGCGCTGAACTATCAATAGATAAAAAAATTTGTATATGCTTGTATTCTCATCTCTCAAAGGCTCCGACTTTATTTCTAAACTCACACTATAAAAATTCGTATTAACCCAAATATACAGGCAGACAAAAAATAGTAAATTAAATTAATATTCAATAATTACAATATCAATTGTAATAATTGACAAAATACATGAGAAAAAATGTAAGAAAATCTAAATTCATCATATTAACGGGCACATATCTTGTTCTTTTAGTTGATGCTTCTAGGGTTCTTCCCGTGTGAGAAGCTTCTTTCGTTTATTTCCTTCCCTTTTTTTTTATGCCTTCCTTTAGTTCATGTACTATAAGGAGAAAAAATATAAGTAAATTATTTTTTGGAGTGCTATATAGTAGCAAACTAGCTAGTAATAAAGTTAGAGTCATGTCAACATCTGTTTTAAAGACATATTTTAAGAATAATATAAAAAATATTTTATTAAAAATAAGTTTTTATATTTATAATACATTAAATGTATAAAAAAATTAAAAAAAAATTTATTTTTAAAATATATTTTTAGGACGCAAGATAATTACACCCATAAAGTTATAGGATTAATAATGGAATTGATAAGAAAAATGATGCATAAAAAAACGATGTCACTAGATTCAATGATCTTTGAAATAATTGATGATGATAATTTATTCATTACAATAAAATTGCGTACGTCAAATCATGAGCATTATAATGATCACCATTAAGTATTACTGTATTAGGTATAATAAAGTTTATATAAATTTATACTGTTTTCATTTTTTCGAAACTTTGTGTGACTACTGTTCCATTTTAGTCAAGCCAGATTTCCAATTTTGCATAGAAATCACATGTACATTTTTTTTAAATACAAATTCCAATGTAGGAAAGGAAAAAAAAGAACGAATATGAACCGAATAAAAAAGCTAAAGACGAAAAAAGAAAACGGGAAAAGACAGAATACAGGCATGGGAAGGAAGAGGATAAGGTGATGTTTATTAGCACAGTGTACATAATTCAAAATTTTGTTCCCCCGCATTCCCATTCAACATTCACCGTTCACTTGATAAAAAATTAAAAACAGAAAAAAAAAGAAAAAGAAAAAACAAAAAATAAGATAAAGAAACAAAAAACAAGAAAAAGTCTCGTCAAGCGGCGGAAAATTGAAAGTGCATTACAAAGATAAAATAATAAATATAGTTTATCTCTCATTTATTTTTTTTTCTTTTTTGGGATATGACTTAGGGTTTCAACTTTCAACTTGCCCCGCCAAATCGCAAGTCCCTTCAGAACCCTTATCCGTTGAATCTGAAGTCTGAAGTTCGGACTACGCATTGTTGCCGGCCAATTCCAGCTGCATGAATCGATCCCCATCCGATTCGCCATTTCCGAATCGGGTCCCGACAAGCTTCGCCAGCATTGTCTCCGTCAATGGCGTCGAAGTCTCCGCCTCTGCCCCCTCATCCGCCTTTCGCCTCTTCTTCTAGATCAGAGCTTCCCGTCGATCCATCCGTATGCTCTCATTCGATTTTTTCATCTTTCCTTCTTTTCACTGCCTTAATCCTCAATGAAGCTCATGCTAGCTCATTACGTTTCGGTTTCGATTATTGTCTATCTTTCTTTCTGTTGTTTCCATTTTAATCCTTCTTCTTTTGAGCTTCGATCTACTTAGAATTGAAGCTTCAATTTGTATATTTTCTGCGCTTGTTTTCAATCGATTGTTGTTGACTTCACACGACTTTCCCCCCTTTCCCCGATGAGGAGCTGAGCTGGATTCTAAGACAGGTTGAGGCTGGATATATAACTGCATTGTATAGAGGGCTGATTATTTGAGTTGCAGTTGGGTTTTCTCGCTCTTATGGTGCTTATTATGTTTTGAATTGATAACCTCAGTGGTTCTTTTGGAGTTTTGGTGATGGAATTTGTGGAGTTTCTGTGTCAGATGGCTAAGCCGTAGTCAAATTATATTTCTTTCCTTAGGTTATGTTTTCCCAATAGCTCCCCATGAACTATGACTGCCTGACTTGTTTGAATTTTTTAATGATGGGGCGGTAAGCAGTAATGTATGTTATATCATATACTATTTGTGTTTCGATGCAGGGAAACAAAGCGGAGGAAGTGACTCCGACAGTTAAAGATGTGTCAATGGTTATTGATTCTTTAAAGAAACAAGTTGCTGCAGAACGAATTGTTTCCGTAAAGGTGTGATAGATTGCCTATGATTATAATTTGTTGATCCGAATTGTAACTTTTGCTTGTTTTGTTGTAATGTGCGAATGTGCATGCTTTTGGATAACAGAAAAGAATGGAAGAAAATAGGCACAAGCTGGTTGGTGTCACAAACCACCTCTGCAGATTGTCAATGGAGAGGATGGCATGTAATGAAACTGATACACATAGAAGTCTGGACCTTTTAACAAAGCGGCAAAAGGATGCAATTGATATGCACAATGGTGTTCTTGCAAGTAGTGATGATGGGGAGAGCAATAGTTATCCTGAAGATGGTCATGGTTCTACAGCAGTTCTTCTGGGATCTAATGTTGCTGTGAAGAATGCTGTTCGTCCTATCAAGTTACCAGAAGTCAAAAGATTACCTCCTTACACCACATGGATATTTCTGGACAGGTAGCATGACATAATCTTATTTTTCTTTTTAAAATATTAAAGGCTCTAGAGCTTAGTGTAAGTTTTTAATTAATAGAAAATTCTTTTATAGTTTGCACTTTGTTCATTAACATATCTTTTGTCAATTGAACCCTACTTCTTATGGGAATGCAAACAACTGAAAGAAATCAAAAGGCTAAAAAAGCCTTAAAAATCTTCTTTTGACACTTTCTTGGCTGTGCTCTATTTTTTGAGCACCAAGTCTCTTCCTGTTAACTTATACCTACCTTTCTACAAGGCATTGATCACCCTTTTTATTGCATTGTAACTTCATCTTTCAATTTATTGTTTTCCAGCTATAATTTTCTCTTATTTTGACTTAAAATTTGATCTTTTGAAGATATTTGTTTTGACAATTCTGGTGCAGAAATCAAAGAATGACAGAAGATCAGTCAGTTGTAGGTCGTAGACGAATTTATTATGATCAAAATGGTGGAGAAGCACTTATTTGCAGTGACAGTGAAGAGGAAATAATAGATGATGAAGAGGAAAAAAGAGAGTTTGTAGATTCAGAAGATTATATACTTCGGTTGGTATAGATTAGTAAACTACTACCATTTCTTTTATGGTTTCACCCTTTCATTTTTCTTTTGTGCATGAGAAATAGTTTTGTGGATTTCATATTATGCGGTTTGATTTTACAGCATGACCGTTAGAGAATTGGGTTTATCTGATACTGTTCTGGACTCCTTGGCTCAATGCTTTTCTAGAAATACTAGTGAAATTAAGGTTTGTTTTTGTCATTCATTGGTATTGTCCTTATTGTATTTACACTTCATCTCCTTCTAGATTATTCTGATGAAAACTGGTCGTAGTGTAAGCGTTCGTCCAGCCGTTTCCCATTTCCTTTGTGCTGGCTTTACAGAGATATGAAACACCGTCAAACGTCTTATACAGGCCAGATATGAAACTCTTAGTAACAAAGACAATGCTGCTAGGGGTTCCAAGAATGGAGATACCGAAGATATTTCTCAAAGTGAAAAGTCTTTTCTGGAAAAAGATCTTGAAGCAGCTCTTGACTCCTTTGACAATCTTTTTTGCCGACGCTGTCTTGTAAGCTTTTATCCCATGGGGGGTTCTGAATAGCCTTCATTTTCTTTTGCTCTTTATATCCCGCCAGCAGCCCTAATGTCAATTTTCACCTTCTCAGGTTTTCGATTGCCGATTACATGGATGTTCCCAGGATCTTGTCTTCCCCGTAAGTTTTATTGATAGGTAATTATCTTCATGAATTTTCCTGCATATTTCTTGACTCAATAAATTCAACAGGCTGAGAAGCAACCTCTGTGGAACCCTCCTGATACTGAAAATGCACCATGTGGGCCGAATTGTTTTAAATCGGTATGCAGTCTCTGCTTTTGATTTGTCTGAAGAATTTTCTGAAACAGTTTACTTAAGGTGCTTGAATTATTTTAGGTACTTAAATCAGGAAGGTTTTCCAAAGCTACCTCTTCTGCCCAGGCTGATGTTGAAGAGAAATGTTCAGGTGGTTCTTCATCTAGGAAGAAGTCTTCTGCTAAAAGGCGCATAAAATGCAGCCAAAGTGAAAGTGCCTCATCTAATGCAAAGAACATATCTGAGAGTAGCGACTCAGAGAATGGGCCTGGAAAGGATGCTGTTTCAGCCTCCCAGTCAGCACCACCTAAAGCTAAACCTGTAGGGAGAGGTGGACTTGGTAAGAGGAACAGCAAGCGGGTGGCAGAACGTGTTCTAGTTTGCATGCAGAAACGGCAGAAGAAAACAGTGGTTTCTGATTCTGATTCCATTGTGAGTGGTTTTCTCAGTTAAGGGATGTGCTTTTAACCTCAATTTTCCCTAAGATAAGGAAGAAACATGCATTTTTATAAAAAAAATGTCAGATACCTTGAAACTATGGTGTAGAAAGAGTGGATTCTTAAAATGAACTCTATGTAAATGCAGGTTGAAGCTCATGATCATTCATCAAATGACATGATCACTGATCCACCTGTCATCAGCAGTGAAGATAATGCAAGGAAAGAAGAGTTTGTGGATGAGAACATTTGTAAACAGGAATCCACTGACAATAAATCCTGGAAAGCTCTTGAAAAAGGACTCCTAGAGAAAGGAATGGAGATATTTGGGAGAAACAGGTCAGCATATGCTTGGGTCAAATGTATTACTTGTGCCTTCTCTGATGCTTACTTTCATGTGAACTTACTTCTTTTCAACACTGTGGCTTGCTGTATGATCTTTTTTTAGCGCTTTTGTTTGGTCCTAACTATTGAGTGTTGATCACCTGGTAAGTAGTAATAGTTTTCTGCTCTTATGCAGCTGCTTAATAGCCAGGAATCTTCTAAATGGTCTAAAGACATGTTGGGAGGTTTTCCAATACATAAATTGGGATGAAGGAAAGATGTCAGGTTCTGCTGGGGATGGTGCAAATTCTCTTGTGGAAGGCTATTCCAAGGTTGCTTTTATTCAACTATAATTAGTTTACTTTTGCTTTGTTCTTTTTTGCTTTCACATGTTGCTCACCTAAGTAGTTGTGGTGGTAATCAATGTAAGGGTAATAATGAAGTGAGACGAAGATCAAGATTTTTACGCAGAAGAGGTAGAGTTCGTCGCTTGAAGTATACCTGGAAATCTGCTGCTTATCATTCAATAAGGAAAAGGATTACAGAGAGAAAGGATCAACCCTGCAGACAGTACAATCCGTGTGGTTGCCAATCAGCTTGTGGAAAGCAGTGTCCATGTCTTCAAAATGGAACCTGCTGTGAGAAATACTGTGGGTAAGCTGTTAACCAACCTGAATAATAACAAGAGGCATGTATTGTATTGCTAATTTTCCACATGCCTTGCTTCCCTTGGAAATTCTGGAGATATTTTTACATACTGTGTTTTGACCTGCCTACATTTTGTGCCAAGATGCCCGAAGAGTTGCAAGAATCGATTTCGTGGCTGTCACTGTGCGAAGAGTCAATGCCGAAGTCGTCAATGTCCTTGCTTTGCTGCAGATAGGGAATGTGATCCCGATGTTTGTAGGAATTGTTGGGTCAGGTGAGATTTCACCATTTCATGGTTTTCTGTATATTACTATGCAATTCATTCATTTATAAATCCCAAATGTGTTATTTCTCATAATCATTGTAAATAATTACCTTACAAACGTGTAACTGTTTTCTTATATAAGTAAATAGATTTATAGAGATGAAAAGGAAAGTTATGGTAGTGGTGATGGTGGAGCTAGTATTACTTGGCTTTTAGCTTCTTTCTTCGGCCTGTTAATGCTGGATTTAAATAAAATAGGGGTTTCAGCAAGAATTTTTATTTTATGTACTTCTTTCAGAACTTTGGTGCATATAAATTCTTTTGATCTCAACTGTATATGTGGAGTGTCTATTTGCCATATTAATTTCTGCCATTTGGGTCAAATTATTATTGCAGCTGTGGTGATGGTTCTCTTGGGATACCTAGCCAAAGAGGTGATAATTATGAATGTAGGAACATGAAGCTTCTCCTCAAACAGCAACAAAGGGTAATTTTCTTTGATTGAATGTTTCTATCTTGTCTCCCTTTCAGTCATACACAGCTACATGGACCTGCTTGCTTTCTCAGAAAATATTTTGTTTGAGCAATAGTAGATTGAAATATATTTGGGTTATTAATTGAAAAAAAAAAAAACATTCATTTAATAATACACATATCAAGAACTATACATTTGTTTCTTAATTAATAGAAGTGCTTGAGAAACAAAATTTTCTGTAGTGCTACTGGAGATGTGGGTTTGCATAGACATTTTGGTGTATTCCATCTTGCAATATTCATTCTCAGCGTTTCCATATCTATGATCTTGTGTTTGTAATTAAGTCATTGAAGATGTTCCTTTCTGATCTTCTGTATACAATGATGGCAACCTTATGTAATATGCTTACAGGTTCTTCTTGGAAGGTCTGATGTATCTGGCTGGGGAGCCTTCTTAAAGGTATATACCAAGTTGATGATATTATATTCCAGTGGGTTTGCAACATGCAGTTATCCTTTTACTAATGCAATAAGTTAACCTTCCAGAATAGTGTTGGTAAGCATGAATACCTTGGAGAGTATACTGGAGAGTTAATTTCTCATCGGGAAGCAGACAAGCGAGGAAAGATATATGACCGAGAAAATTCATCTTTTCTCTTTAATCTAAATGATCAGGCAAGTCTAGATGACTGTTTTCTTTCAGTTTTTGTGGTGTGATTACATATTATTTTCGGTTGTTCGTGTATATATGGAATGAAGGGTGAATCATAATTCTTTTGTATTCAGTTTGTTCTTGATGCTTACCGCAAAGGTGACAAGTTGAAGTTTGCAAACCATGCTCCTGATCCAAATTGCTATGCAAAGGTATTCAGTTTTGAATTTCTGATCCTCATCTAATCCTTTTATCATTGTATTTCTCTTCCATTAGTGTCAACATCATTCCCTGTTGCTATCTTCTTAAATTGTTGCAGGTTATTATGGTTGCTGGAGACCACAGAGTAGGTATATTTGCCAAGGAACGGATAATGGCTGGGGAGGAACTGTTTTACGATTATCGATACGAGCCTGATAGAGCTCCTGCCTGGGCTAGGAAACCAGAGGCATCTGGATCTAAAAAAGAGGACGGTGCTCCTTCAAGTGGTCGTGCAAAGAAGCTTGCGTAATGGGAGTTTACTAAAGAATTAAATATCAATTCTTTTGTTATTCTTTCACATATAGAGGAAGCAATCTCATTTATAGTGGAAAGCATTTTTTTAGTTCTTTTGTTCGTGGCAAGCCCATGCAAATATGCAATTGTTGCTGCATAGGTAACTAACTACCATTTAAACAATTCATTCTGATATTAGCGGACTCTTTTCGCTATTCCTGTTGTAACTTGTAAAACACAAGCTTACTGAATCAATTATTCCTTGCCATCTTATCTGAATGGCAAACGGTCAATTCCATTCAGACGAAGATTTCACATAATTATAATGGTTTTTATATCGTTATTCGTTACCCATTCGAAGATTTATTTAAAGATATAATCCGAGCGAGGAAGGATTAGCCTTGATGTGCTTGGTAACTTTTAGTCTTACTATTTTTTATGAGAACGAGTCTCCGATTAGTACATTTGACGGTGGTGCGACGTTTATATATACGCTACAAGAAATAACTTAGTGCTGCGTGAGAGTGTCTTAGTTTCGTGTTCTCTGTTTCTTTTTGTTTCTTCTTTCTTTACACCAAAAAATGAATATTTGTTTGTAGATTTTATTTAAAAAAAATAGATATTTATTTAAGAAGTAACTTGCGAAGTGGGGCTAAACCCGAAAAGAACCCCTTTCAAAGGGTAAAATTGAAGTGCACCAGGGTGGCTTCACAAGTCACAATGTTAGTGCCTTCAGTGCTAAGCTCAAACACCGTTGCACCCTTGTCCTAAAATCTCACATAAATGCAGAGTAATAAGCATTTACCTCCTTTCTTATCCTTCTACTTCGTGTTTTTTCCTTTCGCCCTTGAATAAAAAACTAATTAACTAAATATACATAAAAGTAATGACTAATAACTAATAAGCAATGAGTGCAACAACGATGAAACTTCAAAGTAGTAGCATCAAAATAAGAGAAAACAAAAAAGAAATAATGTAAGGTGATAAAGCCCCGCCTTTGATACCCAAAAACCTATGATCAACTAACCTCTCAGTTGTTATTTCCTCCTACGCAGTGAAACACACTTTCTTCTTTCTTTAGCTTTCAAGTTTTGAAGGAGGTGGTGCGGGTGCCTGGTGCCATGTGCTGGCCTTTGTTGGATTCTCGTACCCAATGTATAGCACCTTCCATAATCATCACCTACCTCTTTCTGTCACTCTTCTTCTCATCCCTCTTCCTCACCACTTCCTCCGCATGCTTCAATGGCAATTGCCAGGTTCTCTTCCTTTTCTCCCATCTCCTTTCCAACCCAATCAACCGAACGCACTTTTTTCTTCTTTTGACATCAAAGCTGAAAACTTTGGCAGGTTCTGGAGGCATGTTCAGCTGCTACAGATTGTGGGCCAGGCCTATATTGTAGCAATTGCCCTGCGTTGGGAAGGAAAAAACCTGTTTGCACCAGAGGCCAAGCCACCCTTCCAACATCAATAGTAATATCCATTGATAAATGCTTTACTTCACTTGAAAAAAAAAGAATTTGGTTTCAAGTTTCAATTGTGGTTTGATGAGTTTCCCTTTATGGGAATCCAGGTTAATGGGTTACCTTTCAATAAGTACACATGGATCATGACCCATAATTCATTCAGCATCGTGGATTCACCCCCTCTGCCTGGTATTCAGAGACTCACTTTCTACAATCAAGAAGACACCGTCACAAATCAACTCAGGGTATGTGTTTTATGGTGAAAGCTAAAAGTAAGGTTTTTTTTTTTTTTCCCCCAAACTTTCCATACTGATTCAGTGGTTCTTATTAAGTTGTTTGATGATTCTTATATTGCATAGAATGGAGTGAGGGGACTGATGTTGGATATGTACGATTTCGAGGATGACATTTGGCTGTGTCATTCATTTCGAGGGCAATGCTTCAATTTCACTGCCTTTGTAATGATCTAACCTTTGTTGTTGATTCTTGTTATTTACGCGAGTATTTTTTCTATATTTGATTTTGTGGGGTGTATGTTTATGAATGTTGTCAGCAACCTGCACTGAATACTCTGAAAGAAGTGGAAACATTCTTGACTGAAAATCCAACAGAGATTGTCACCATTGTGATTGAAGACTATGTGCATACTCCAAAGGGGTTGATTAATCTGTTCACAAGTGCTGGACTAGTTAAATTTTGGTTCCCCGTGTCTGATATGCCAAAGAATGGAGAAAATTGGCCTACCGTAACAGAGATGATTCAGTCAAATCGTCGGCTTCTTGTGTTCACTTCTGATGCATCAAAGGAAGATGAAGAAGGAATAGCTTATCAGTGGAGGTACATGGTTGAAAATGAGTGTAAGTGCAATGCTATTGCAACACTATTTATAGGATACATGATATTGAATAACAGATTCATGTGATTCATTAACTTTCAGCTGGAGATCCTGGTATGAAGCAGGGTTCTTGCCCACAGAGAAAAGAATCAAAGCCATTAAATTCTAGAAGTGCATCACTATTCCTGCAGAATTATTTTCCAACATATCCAGTTGAAGCTGACTCTTGCAAAGAGCATTCGGCTCCACTAGTGGATACGGTGAATACATGTTTCAAAGCTGCAGGCAATATGCTGCCAAACTTTGTAGCAGTTAATTTTTACATGGTAGTTCTTGTCCTTCTGAGCTGTTAAATTCAGATTCAATAATGCATGAAATTCCTTGCAAACCCATTTCATAATCTGAATGTAATTATGCAGAGAAGTGAGGGTGGTGGTGTATTTGATGTTGTTGATAAAATGAATGGCCGTACATTGTGTGGATGTGATACAATAACTGCTTGCCAGGTTTGTCTGCTATTCTTGTTCACATTCATGTTGTCTTTATGCCATTTGTCTATGAACTTCCTTCTTCACTCTGATGTTTTCTTATTTCCATGTTTTTTCTATTACCATAGAACATGGAGCCTAGTTGCTTAAAATAACTTAGCACTAAATACAAAATCACGGAGTTATATTAGTTTTTTAAGTTCAATAATCAATGTTCATCCATTTGGAATGGTTGTCCAAATGAACAAGAAATATCAGACCTTGATATTTTTATGATATCTCGTGGTGTTTTATCGAGTGACACAGCAGAAATGTAGAATCCTTGATGTGGATGGATCTTTCTATCTTCACACAACTTCGCTGTGTTCAAATTCAATATAAAAAGTTTATGCACAAGATCATGTTATCATCACATTTTTGCAGGTAGGAGCACCTTTTGGATCCTGCAAGAACATTGCTGTACCTAGTAAGAGTCCAGGGACGAACACAGGTGGAAGCTTTACTGGATATGTGCAATTTGCTAGATCAGCTTCGCCAGACCATTTTCCAAATTGCTTGCTTGTCCTCTCGTTTTATTTCCTGCTTATCGCAATTTTGTTGTGATCATAATGAATGTTAATTTGTAAGAATACAATATACAAGCTAAGTCGTTCAAGAAGAGCTTGTGTTATCATGTGCACTGCAGTGTTGCCTCAATCTAGGATGTCATGTAATTGTCTTAGTTAGAAAATTTGATAAGCAAAATTTTGAGATTCCTGAGGCTATATTGGAGAGGATCTGCGAAGTCATCTGAGGTAGATAGTGACCAAGAGAGGTCAATAAGGCATCTGGAGCAGTTCAGGTATGTTTTTATTCTTGACAGCATAATTCTTGATGCTTACACTTCTTTTAATGAGATTGACAAAAAGATTTATAGACGATGGCATATGCATTAATCTTAAGCTAGGGTAAATTACACTGATCTCCCTGGGATTGAGCGTGTTAGAAGGGGTAAGAGAGAACAGTAGAAAAAAGGTTTGTGTGTATTCAAGTTGTATAGAATGATACAATATAGAAGGATATTTATAGGTACTAAGAGAATTAATATAATAAAGACATAATATTCTATAATAAGTATTCAGATATACTAAATAATTCTAATAAATGCTAATTGATCCTAATATATTCCGATTACACAACAGTTGCTACCTCTTTATTTTATAAAATGTGACACAGTTTTCCCTTGCAAACATGGCACTACCTCCCAGTATAAGCATGACAAATCAATGGATGGCGTGTGTAATATCATCTAAACTCGAGGAATGTCAGTGTAGTTTACTCTTGATCTTAGGCTGTTAGCAAAGCAATGTTAGCTTCTTCCAATTTAATTTATGTGGGTTTGTTAAAGATTTGAGGTGCTGCAAATTGTACTTGTTAAAAAACAGCTACTTTGGGCTTTGCCACCAATGTTTGCAATTGAGATAGTTCTTTTCCCCCAGGATTTTTGTGATTTAAACGCAATTATTGATAGCTTTTTCAGTGCCTTTATACACAAACTAATCATGAGATGGTTTCCAACGACCATTAGTTGAATACAACTTTTTGTCAAATTCTTGTTTGTGGTCAATAGGATTGTTGACATTCCAATGAAGTGGTGGATCCTATGTCTTAGATGGTAATCTGGTATCCTTAAATCATGCTATAACATTTCCTTCATTGTGTTTCAGGTAATGTACCAAGGCATCATTCATTAGTCAAAAGATAAGAAAAGGAAAATGCGTAGTACAATATCAGGATATCATGGCTGAAGCTCTTGGTCCACAGTTAAGGATTATTATAATTGTAATTTGTACCCTAACAAGTATTGTTAAGTACTTTTCACATACAATTTTATCATGTTACTATACATTATATAATGATGTGGTCCATATCAACACATGGAGCATGTGGCATTCAATTATAGAAATACTTTACCTGAGGAATCTGTATGAGTTTTGCATCGCTTTTAAGAATGAAAGGTTTTTAGTTATGCTATAAACCATATATTCCACTTTCTCTAGTTTAAAAATATACGTTTAATAGCTACGTATAGAATGAATCCTTCAAGAAGTTTCTTCAATTGGAAGATTCAGAAGAATCTAATCGTGATATGGGGTTAGATATCATGTGATCATTATTTGTTCATTATTTAATTAAATAGTGTAGTTGACGTAATTATGAACGCAGCATAAATAATTTGGGGAATTCACACCCCGAAACTTGGTAATGTAAAACATGAAACTAATGAAAGCACAAATCTCCCAGAACCTATGTTATTTCGTCATACTTATCACCAAACATTGAAAAGCAAAATACCATGTGATCTTAGTTTTCTGATATGAGATAACTTCATCCAATGGGCTAACTTGTCGTACCAGAGTTCCTCATTTCAGCATCCATATTATCATATACAATGTTTAATCATGTAAATCATGTAAGTAGACCAATCCTTTCTTATGGTTTATATTATTTATTGCGAATTCAACATTTACAACAATAGAAAGGGTCAATGAAAGGCAATAAATAAATTACAAGATGATGTTTTCTATACATGAATGAAATTTGACATATTCATCTTTTCGAATAAATTACACTTAAGAATATAAGATTACATTCTGTACATAAAATAGCAGTGATAACACTAATAATTAATAAATTAAGAATCAGCACCTTAGGCATCAATTTTAGAGCACTCCCCAGTTTTACAATTTAATCTGAAGAGTTGGACTTGTAATAAGCAAGTTTTTAAGGCTGTCCACAGGAACTCTTGTTCCCCATACATTCATTGATTTCAGTTTGGGGCATTTATCAACTAAGGCAAAAAGACCACTCTCAGTTACTTGACGGCAGCTCCACAGCACAATAGTCTGAACAAGAAGCAATCATGTATGACTTGAATGGAATACCATCAATATATAATCATCTTCATCTAGTCATGTTCAATTTTCACATCATCTTGTTATTTACAATGTTTTACTATTATTTCTCCTATGTGGATGTCATATATCTTATCTGAGTTTCACATTAGAAACTAATAGTGAGAAATCAAACATGAGAAGATTAAGCAAAATTTAACATCAGAAATTTTCTTTACTACATGAGAATTCAATTGGTAATAAGTTATTTAGGAAACCATCCTGTGTCTTTTTTCCCTGTTCTCCTGATTACACCAAAAGGAGAATTCCAGATACCTAACATCTGAGTGAAAAATGTTACATCTTACAAACAAATGTGCCTAACAACCTAACAACCCAACTTTCCTCCTTATTAGAGTATTAGGCATACTGTGAAGCATTTCGATATACATAAAATTTTATCATAATAACTAACCTTCAAATTTGGACAACTTGTTGCTATTGCAAAGAGTGATTCATCAGTGATAAATGTACCACCAACATTGAGATGCTCTAAGGATCTAGTTCTTGATATCTGTTAGAATAATAATGATAAAGAGAGAGGAGCAAAAAGGAATTAAAACCATAAGCAAAAGATTTGAAACACCTGACAAAATGCCAGAATACCAATAATCAGCATAGTCTTATCATTGTTTGTGCAATCAATAAAAGCTACGATCTAAGTAAAATCAATATCATCAAAGCAAGTTCTGGAAACAGAATTGCAAGGATGGCGTACCAGATGAATAACACCTTCATCTGTGATGCCAGTCAAACCCCAGAGTGATATGGATTTGAGATTGATGACACACTTTGCCGAAGAAATTCTGACAAGTCCAGTATCAGTTATTTGGCATCCCCAGCGGCTTCTTGGTCTGAAAATTAAAAAAGCACAATACCAAATAAATCTAGTATCAGTTATTTAACACCACCACCACCATCATCATCAACATCATCATGCAATTCTAATCACAAATCATGTCAAATATATACTATATACAAACAGATTCCAATTTGTTTGATTATGATCTGATGCATCAACTAAAAGGTTTATCTCTGAATTGTACAAACAAATATGCTATAATTAACAAGAGATACATACATGTCGAGTTTAGTGAGGTTGTAGGCATAGCGAACGAGGCGAGCGGTGGAATCATCATCCATCTTCCAACCGGCAAAGCTGAGGTAGCGTCTCCGAGCCAGAGATTCCTTCACCCCTTGCTTCCATTTCTTGCAAACACTGCTTGCTCTTTTTCATCATCATTCAGAAACATCAATTAAAATTGTATTTCTGAATTAATATTATATGTAAATACACAAACACAACAACTTACTGTGCCAAATCAGTGAAGGAGGTTAAGAGAACAAAGATATGAGCCAACAAGTCAATTGGCAACCGATCAATCTCACACTCGCACTCTGCTCCTTCCATCGTATTACACGTTAATTGCTCTTTTCATATTTCAATTATATATAATTTATAGTTTAAGAAAAACAGTGTCCTCATGTTTTCGTCATCGTTTCACCATCTTTTTCACTTGCCACGTTCTTCTTTAACTTTCACTTTTATTACATTATTATTACCATTTCAACTTTTGTACAATACAGATTCAAGAATCAGAATCTCTCGATTCTTGGATTTCTATTGGGGAGTAAAGCCAGAAAGGTAGGTACATGATCGTAGCCATTGGTGTGGAACACATTAACGTGGATGGCCTTGATTTCATCTGTTACAATATCTTCGAGTGGCTGCTAATATAAATATATTAAAGACTTGATATAGACTTTTATATATATATATATTAAATTAGATCATAAGAATAAGAATATGTGATTTTACTTTTTGAAAAAATTGCAAAAGTAAATAAAATTAAATAAAAAATATGACTTAATTATAATAAATATATTATAATATAATTATATAATGAAGTTGTGAACAAAATAATTTAATATTAAAGTCTCATATAAAAAAAAGTTTACGAATCAACACAAATACTAAAAAAATCTAAAGTTAAAATACAACTCAATTTGCATTACAATAATAAAATTAATTTTTTTTCAAATAATGAAAACTATACAAAATAATCCCATAATTTTCATTATTTTTTAATTTTTATATTTGTTTCAAAACTCTTATGTACTAAATTCATTGTTCTTCTTTAATTTTTCTCCTTTTTAAGACAAAAAAAAAATACTTTTTAAAGCTTCGATACCAAAAACTCAAATGCTGAAAAACAGTTTCAAATAAAAAATGATTAAAAATAAACAATCATATTCAATCAAACAAAATTGCTATAAGATGAAAATGATTATCCTTCCTTAGTCTTTATATGACTACTTGGACATATAAACATGAAATGAATTTTCATCAATTTTTTTTCTTCAAAAACGAAGAGCAAATATTCTCACACATCAAAGCTAATAGGGTATGTTCTTAAGAAGATTAACTTCCTATTATCAGTTATTATTTTTTTTATTGAAAAAATGTCTAAAATCATGATATTTGGATTCAAAGCACTTACTAAAAGGCACGAACAAAGTGAAAAGTAGTTTCACATATATGTACATAACTTTTATTCAAAAGAGTCGCAAGATACCAAAAATATTATAAAAGATTGAAAAAGTATCAAATCAGAAGGAAGATGAGAATGAAATTTGAATTTGTGATTTAAATAAAAATACGTTAACCAACTACTGTACTCCATAAAGAAAAGGATTTAACTATCTATCTTCATTACTTCAAAGAAACATGCTTATATAATTACCATCTATCTTCATTACTTCAAAGAAACATGCTTATATAATTATGAAAAAATGACAAAATATATCGTGTATTGTCGTTATATGTGAACAAAAATAAATAAAGCTAAGTATCACATCATGCAATATTATTAAAGACCTCTGTTAAATACTACATTTAAACTTTATAGTACTGCTGTTGGGCATCAAACTATTGTTTTGAATAAGCATTATAATGCCTCTTTTTATTTGATTAAGAATTATAATACCTCTTTTTTTATTTGACCCTTGATAATGTAACAAATATTTGTTCCAACTTGTATCATTGTATGCTTTGCAGAACTCTTTCTAACCATTGTCAAACTTGATATTACCTTATAAACAAATGTCGTCAAACTCTTATGGTGGTTTTAATGAAACAATATTGTTGCTATTAAGTCGAGGAACTTCAACAAAAAGCAAGGCTTTATGTGAAAATTGTTTACCAAAAAGACCAATATTTTCAAACTATTCTAATTAATAAAAATGTATAAATTCCTCATTAATCATACCTTGAGAAATACTAAAAAAAAAAGATGTTAGAGAAATACTTATTTAATATTAATTATTATTAGTAGTAGTAAACAAAAGATAACATGAGAGAAAGGGTTTTTTAATTTTTTAAGCGATTCAAAAACTGATAGTTACACTAAGTTATAAACTGATAGTTACACTAAGTCATCAATATCTCCATAAAAAGATGTGAACTATGAAGTTAAAAACTCGATGAGAAGGAGATTCCATAAGAACTTGGTATGCATTGTTCCTGTTAGGTGGTTCCAACTTCCAAATGCCCTTTTAATTGATTAGAAGAATTTAAAGGCCCATTTTAGGGCCATTATTGAAGTGTTTTAAGTTAAAATGATTAAGTTAGTAATTATTAGAGGACCAATCACATCTATTTATACTTTATCAATATCAAAATAAAGGTGCAAAATTAAATATGTAAAAAAATGTGCAAAATTAAGCAGGTAAAACATTTAAAATAATAGAACTACTTAAAAAAGTTTGACCGCATATTATAAGTTACCACTCTATCTTTGGTTAGATCATGAAAAACAGGCTAAGATAACTTCAAACATAATCTTCTAGTACAAAAGGGAATATAATCATCACTTCAAGAGCTTCTGTCCAGCTTACCAGCAATAAAATCTGACAGGTCTACTTCCTTCAATTAATCCTTAATTGACATTTGAATGGAATTCAACAATGCGAGCAGCTTCAAGCCAAAACTCCTACTGCTGAAAATTATCTTAGTATAAGAGTTGGGTGCCCTCAGTGGCTCCAAAACTTTTGCAGCTTCCTCTACATGGTCTTGTCAGATACCAACACTCCATTTTCCTTCATTCTCGGCCCTCTTTTCAAAACCTCCAACATGAGGTTATTCAATTCTTCGCAATAAATGTACACGGTAGAACGCCCATCACCTTCAGGGTCCTTCTAAAAGTATTAGATGAAGTTGTAAGGTTAAAAGTGAGCGATGTTGATATGGCTATGCTATAGAATCCATATCAACCAACCTAGAAACACATCTAAGAATGAGATATAAAATTAATCATGAAAAATAACAACAAAATTCTTATAATTATTACTACTCTCTAGCCACAAAGCTTAGTTTTTTGTATTTACCATAACAACAAATAGCATTAAAGCTTGTGGCACACAATAGACAACAAAAGTACCCCATTCCAAAAATCATGAACAGAGTAATGATATCCAAAGAAAAAAAAACAATTATGTAATACTTTTTTCTCAAAAAAAAAAATCAAGAATCGATATAAACCTAATCAATAATAAAATTTAGATTCTTCCAAAGAACCATCACACATAAATATGAAAAGAGCCATAGTTGATGAGAACTAATCATTGAATTAAACTTGCTTATTATTCATGATGCTCCCTAATATGACGTGATAAATACTCCGCTACTCTATCTAGTTGTGTCAATCTAAAGACAGCCTACATTAAAAATCAGAGACCAAGAGGCATCTTATCAAAAGAGTTGACGTTGTGGACCAGAATTAACACTAAATTCAAAATCAGAAGAAAATAATGAACAATAGGAACATGAAAAAGAAAAATTACTGAATAGCAATTATGAAAATACCTTATATATAATATGTTCAAGATAGTGGTGATACTAACATTTACATCACTATTAGGAAATAAATCAAAATTTAACTCCAACACCTCGATGCGTAAAAAAATTCTTCAAACAAATACTAAAATTGAGAAGCAATAAAATTAGGCCATTCCTCAAAGAGATTAGAATTCAAAACCATCAAGTTTGACCTTTTGTCTTTCTATAATCAACTAATGAAATTATTAATATCATATAAAGGGTCAAATGAATTTGGGAAAAAAAATAGAAAAAGCAATAGAAGGAAAGCTAGAAACTTGATAACCTACATGTGCCAAAAATTGGTCAAAAACAGATTCAACATATAATCAATTATTCTGTTGAACTATTTTAAGTTGTATTATATGACATTGCCAAAAGATAACTTGTTATGGTATGTCTTAAATCTTAACCGAAAGTTATTGCTACAACTCCAACCAATAAACAAATTATTTTTCACAACTGTGGTAAGTAGTTTCCATGTCTAGCTAACCATCGGAGAAGACAAAAAAAAGTCGAAGGCTTATATGACTTTGGATATACTGTATAGATATCAAAATAGTAATCAAGACAAATACTTACTTGAAAGTTATACACGAAGTAAATCGTTCACTGTGATAAGAGAGAAAAACTAAAAGCACCAAGAATATTTTCTAGACACTATTTTAATTATGTAAAAAAATAAAAATAAAAAAAGAGATGAACGTGGATTTTCTTCAAAAAGAATTAAGTTTATAAGTTAAACAAACTCATAAACATAGTCAAAAAAGACTCATAAACATTAAGGACAGCCAAAAAAATAGAGTTCAAGAAAAGACTATGAATTTATGATGAACAAACCATCTAAAGTTAAGACTTAAAAGAAAGGCATTAACCAATCATATCAAAAGTAATTGGTATCACCATTTTATTTTCTAGACTTCAAAGTTGCAGGGCAACAATAAGTGGTTCAATCTCGATCATGTCAAAAATGGGAATTTAGTTCATCAACAAATTTTCTAAAGACGGTGAATCTAAGCATAGTATGTCTATAATTAATACTTGATGATTAAAATGGAGTGTGTCGTTGCCATATGTACAACATAACTTGGACTTGTTTCACTTCAAAATCTTGTTCAAATGCATAATATAAAAATTGTAGTCCATAGGATAATACTATTTTCACGAATAAACTTTAATTATGAATGAAAAGATATATACGTATAATATCTAAGATACAGCGACAAAGGAGAATTTCCTCTAAGAAATTAACTCAGTTTTAGAAGGGAAAAGACCCAAAAATTGAGAATTGAAACTACCACCCTGAAGAGTGAAGAACATAGCCAAACTTGAGAGGAAGGAGGATAGATAAGGTAATAATAAGTAGAAGTATAATAATAAGCAAAAGCAAAAAACAAATTTAAGCAATTGAACAAAAAAAGAACTAATAGAAAGAGGTTAATGAAATTTAGGCGAAATGCAAATAGAATCCCGGCAACAACAATGAGGTTCTGGATTTTCTGCATCAACAGCTCCACACCAGACAAAGACGCGTCTGCACAACATCAGTAACATTTCAAATCTTACCGAAATTAGAACATATACATCAGATCAAATAATAAGGAACACACTTAACTTCATCATAGAAGGTACAGTTTATATAAAAAATAATATTAAAAAAACAAAGAGGAGTATGAGTAGGGATAAAATTAGAAATCTTATATATACTTTCATTTGAAGAAGACAACGACTACTTACATAAGCAGAGCATACAAAATCATCGCACCAAGACCGTTGTTGGTCGCTTCCGGTGCTGCAACTGACTTCTCTTCCGTGCCGTGTTATCGCCATCCGAATCATCTCAGCCGCACCAAATTGCATGCCCATTGATGTCGACGCCAGTATGCATCTCTCGCTCCTCCATGTCGTGTCTCTACTTCATTCCTCTACTTCCCTGTAACAAACACCGTGCCATAATACCATCAAGAACTCTCCGCTTGACAAAGAGAACAAAAATATAAGAAAAAAAAAGTGATGCAGAGATATATATAGATCTAGGAGAGAAAGACATGAGAGAAGATAGAGAAAGAAAGAGGGTTATGGTAAGAAGAAAATCGAAAGTTGATTATCTTAGAGATGGATTGAATGCTTGATAAGGTTGTGCATATTTAAAATTCAAATTTGAATTTCAATTACATGCAGATTTAGTTGGAATTAAAATTTGAAAAAACTGTAAAAGGACAGACATCAGGAAGTCTTGAAATTTGAAAATGAAGATGAATAGGGAAAATAACCTGTTGTGCTCTCTTTCATAGTGTCACTGCATGTGTTCTATGTGGCCGCGCGACTTAGTACTTTCCATCGATTTACTCTCTTCCGCCGCTGCCTCCTTCGTATCCATCACCACATCCTCGATGACCACCACAAACTCCACTGCACACACTACAACACCACCGCCATATTATGATCCACCACCATAGCAGTCGCAACCTCATCCACCGCCGTAAC
Organism: Arachis duranensis; assembly: GCF_000817695.3. Taxonomy (NCBI): domain Eukaryota; kingdom Viridiplantae; phylum Streptophyta; class Magnoliopsida; order Fabales; family Fabaceae; genus Arachis; species Arachis duranensis. The sequence goes on from NC_029776.3 coordinate 7,561,751, forward strand.
TCTGCCTTGGTGCGTACATGACGTCTAATCTCCACCTCCAACTTAAATTAAGAAGATTATACAAAAACAGAATCAGTGAACGGAGGAGGAAAAAAGGAAGAGGAACTGAAGGTGAAGAAGGTGAAGGAGAAGAACCGAAAAAGAGGAGGAAGAAATAAAACTGAAAACAAAGAATGGAGAGAATTCCCTTTTTAATTTTGATTTTGAATTCAAAATTTGAAATTTGAAATATCAGGTTGTGTACATGTAAAGCAAACGGAGAAAAAGGGGATAGAAAACTCAGGCACAATGTTCAGAGGAGTAGTGAAAATGTGGAATGAGGATGGTTTGATAATGGGGTGTTATTGTAATAAAGATCATACATTAAAAATTTGAAAAAAATCGTGAGGATGCCACGTAGGATTAATCACTACGGCATAAACCTTCTTTTAAAGGATTGTTATAGGATGATTGCGTAAAAGAAAAGCACTTGCACAATATTTGAATATTTTCCCACTTTTCTTGTTTAACTTGCTGTATATTTGTTTTATTTTCTATTTTTCTAATTTACCTATTAGTATATTATAATTTAAGTTGATAACATATATTTTTATAATTTTTAATGTGTAATTGTTAATATCTAAAATACATATTTTTTTTGTCAGGTCGTTATTGAAAATTACACGAGCAAAAAAAAAATTAACAATGAATGAGGTTTTGATTGAATTGATGAAGAAGAAGAAAAAAATGCAGATACAACGCGGTATTCGAATCAGGAAAAAAATTTTAAGAAAATATCTTTTACAATTTTCTCTAACCAAATTCGAAAACGCTTAGCCTTCAATATAGCATTTTTTCACGTAACGAACTTGCCATCTTGGCAAGACTATGATCAGCTATAATGTTACTTCATCCCATAATATAATTATCTATTTAATTAGGTCTTCTTTTGGTTCTAGATAATTTGAACTCATTGCTGGAGGTCCACTTCACTCTCTTCACTCTCCTGATTTTATAGTTCTTTTCTGTTAATGACTTCTTCAATTGAGTTTTCATTTGAGCCAATGTTATGAGAGCTAACATTTATCCTCTCTCCCATAATGACCTTGTCCTCAAGGTCAAGTTCAGGGAATAATCTCAGCAACTCGTTTGCATCTTTTCAGGTGGTCACTTTTCGTGTAACATCCTCCTAATCAACCAGCAGTTGCACACGAAGACCCTCAGGCATCACGATTGTGCGGTGGTTCAGAATCATGATGGAGTGCGGTTGTAGTGATGATGGCAACTTGGGTTCTAGCACCATCTCTGACGGAAGCTCTCCAACGTACTGTTTTAGCACTGAGACATAAAAAACAGGATGCAAGGCACATGATGATGGTAAATTCAGCCGGTAAGTTACCTTCTCTACCCGCCGAGTGATTTGAAAACGCACATAGAACCGCCTCTGTTACTTATTGTATCCATTCCCCATTAAGGAATGATGTCGGTAAGGTTTCACTTTGAGTAAGACCTAATTACCAACCGCAAATTGTTTCTCTCGGCAGTGCTGATCAACTTATCTGCGCATCTTCTCCTGCACATGTTGCAACGAATGCCGCGATTCTCGATCTAGAGCCTCCCTAATTCTGAGGAGGTCGTCCATTGCCAGCACAACAGCCGATCCTGGTGTATAACCGAGCAAAGAATTTATAAGGAAGCCATAGAGAGACTTATGGGGGAGTCATGCCTATTGATGAGTGAAAGAAACCATTGTAACAAAATTATGCCCAATTCAAGTAAGATGCCCACTAATTTCGGTAGGAGTGTGTGAAAACTTTAAGTATTGTTCAAGAGTTCTATTCACAACCTCTGTTTGACCATCGCTTTGGGGGTGGTATGCCGTGTTGAAATGCAGTTTCGTTCCACTACATTCGAACAAATTCCACCAAAATTTGCTGAGAAAAATGGGTCTCTGTCTGAAACTATAGTTTGAGGAAACCCATAAAATTTGACTACTGAATTGATGAAGGCCTATGCTGCATCTTTAGTTGTGAAGCCTAGCTTTTGCGGAGTAAAGTGACTAACCTTACTGAATCTATCCACCACAACTAAGATGGCAATGATAAGGCAGTTGTACTATAAAATCCAGAGAAACATCTACCCATAATCTGATAGGAGCAACCAGTGGTTGCAAAAGGCCTTGAGCTTTAACCTGTATACACTTTTCAATGAACTTGTGCACATCCACCCTCATCCCTGGCTAAAAGAATAAATCACTCAAGGCTTTGTATGTCTTGAGAACACCCCCATGACCACCTCTCATTGATGAGTAAAACTCTTGGAGTAGCATTTTGCGCAAGCCTTGAAAATTTGGAACCCAAACTTTCTGCACAATATAGTCTTCTGCAAGCTTACTGGTGCGGTATTTTATAACCCACAACTTACTGGCAAGTGCACCGGATCATACATACCAAGTAATACCTTACGTGAGTAAGGGTCGATCCCACGAGGATTGATGGATCAAGCAACAATGATTGATTGATTGGCTTAGTTAGGCAAGCAGAAAAGGGTTTTGAGATATTCAAAAGGTTTAAATTGGAACTCAGAATATTAAAAGGATAGACAAATAAATAAATTGGGAATAAAATATGGAGAAGATAGTTAAGGTTTCAGAGTTATCTATTTTTCTGGATTAACTTTTCTTACTAACTAATTTAATTATGTAGGATTTAATTTATGACAAACTATATGTGACTAGACCCTAATTCCTTAGACCTTTCTAGTCTCCTCTAAAATTCATTAACTGCCAATTCCTTGGTCAATTAATTCCAATTAGAAGGTGAAGTTCAAATTCCAGTTTATATGCCACAAAAATTCTAATTATCAAAAATAAGAGAATTATATGTCACGTATCCCGTTAATTACAAACAATTAGAAATTCAGTATAATATGTTCTCAAGCTGTTGTTCAAGTAAAGAGCTTTTCCAAGTTTTACAAGAACTCAATTAGAACATGGGTCATACTTCCGTTCCACCCATATTCATAACATAAAGAACAAAAACAATTATTGAAATATAAATCAAGACATGAATTAAATTAAAAAGATCAAACGAATCAATCCATGAAAATAGACAGAGCTCCTAACCTTAACAATGAAGGATTAGTTGCTCATGGTTCAGAGAGAAAAAATAAGGGTTCTGGTAACAATGTACTGCCTTCTATCTGATGGCATCTAAATTCCAATTTATAACTAATCCTAATAAATTTAAAATATAATTATCTAAAATTAAAAATAATATATTTTCCTCAAAGATAAGATTTGAATTTAAATTCAAATTAATTAACAGGTCTTCAGTTGATGGGTGGGGACCACTTGATGTGTCCATTTTGCAGCTTCTAATTTGTGTTTTTTGGGCTGAAAACTGGATCAAAATAGCCAAAAATCGCTTCCAGCATCTTTCTGCGTTTTTCTGCACGTGGCGCATGTCACACGTACGCGTCAGTCACGCAGACGCGTCGCTGGTCTTTTTCACGAGTCACGCGGATGCGTCGCTGAGCAAATCTTCAAATCACGTGTACGCGTCAGTCACGCGTACGCGTCGCCATGGATACTTCCAGATCACGCGCACGCGTCAGACACGTGTGCGCGTCGCTCCTCCTAGCCATCTCCTTTGATTCTTGTGCTGCAGAAACTCCGTCAAATTTCGCCGAATGCTACCTAAAATAAATAAAATTGCCCAAAACTCAAAATAGCATCCATAGTGGCTAAAATATAATTAATTCTTAATTAAACTCAGCAATTTAAGTGCAAATTCACTAGGAAAAGATAGATAAGATGCTCACGCATCACTTACCCTGCTCCAATTGATCATGCAATTCCACCAATTTCTCACACTATTGATTAGCATCCTTCAAGGTTTTTTGCAATGCTACTTGCATCGTAGTTAATGCATGAAATTCCGGCTAAGAATAGGAATCAGGATAACGAGATAATGCATCTGCCACTTGATTAAGTCTTCCTAGTCTGTATTTTATCTCGAAATCATAACCGAGCAACTTAGCTAAGTAGTACTGTTGCTCAGGGGTTAAAATGACCTGTGACATGAGTTCCTTGAGGCCCTAATGGTTAGTCTTAATCACAAAGTGCCTACCCAAAAGATAGTGGCACTATTTTGCCAATGCTTGAGTAATCGCATACAATTCATGGATATAAAACAAGGACATCATCAATTTCTGATTCAGCTTCTTGCTAAAATAAGCAAGTGGGTGACCATTTTATGACAGAACTACTCCAATTCTCATTTGTGATACATACATCTCAACTGTGAAAGGCTGAGTGAAATCGGGAGGGGGGGAGCTAAAACTGGTGTCTTCATCAACACAGCCTTAAGCTCCTCAAATGCTATATTAGCTTCCGATCCCCAGTTAAAATTATTTTTCTTTATCAACTCAGTTAAGGGGGTGGGCAATTTGAGCATACTTAGCAATAAATTTAAGGTAATAGTCCGTCAATCCAAGAAAATTGCGAAGTTGTTTTAATGAATTCAGCTTTGTTAATGCCTTAATAGCATCAATCTTAGCAAGATCAACCATAACACATGCTGTGCATACAATGTGACCTAAATAATCCACTTGTTCTTGTCCAAAATGGCACTTAGTACGCTTAGCGTAGAGCTATTACTGAGCCAGAACTGTGAGAATTAGTTTTAAGTGTTGTAAGTGCTCCTCCCAAGTCTTGTTATAAACCAAAATATCATCGCAGAAAATTGCAATGAATTTTCTACGATAGGGCTAGAATATTTTGTTTAGCTTGGAAGGTGGATGGGGTATTCATAAGCCTGAAAAGCATCATAAAAAATTCATAGTGGCCTTGGTGAGTTTGAAAGGCGGTCATGTGAACTCCATTCTCATTCATCCGTATCTGATGATAGCCGAAGCAAAGGTCAATCTTGGAAAAAAATTCTGCACCAAAGAGTTCATCCAGTATCTCCTCAATGGTGGATAACAGGAATTTATCTTTAATGATGATTGCATTTAGTGCCAAATAATCAACACAAAATCTTCAACTTCCATCCTTTTTTCACTAATAGAACCAGGCTAGAAAAAGTGCTTTGGCTTTCGTGTATAATGCCCGCGTCTAACATCTCTTTTACTAATCGCTCCATATCTTCTTTCTAAAAATGAGGATACTTGTAAGGCCTTACACTCACTAGTTGCAAACCCATTGTCAGGTGAATCTTGTGATCAATGTCACGATGTGGTGGTAGCTGATTTGGTTCCTTAAAATTAGCATAGTGCTCATCCAACACACACTGCATTTCACTAGGCACCGCTTCCTCTTTTGAGTCTTCTACTTTCTCTACCATCTTCAAGTGATACAAAGTAGTATCTTTAGCTGTCAATATTTTTTGTAGCATCCTATTACTAATGGCCTCAGATTGTAGCAATCTCTCCCCTTGTAACTTGATTGGTAGCCCATTAATCACAAATTTCATCGTGAGTAATCCATAGTGAGTTGTGACATAGCTCAAATACATCAGCCATTGTACCCCTAACACAATATCAGTCCCTTGCAAGTATAAAACAAATGTACTGATCGTGAATTGGTATCCTTACATCACTAATGGCACATCATCACAATATGCCTTACAACCGATGACATCCCCGTTTCCCACCAGCACCTGAAGTGGAGTGGTTTGTTTCAACGAGAATTCAATTCTTTCCGCCATGCTCCCGTTTACAAAGTTATGTAAGCTTCCCTCGTCGATGAGGATCATAACTGGATGACCCTTGTAGCTCCCTTTCAACCTAAATGTAGTGGGTTGGAACTGTCCCACCATATTATTAAAGCTAATCTCTAGTTGCACTGGTTCCACAATTACAGGATTTTCCGCTCCCGGGGTGTGAATAACTTCTGGTTTAGGTTCTTTTAAGATTTTCTGCATCGCTTCTTCACCTATCAATAAGTAGCTTGAGGTTTTGAATTTGTGACCCAGAGACCACTTGTCCTCGCAGTAGTAACACAACCCTTTTTCTCTTTTTAATTTGATTTCTGAAGCAGATAGTTTCTTGAAGGGTGAATTTGAATTAGTATTGTGATTGGTATTAAGTATGTGGTTTTGATTAGATGGATGAGAATTATATGGTACAAGAGATATAATATGTTTTGGGGTGCTGGTGGTTCGGTTAGTGGGGTTATGGTTTGGTATGTTCAAAGGTGGCAATGAATTTGTAGTTATGGATCGTTTGTGGTTTAGGTTGGTTACAGAGTGTTTTTGTTCGTGTAATCTAGCCATTGCTGCAGCAGTCACATATGAAGTTGGCTTAGCTAACAATAGTTCATACTTTCAAATAATCTTGAGGTCCAACCACAAATAAGAAAACCAGCCACTCTTCACATAACCCTGTGACTTGGTTTGATAATTCCTCAATTTGGCTTTGATAATCAGCTACTGTTGTGGTTTGTTTCAACTCTTTAAGGGCTGCTTTAGGATCATAAAATTGATTCTGACTGAACCTCACGAGTAGTGCATCTAAAAAAGAGTCCCAAGTATGTCTAATGTTATTGTTAATCACCCAGCGATACTAAGAGTAAGCAGGACCAGATAGGTGAAATGAAAACATACGTACCCTCATGTCAATAGGAATTGAGTACCACTCAAAATACTCCCTGGCCTTAAAAACCCACTCCTCTACTCATTCATCGTTGAAGATGGGTATTTCAGCCTTGTAGAGAATCTCGTTCTTCAGGATCATCGCACATCCTTCATCTTCAAGGCATCCTTGAGGAGGCTACGAATCTCCCACAGCGAATTCTCCATTTCGTCCATTCTGACGTTGGCGTTGAAAAGTTGACATACAACGTCCATATGACTGCGCTGAAGAACAGCAATCTCAGCATATGGGTTGAGTTCTTTAGAAATGGTCATTTCTCCTCTCAACAAGAGCACCAGATGTTAGGTCGTTATTGAGAATTGATGAGCGGATAATTTGTATGCTTTTTGGCATTGTTTTTAGTATGTTTTTAGTATAATCTAGTTAGTTTTTAGTATATTTTTATTAGTTTTTAGCTAAAATTCACTTTTCTGGACTTTACTATGAGTTTGTGTGTTTTTCTGTGATTTCAGGTATTTTCTGGCTGAAATTGAGGGTCCTGAGCAAAAATCTGATTCCGAGACCAAAAAGGACTGCAGATGCTGTTGGATTCTGACCTCCCTGCACTCGAAGCGGATTTTCTGGAGCTACAGAAGCCCAATTGGCGCGCTCTCAACGGCGTTGGAAAGTAGACATCCTGGGCTTTCCAGCAATATATAATAGTCCATACTTTGCCCAAGATTTGATG